>NC_136624.1:7591630-7769130 GCF_933228915.1 Telmatherina bonti
CGCCCACCGAACTTCAATTCAGCTCTTCAGAAACCTACGGGTGACGTTACGGAGTTTACATCCACCTTTTATATACAGAGGATGGTTTGAACATACATTTGCCAAACAGTGGAGCAACGAGGTGGCAGAATTTTTGGAAATTGAACAGAGGATATGAAGATATATGACTGTAAGAAAACCTTTAGAAAGTTGACTTAGCACAACATGTGACCTTTAAACGGTCAATAAATCCAATCAAGCTGACAGAGTTTTGTGTGGGATTTACTATGGCGCTGATTTAGTGTGTTTCCACCGCCCTCTGTATGTGCTCACGGTTTGGCCACCATGTTCTAGTTGCTGTTTTCATCTTATTGTACCAAAACAGAAAGATATGTGAGCTTTTGCTTTGTTTGTCTGGACCTGTTATTCTGCAGGTTTCGTCTGTCCTCAGTGACTATGTGGACATTTCCACAACTTAGTAACAAACCAAGTGGGAAATGAAGGAAAAAAGCTGCAAGCATTCAGGATGATCATGAAGACAGATTTTCTCAGTTTGAATCATGACTGATAATCTTTAGCATGTTATAAATATATCATATTTTAAACTTCCTCTTCAAGACAAAGTTACTTAACAACTAAAACTACAGACAGAAGCAGTCCCTAGCTTAGAATTGTGCAAAACCAGATATGGCAACAAAAACCTGGTGATGGAAACATACATTTGTAAAAATCTCTCATAAAGGTTTTTACTCATGAAGTGGTTTTTCAGACGTGTCCATCAAGAAGTATATCACAGAAATGTAATGGAAGCACTTCTTTTTTATTTACAAATCACCTGACATGATGTAGGAGGTCACATGACCACTGCATTTCAGGTTAAAAAAAAAAAAAGGCGGGTCTTTTGCAGATAAATAAAGAATATTAATAATATAATATATAATATATATATATATATATATATATATATATATATATATATATATATATATATATATATATATATATATATATATATATATATATATAATATATGATAATATAAAGACAACCGCTGTCCTTGAGCCCTGGAAAATCCTCCATAACAAGTGGAAAACCCTGAAACATGCAACCTGGAAGCCGCAGGTCTTTGTGGTTTATGCACTAAACACCGGTTTAGTTGCTGCAAACTGCAACTTTAATTTGTTGAAATTTCATAAATCGATTTTATTTTGCAGACAGCTGTAATGAAATTGCAGCTGGTGAGTTTGTGGGAACAAGTGCGATGCAGATCTGGTTCTCCATGTTCATCCTTTTCCACTTGCTGCTGAGTCAGAAGCCAAGAAGAAGAAAGTGGAAAGGAGACATAATCATGAAACAAACAAGTGAGATATGTGTAAAAACAAGGAGAAGTCGGTCTGTCTCGGAGGAGTTTTATCCTCAGATTAGTGGAGGATGCTTCCTCGCGTTGAGGCTTACCATGCCAGAGTGTTATTAAAGCACAGCTGCAGGTAAAATAATCCTCGCTGCTTTAAAAAGCCTTGACACAGGACACATTCTGCTCTGCGTTTAGCTTAATCCATAACTTTGCTCAGCAATGTAGGAGTTGTTCCAGCATCGTCACACACAAACATTCCTCTTCAGGAGTGGGATGCTGTGTTTCCACAGTCAACCTGCAGCCTTTCCCACCCCCCATCTCCTGTCCTTTAACCACTCTCTGCTCCCGTAGAGATCCAGCCCTGCTGGTCCTGCCAGACCACCAGGGCACACACAAAGCATTTCCAGTCAGTGACTGGTGCTCCTGAAGTGCTAACAGTGGGCTGAACATGGGTAGGATAGTGCTGCTGCTCATGATGGTCAGTCCAAACCAAGTGCAACCTCCGGCGGTTAAAAGCCGATGCGGAAGTGTATAAAACTGCAGTTCCCCCTTCATCCACTAGGGGCTGCAAAACAGAGCAAATTCCCACAGACTCCCATGTTAAAAAGACCAACTTCACAGTAGAAATAAACATGTTTACAGCCTGGTTCAAAAATCAATTTTCGGTTTAATAGGTCAGGTTTCCCTTCATGACAACTGTGGGGGGAGTGAATTTTTTCTAACTCGCCGGTTTAAAAATAATTTAAGCTCGAAGTTCAGCATATTTAGGGGCGTGTCCTTTTGATTGACAGGTACCTGATCTCCCGCTTCAAGTAAGAAGAACGCAGAACAACCACAGTTTTTAGCAACGTGACTTAGCTTTAGCCCGCTTACCTCCGTTAGCTGGTTAGCTCCTGTTATCTCCGGATTAGGTCGGTTAGCTCTTAGCTACACAAATCTCGGGGTTTGCTCGATGTCAATCATCCACCATGATGCTCACAGCCCCCCTCTCAGCTCCACCTCTTTGCCCATATTTGTATTTTCCGGGCGAGACAACACGCATGCCTCTGCTAAGATGGCGATGGTAGGAACCGCCCACCGAGCTTCAGTTCAGCTCTTCAGAAACCTACGGGTGACGTCACGGAGGCTCTGTCCATCTCTTTATATACAGTCTATGGTCCAAACGGACCTTTTACGCTGCCTCCATTATGGGATGCTGCCAGCGACCCCCTGCAACCGCTCTTCCATTACACACATTTTACTGAGTAGCTGAGTTTGTTCTGGAGAGTTTTCTATCCTCTCTGAACCTCTTCATTCCTCCTGCAAAATGTCTGAGATGATTCCCAATGTTTTGTCCAAGAATACGTTTGTTTTCCTGGTCTCTGGCGTCTTGCTCGAAAGTCTGACCTTCCCAGAATCCCCGTTTCCTTTTGTCTTTGGTGAATAACATCACTGAGCTGAAGCGTTTTCTATGCAGGGACATGCACAGAAAGCTGCTCGCAGTAACGACACTCCGCCATGAGCACGGCGAGCTAACGCCGCCGCTGTCTCTGCAGTCGGTGTATTCCCCCTGCAGGTGCAGGATGAACGTATTTCTGCCAAGTCATCATTGTGTTTTATCTGTCTGGAGTTCAGAACCAGAAGTTTTTACATCTCTTTGTGAATGGACATGGCTACTTTAATGCCTTCATTTATCAGGTGCTTAAATCCCCAGTAATAAACAACCAGCTAAAGGCTGTTTAATCGTCTCCAGACATTTACTGCACCATGACGAGGTCTCCGCTTGTTCAGATTCCTGTCAAAGCTCAGGATGGAGATTAAATCTGATTTTTATTTCAGGAATTAGTGTTAAATAAAGCTGGATGGGACTGGATTTACAACAACATACCTTCTACATTCACATGTCACATGACGTGCATGTTGACATGATGTGGAAGGGACGGTCTCCTACTGTCATTAGTCCAGAAGTTTCTGTTTCGTGCCATTATTCAGACTTTAGTTGCTCTAAAAGGCGTCTTCGTGGTTAAATAGACCATGAGCTGCAGATTCTTCTTCCATAAATAGTTCTGTCTGTTGGATGAAGTTAGTTCTTTGAGAGAAGAATGAACCCGGGTCCTCTGTAACCAGACCTGGTCCTCTATAACTGGACCCTGGTCCTCTAACCGGACCCTGGTCTTCTGTAGCTGGACCCTGGTCCTCTTTAACTGGACCCTGGTTGTCTATAACCAAGCTTGCTAATCCTTAACTGAACCCTGTCCTCTTTAACCGGACCCTGGTCCTCTGTAATTGGACCCTGGTTGTCTATAACCAAGCTTGCTAATCCTTAACTGAACCCTGTCCTCTTTAACCGGACCCTGGTCCTCTTTAACCGGACCCTGTTCCTCTATAACTGGACCATGATTGACACCAACTGGACCCTGGTCCTTTATAACTGGACTCTGGTCCTCTTTAACTGGACCCTAGTCCTCTTTAACTGGACCCTGGTCCTCTTTAACTGGACTCTGGCCCTCTTTAACTGGACCCTGGTCCTCTTTAACTGGACTCTGGCCCTCTTTAACTGGACCCTGGTCCTCTTTAACCGGACCCTGGTCCTCTATAACTGGACCATGATTGTCTTTAACTGGACCCTGGTCCTATGTAACTGGACCCTGGTCCTCTTTAACTGGACCCTGGCCCTCTTTAACCGGACCCTAGTCCTCTATAACTGGACCATGATTGTCTTCAACTGGACCCTGGTCCTCTTTAACTGGACTCTGGCCCTCTTTAACTGGACCCTGGTCCTCTTTAACCGGACCCTGGTCCTCTATAACTGGACCATGATTGTCTTTAACTGGACCCTGGTCCTATGTAACTGGACCCTGGTCCTCTTTAACTGGACCCTGGCCCTCTTTAACCGGACCCTAGTCCTCTATAACTGGACCATGATTGTCTTCAACTGGACCCTGGTCCTATGTGACTGGACCCTGGTCCTCTTTAACCGGACCCTGGTCCTCCTTAACTGAACCCTGCCCTCTTTAACTGGATCCTAGTCCTATGTAACTGGACCCTGGTCCTCTTTAACTGGACCCTGGTCCTATGTAACTGGACCCTGGTCCTCTTTAACCTGACTGTGGTCCTCTATAACTGGACCCTGGTTGTCTATAACCAAACTTGGTCCTCTAACTGGACCCTGGTACTATGTAACTGGACCCTGGTCCTCTTTTACTGGACCTGGTTCTCTGTAACTGGACCTGGTCCTCTTTAACTGGACCCTGGTCCTATGTAACTGGACCCTGGTCCTCTTTAACTGGATCCTGGTCCTATGTAACTGGACCTGGTCCTCTTTTACTGGACCTGGTTCTCTGTAACTGGACCTGGTCCTCTTTAACTGGACCCTGGTCCTCTTTAACTGGACCCTGGTCCTCTTTAACCGGACCCTGGTCCTCTTTAACTGGACCCTGGTCCTCTTTTACTGGACCTGGTTCTCTGTAACTTGACCTGGTCCTCTTTAACTGGACCCTGGTCCTATGTAACTGGACCCTGGTCCTCTTTAACCGGACCCTGGTCCTCTATAACTGGACCCTGGTTGTCTATAACCAAACTTGGTCCTCTTTAACTGGACCCTGGTACTATGTAACTGGACCCTGGTCCTCTTTTACTGGACCTGGTTCTCTGTAACTTGACCTGGTCCTCTTTAACTGGACCCTGGTCCTTTTTAACTGGATCCTGGTCCTATGTAACTGGACCCTGGTCCTCTTTTACTGGACCTGGTTCTCTGTAACTGGACCTGGTCCTCTTTAACTGGACCCTGGTCCTATGTAACTGGACCCGGTTCTCTGTAACTGGACCTGGTCCTCTTTAACTGGACCCTGGTCCTATGTAACTGGACCCTGGTCCTCTTTAACTGGACCCTGGTCCTCTTTAACCGGACCCTGGTCCTCTATAACTGGACCCTGGTTGTCTATAACCGAACTTGGTCCTCTTTTACTGGACCCTGGTCCTCCTTAACTGAACCATGTCCTCTTTAACTGGATCCTAGTTCTATGTAACTGGACCCTGGTCCTCTTTAACTGGATCCTGGTCCTCTGTAACTGGACCCTGGTCCTCTTTAACTGGAATCTGGTCCTATGTAACTGGACCCTGGTCCTATGTAACTGGACCCTAGTCCTCTTTAACTGGACCCTGGTCCTATGTAACTGGACCCTGGTCCTCTTTAACCCGACTGTGGTCCTCTATAACTGGACCCTGGTTGTCTATAACCAAACTTGGTCCTCTTTAACTGGACCCTGGTACTATGTAACTGGACCCTGGGCCTCTTTTACTGGACCTGGTTCTCTGTAACTGGACCTGGTCCTCTTTAACTGGATCCTGGTCCTATGTAACTGGACCCTGGTCCTCTTTAACTGGATCCTGGTCCTGTGTAACTGGACCCTGGTCCTCTTTAACTGGATCCTGGTCCTATGTAACTGGACCCTGGTCCTCTTTAACTGGATCCTGGTCCTGTGTAACTGGACCCTGGTCCTCTTTAACTGGATCCTGGTCCTATGTAACTGGACCCTGGGCCTCTTTTACTGGATCCTGGTCCTATGTAACTGGACCCTGGTCCTCTTTAACTGGATCCTGGTCCTATGTAACTGGACCCTGGTCCTCTTCAGGGATCTTACGATTCTTTTGGCGCAGTATGGAAACCAACTGCACTCTAATGTGGACATGAGAAGCAGACTGGTCTGCCTGAAGCCGGGGGTCTCCATTGGTTTCCAAACGGACAAAATCTTTTTTTTTTGCCATTTCTAAAAAAAAAAGTCAAAATTCTGACTTTTTTTTCAGAATTCTATTTTTCTCTTTCTGTGGCCTTTTTACTGGATCCAGGATTCAGAGCTGCTTTACTGCTCACTTTGACATTAACAGTCCTTTTACATGAAAACTTCTGGTTTAAAAGCATTCATTTGTAAAATCAGATCATCTGCAGCAGTTTTCTCTTCATGCAGAAATATTTCCTGCAGATCTTCATTTAAATATTTATATAATAAAAATCAAGTATTTATGATGAAGCAGTGAATCACTAAGAGGGCAACGCTGCGACTTACCGGCAGTCACAGGATATATGTTGGAGTGTTCATCGTGTTTATAGAACAGCTTTGGTGGAGCTCAGAAATCACATTTATACCTCATGTCAAACACACGTTTCACATGTTCTCAATCACAGTTATATATTAATGTGATTCACATGAGAACAACATTTAAACCACATGTGAAACACGTGATTCACATGTTGTTCACGTTTGGATGTTCCAGAAACACAATGTGGTTCACATGTGTTTTTCCTGTAAGGGAAGGCTGCAGAGATTCGTCCTCCAGTCCCAGCGAGCCTCGCCTGCAATCGCTGCATCTTTTTTCTCGTCTGGCTTGTCTCTTCGCATTAGCGGGTGCTCTTCCACCTCCCTGACCCCTGCAGTTTGCAGCCCTCAACCCACAGAAAAATCCTCTGTCCAGACTCGTCTTTTAGGAGTAAGATGTTGGCGTAAAGCTCAGACTGCAGTCTTCTAATTCAGGGTGGGGAAAAACTCTGCTGCAGAAGGTTAAGTGCATGAAAACCGCCTCTTTCTGCCAAGTCAGCGTTAAGTGTAAAATTACAGCAAAGACGTCATTGGCTTCCGTTTTAATCATGATCTGTCTCTTTTTTAACACAGGTCAGGGGTGGCCATGCCATTTGGCTGTTTGACAATCGGGGAGAAGAAGGATTACAACAATCCTTCAGATGTGACAGATAAATATGACCTGGGTCAGATTGTTAAATCGTGAGTATCCTGACAGCTGCTGTTTCAGACACGAATGATGTCTCACTAAATAAAATGATTTTCATTCTGTTTGTTCCAGGGAAGAGTTCTGCGAGATATTCAGGGCCAAGGACAAAACAACCATGAAGATGTACACGTGTAAAAAGTTCCTGAAAAAGGACGGGAGGAAGGTCCGCAAGGCGGCCAAGAATGAGATCCTCATCTTAAAGATGTGAGCCATCAGAAAACCTGACGCCAACTTCACTTTCACCTGTGTTAAAAATGCATTTTCTGATTTTCTGTCTGTAAAGAGGAAAACTGCAGTCTGATTATCTCATCTGCTACAGACAGAAGAGAAGCTGCCATTTCTCTGCCTTGTAGAACACAGTTTCTTATTTTTCTGGAAATAGCTCTTCACACATGCCTCCTCAACAGCAATGCTCTTTCATTCTGCTCCTCCTCATGCAAAAAATCAGATACGAGTAAAACATCTAAAGTTTCTTGACATGAAAGGTTAAACAGAAAATGTGGAATTAAACCTAAAATCATTGAAAGAGGATAATAAAAAATATCTTTTGAATTATTTATTTGTTTCAGGTTTATTACTACAAGGTTAAATATCCTGGTGTAGCAAACATGGGATGACGTCTGACTGGTTAATGTGTGTTAATGTGAGATATTTCAGATGTTTCATCCTGTAAATGCTGGAAAACTGCCCGAATCTTCAGAAATCAAGAGGATAAAGTGGTTTTGTGGTGGATGAGTTCACCGCTGTGTCAAAGATCAGCATGTCTTGGAGAGATAATGTTGCATTCAGACTTTAACACATTATCCGTACAAATGTTGTTGTTTATGCATTAATGTGCCAAAAATGAAGGTTCTAATTTCAGATTTATCTGCATTGTTTTTCATTGTAACAGCCCTGATAAAAATCCCAAATTTATATTTTTTACAATTATCAGATGACCCCCTGAAATTATCTGCCGACCCCCTTGGTGGTCCCGAGCCCCAAACCATTGTTCTACTTGTATAATGTTTTTGATTATGTTTTTTAGAAAAGGAAGTAAGGGATGAATAAACACAACCAAAAAAACAAAAAAAATCAGCAAAACAAACAAAAAAAGTAATTAAATAAGAGAAAAGCCATAATGGCCGTATGACGGAGGAGTCTAATGGACTTGGTCCGATTGGGACTCGGCTCAGTTGTGTGTCCATGTAGACCGAGATCATGTTCACGATGCACTTTGGTCAAATGAGCCAAACCATTAGAATAATATATCCCCATTCCCACCAGAGGTGGCGCTGCACTAGTATTTAGCAAAAGAGAGGACAAGGCTGGTATGAAGAAGAAAAATGCAAGTTAAAGAGATGAAACTATGGCTGTTTTGGGGTTTGTTTGTTTTTTTTTTTGTCTTTTGCAAGTATACTGCAGAAATACACTGCAACAATGGACACAGTATGAACAACAGACGAGGCAGAGGACTCTTAACGCCATCGCTATGGATTTACCCACAATGCAATGCTACACCACATGCAGAAAGGGACTTTTTTGTAGTCCACTTCCTGTATTTGGTCTGCTTGATATGAACTGAGATCTGTGTTAGTAGGTGGAACATGTCTGCTTCTTTGATCCGAGTCAGAATTTGTTTGGTGCTTTCACATTTTCCCAAACAAAGCAGACGAGGATTCGAATAAAAAAGGCTGATGTGATCGTTCTCTTAATGTTTAGGAAAAGATTTTTCCCATTCCTGGTGTCATAAACAGTCATAAAATATCAGTCGTTTCTCAGAGTAACGTTAACTCCTAAATATAACTATATAACACAAAGATACGCCTGGTGTTTAAATCATGTTAACGTAATCTGTGTCTGCTGGGCTTTGTATTGACATGAAGAGGAAACACTTTGTAAAACTGGCTACTCAGGGTTAGGGTTAGGGTTAGGGTTGGCTAACCCTTTTAGCTAACCAACATGGTGGCATAACAAACAATGTGACGTGACTGAGAATGGTCTATATGCACTGCTGCAAGTTTAATAAACTACCAAACAGCTTTAGGGTCGTCCCCTATGTAAATTATTGACCGAATGTGTAAAGGTCCATTTACGCTGGACGCAGTTGACAGATACATATATGGACAGACAGTTTGATCCTACCCCTGCTTCGGTTATGTAAGTAATTTGTTCCGTTTTAAAGCAGCTTAGCCATCCATCACTTGACACAGAAAACGGAACAATACCAGCGGAAATCATGCAGCAGTGTTGAGTTTTAAAGCCAGAGAAAGGAAGAAACCAGAGAAGAAGAAAAGGAACAGGAAAAAGACAACACAGAAACCACCAAAAAAAAGAAAAACCCTAAAAGTTTTGAGATGTTTGTAAACAACTTTATGGCAGGGCGTTACCGTTAGCAACTGGTGTCCGAACTCAGCACTGCCCTCTAGTGGGTGAACTGACTTTGCATGGTAATGTAAAATACACATGGAAGTATGAGGACGGCGACGCCTGACAACGTTTGGAACAGACAAACATACATGAGGAAACAGAACTGGACCTTTAGATATGTTGCAAAAGGAAGCTGCTTCAGTCTGTTTAGTTTTCTACAGAGATGGAGGCAAGTGGAGTTTTTTGTCAGTGTCTGTATTTCTGTATTTCCTTCCCCCTGGCTGCAGCTGCTGCTGCTGAAGGCATTGTCAGCTGCTGCAGAGCTTTCTTCATGCTTCAGTAGAAAGATGAGATAACGTAGACCTTCAGAAGATCCGTATCTGACTGTTAAAGGACATTAATTTGGTCTCATATTTGTTTTCTCCTGTTGGTTTCCAGAACCATTGTGTTGTGTTATAAATGCATGTTAGCGGTTCACACGTCATCTGCTGCTTGACTCATGACATCCATCTCCTTCTGTTCGCGTCTTCTCTCTCGTCCTCCCCAGGGTGAAGCATCCCAATATTCTCCAACTGGTTGATGTCTACGAGACCAAAAAGGAGTACTTCCTCTTCCTTGAACTGTGAGTTTAGGCGGAGAAGAGTTGCTGGGATTTGAACTCCCTCTGCTGATTGTATGTTTGTGGGAAACAAGCTTTTGTTGTTCACACATATGAGAGCTGCTCGGAGCTTCACGTCATTTGCTATTCAGATGATAGCGGCTCCCTCATCAGCATGTGTTCTTGGGGATTTTGATGTATTTCTGTGGAAATTCTAAATGTAGAAATACACATTTTCCTCTTCTGAGTATATTTGAGTTGTGGGTTTAGGGATTCTGGTTGAACTAAAACTTGTGCTACCCGTTGGGAAACAATCATTGTTTCTCTGCATGTAATCTGCTCTATTTCTGGAAAGATGCAACACAGTCACAACACAAATATCTGAAAAAATGGGACATGTAACGATTAGTGGTCCTTTCCACAGTGCGACAGGCCGGGAGGTGTTTGATTGGATCCTGGACCAAGGCTACTACTCTGAACGGGACACCAGCAATGTTGTGCGCCAAGTTTTGGAGGCCGTTGCCTATCTGCACTCCCTGCACATCGTTCACAGAAACCTCAAGGTAACGCAAAGGTTGTTAATCCAAACTGATGCAACAAGAAGCTTCTCATTTCTTAAACCAGCAGGTGGAAAGGTCTCCAAAAATGTAAAGTCTTTTTCAGAAGGGTCAGATCATCGGCATCAAGCAGAAAAACATGCAAGGAGATGCAGAAACTATTAAACTCGGTTCAGAACTATCCAAGGCATAAACAAAAACTGGAAAGATGGTGGGGTACCATCGTCTACCAGGACTCTAGAAAGAGGGGGTACTCAGTGCATAAGCACAACCAACAGTCAGGACCTGTTCCCCCACCCGAAGGTGGAGAGAAGCTACCCAATCGTCCACTGGGGTAAACCCCAACCTACAGGCACCAAGCCAGGGGTCAATGAGAATGCCCACACCCCCTTTGCGCCTCTCACTAGGAGCAACTCCACAGTGGAAGAAGGTCCAGCCCTTCTCAAGGGAACTGGTTCCAGAGCCCAAGCCATGCGTTGAGGTGAATCCAACTATATCTAGCCAGAACCGCTCAACCTTGCGCACAACCTCAGGCTCCTTCCCCACCAGAAAGTTGACGTCCATGTCTGTAGAGCCAGTTTCTTTAGCTGAGGATCGGACCGCCAGGGTCCCCGCCTCTTGACGCCACCCAGCTCACATTGCACCCGACCCCTACAGCCCCTCCCGCAGATGGTGAGCCAACAGGAGGCAACATGTGTTAGACATAAATCTGCTGATGTTGCAGAATCTTCTAGAGACGATGACACAGAATGATGCTGTAATCAGAGTTAAAGGTGGTCCAATCAGATATTAGAGTGGGAGCTTTGTTTTATTTGTCCAGGCAGTGTATTTAGGAACTCTTTATTTAGGTGGTGTCGCTCAGGTAGAGAATGGAAAACTCAAATATAACTCAAATAACCACAAGTCTTCAACTGATTTATCAGTTGAGTTATTGCCTGAAGGGGACTGGCAGACTGTATTGCACCTGAAATATGCTCCAGTTCTCACCCATTTCCCTTCACTGAAATAAACCAAGATGGTACCAGAGATGATGATTAACTCCAACTATAAAGATGTTCATTTTAAATTTATATGACCTACACTGATATTTCCACAGTTGGAGAACTTGGTGTACTACAACCGGCTGAAACACTCCAAAATAGTCATCAGTGACTTCCATCTTGCCAAGCTGGAGAATGGATTAATTAAAGACCCGTGTGGGACACCTGAGTACTTGGGTGAGAATATTTAACCTTTATTTTATTTTGATTTTTACTAAAACAGCTGAGACAACATAAACTTACACACTACAATAAAAAGGAGCACAAATAATATTTTTTTATAGAATGTAACAAATAATCAAACCAACTTACTGACTTTAAGCAGCCATATCAAAGATTCACTAAGAAGCTTTTTACCAACTCTGAAACAACATCGACAGGATCAAAAGTTTGGTCTCCCAGAAATACCAGTAGAAACTTCTCCATGCATTTATCTCCAGTAGACTTGATGGAATGGTCTTTTAGCTAGACTTCCTAAAAAGAGCATTAAACATCAGCAACTCATCCAGATGCTGCTGATGGAGCTTTAACCAGGACTGAAAGAAGTTCATACTGGTTTCCAGTTTGCCATGGGATAGAATTAAAACCCTGCTGATTCTTTACAAACTCGGAATGGTTTAGGACCAGAATCCATCTGTCTGTTCAGAGAATATAAACCAAGCTGAGCTCTTAGATCCAAAGAGTCAGGTCAGCTAGTCCAGACCAGCTCCAAGCCAGAGTCCAGACCAGTGTTTAGACCAGAAACCAAACCAGAGACCGGACCACAGACCAAACCAGAGTCCAGATCAGAGACAAGACCAGAGACCAGACCAGAGTCCAGATCAGAGACCAGACCAGAGACCAGACCAGAGTCCAGATCAGAGACCAGACCAGAGACCAGACCAGAGTCCAGATCAGAAACCAGACCAGAGACTAGACCAGAGTCCAGATCAGAGACCAGACCAGAGTCCAGACCAGAGTCCAGACCAGAGACCAGACCAGAGACCAGACTATAGACCAGACCAGAGTCCAGATCAGAGACCAGACCAGAGACCAGACCAGAGTCCAGATCAGAGACCAGACCAGAGACCAGAGACCAGACCATAGACCAGACCAGAGACCAGACCAGAGACCAGAGACCAGACCAGAGTCCATATCAGAGACCAGACCAGAGTCCAGATCAGAGACCAGACCAGAGTCCAGACCAGAGTCCAGATCAGAGACCAGACCAGAGACCAGACCAGAGACCAGAGACCAGACCAGAGACCAGACCAGAGTCCAGATCAGAGACCAGACCAGAGTCCAGATCAGAGACCAGACCAGAGTTCAGACTAAACATGGAAGTAATCTTTAAAACACCAGATATCTACTGATTTAAATAAATGAACAAGACCAATAAATACACTGTTGGTCCTAGAATCACGCCAGACTACTAGAAAAATGGTCGCTATGCCATATGTCTCTGTCTATGTCAGGGGTGTCCAAAGTCGGTCCTCGAGGGCCGCTGTCCTGCAGGTTTCCCATGTATTCCTGTTCCAACACATCTAGCTTCCACTAAATGGATCAAACAGCCAATGACGTGCACAACTGATTAAGCTCTACTACTAGTTAATTTGAATCAGGTGTGTCTGAGCAGGGATACATAGAAAACCTGCAGGATTCTGGCCCTCGAGGACCGGAGCTGGACACCTCTGGTCTATGTGTATGGGGTTAATTAAGAAGGTTTCCTTTCTTTACCACTCAATTTTTGACCAGTTTGTAACAGACGTTCCATGACAATTAAATCAGTATTTTCTTAATTCCACTAAAAGGAATAAAAACAGATTTTTAGTCTGTTGATATCATAAAAAGGAAGAGATCTGCAGGTCTCTGACATCCTGCTGAGGCCTGACTGACAGATCCATCCAAAGCCTGGAAGGTTCCAATGACCTGCTCATTTGTAGATATGAGAAACTGGGCACAACATGGAGATTGTCCTCATTCACTGTCTAAAATACCAGAGAAGGATCTTTAAAATCCACTTAAAGATGGCCAATGCTAGATCTAGATCTATTCCTGCTTCACAGCATCTTCAATTTCACATCTGGCAATGTGGGCTGTTTTAACAAAACTGTGATTAAAGATGTGTTAGAGGTTTATTGGGAGGTCAGAATAGCCTTTGGTAATCTTTAATAATCATCTTCTCTTTACTTCATATCAGCTTCTATGTAAGAAATTTCACCCAAATTTAAAAAATCAGCCACGTTCATAGAAAAAATGCAGCGACGATAAACTCTTCTGACCAGGTCTGGTAGTTACTCGTATAAAAATGACCAATTTACCAAAAGGGTCTATTGTGATACAACATTTTTGCAACAATGACAGAGCTAGAACTTGTGTTTATCAAGGCTAACAGCAAATTATCATAAAATACTATCAAATAAAAGTACATTTTCCTCTTTACTGGATTAATGCATGTTTTAAAATACCTTAATCTACAAACATGAAGTCTCAGACCGAGTCAAGTGTCCTTTGTTTCGTTGAACAGCTCCCGAGGTGGTTGGCAGGCAGCGATATGGCCGACCTGTAGACTGCTGGGCAACAGGCGTCATCATGTACATACTGTAAGTTCCCAATTTATAAGCATTATTTTTGTGTTTAAATTCATTAACCCATTTTGTTCCACCATTCAGAGCCTTTCTTGGAAACTGAACTACTTTCTAACTCAGGCTGTCAGGAAACCCTCCTTTTTACGATGAAGCTGATGATGATGATTATGAAAACCACGACAAGAACCTGTTTCGAAAGATCCTGGCAGGCGATTATGAGTTTGACTCTCCTTACTGGGATCAAATCTCTGATTCAGGTACAAAAGTTAACACTTCCCTTCTTCCTCTCCCTTGTGTCCTCGAACGCATCATATTAATGTTTCACCCATCAGGGGAGTAAAGTCTTTGTTCTTGTGTTTCCTCTGTGTGATGTCTCTCTGACAGCTAAGAGCCTGGTTGCCCGTTTGATGGAGGTGGATCAAGACCAGAGGCTGACGGCCCAGGAGGCTATAAACCACGAATGGTAGGCAGCTTTGATATAATGTGCGAAATAAATGAATATCTAAAGACTGTGATCAGGAGGATCAGAGAGGCTGTCAGAAAAATACAGATCACAGTTAAATCACAAAACTTTATGAGGAAAATCAGGCTTCCAAACAAGAAAAGAAAGGAGATTTCTGACAACATGCAGGCTTCTCTTGGAGAATCGAGGCAAACAGCTCACTTGGACAGATCAGCTGATATCAGCAAGATCAAGGATTAATTTACAAACAAGATAGATTAATCACGTATCGATCAAAGACTTAGATGTGGCAGAGAAAAACAGACTTTGTGTGGAAATTTTAACCCTTTCCCAGTTATCTAAAAAACCTATTTAGTATCTGTGAATTCCTGGGATCTCAGCAGATGACTTGCAGATGACGAGCAGAAGTTAAATTTATGGCTAACAAACGTGACGGCTAGCAGATGTTATGACTAGTGGATGTTGTGGCTAGTACATGTATGGCTAATAGACGTTATAGGTAGCAGATGTTATGGCTAATAGACGTTATTGGTAGAAGATGTTATGGCTAATAGACGTTATAGGTAGCAGATGTTATGACTAGTGGATGTTGTGGCCAACGGACGTTATGGCTTGTAGACATTATGGCTAGTGGACATTACAGCTACTAGATCTATGGCAAATGGACATTCAGTTTACGATTTTATCTCTAACGGACATTATGGCTAGTGGACATTACGGCAAGTAGATGTATGGCTAATGGACGTTATAGTTTGCAGATTTTATGGCTAACGGACATTATAGCTTGCAGACTTTATGGCTAACAGACATTATGGCTAGTGGACATTATGACTAGTAGATGTATGGCTAACGGACGTTATAGCTTGCAGACTTTATGGCTAACGGACATTATGGCTAGTGGACATTACGGCAAGTAGATGTATGGCTAATGGACGTTATAGTTTGCAGATTTTATGGCTAATGGATATTATGGCTAGTAGATGTATGACTAACGGACGTTATAGCTTGCAGACTTTATGGCTAACAGACATTATGACTAGTAGATGTAAGGCTAACGGACGTTATAGCTTGCAGACTTTATGGCTAACGGACATTATGGCTAGTGGACATTATGACTAGTAGCTGTATGGCTAATGGACGTTATAGCTTGCAGACTTTATGGCTAACGGACATTATGGCTAGTGGACATTATGGCTAGTAGATGTATGGCTAACGGACATCATAGCTTGCAGACTTTATGGCTAACAGACATTATGGCTAGTGGACATTATGACTAATTGATCTTTGGCTAACGGACGTTATAGCTTGCAGACTTTATGGCTAACGGACATTATGGCTAGTGGACATTATGACTAATTGATCTATGGCTAACGGACATCATAGCTTGCAGACTTTATGGCTAACAGACATTATGGCCAGTGGACATTATGACTAATTGATCTATGGCTAACGGACGTTATAGCTTGCAGATTTTATGGCTAACTGGTTTTATGACTTGCGGACATTATTGCTAGGGCCAAGTTGATAAGACAAAAGAAGCCTGCCGGTCATGTGTCGAGTGTTCATTGTCCATTCCCCCTTAAGCCCATTTTACAGCATGCTTTACTTTTCAAATAAAACATTGAACTGTGCAGGACACAATATTTGTTAAAGACATTTACCTTGATTTTCTCTTGGAACATTCCTCCCTCCCAGATAGTATGCATGTGCAGATACTGTCGATTAAAATAAGTGGTAAATTTTTATTTATGCCCTATTTCATTTAATTGATATTTATTTAATTTTATTGGAAAATAAAACAAGCACTATTGTGTTTTTGTTTAATTTTAAATTCAATAAGATGTTCCTGTTTACACCAGAGCTAAGTGTTATGTTTTGTGCCTTACTTATCTGACCTTAAAAACCAATTTATGTACTGAACTGGGATGTTGGCTTACCATTACACCCTTAATGATGAGAATGAATAAGGCAGAGCCTAATTGATATGACCTTCTGTTGATACACAATACTCAGATTTTATCATATATCTTGAAAATGGCTTTTATAATAATGATGATAATGTGATAACAATTATTTAATGACTTAATGACTTGATGCAATGCATGACCTTGAAAATAGAAATATATACATATATATACATATATATATATATATATATATATATATATATATATATAAGTCTAGAAAGGGTGGGTACTCTGACCTGCTGTTGAGGTTATGTATATATTAGTAAATATTAATTATTTCATTAGAGCTTTGATTTATTATTATTATTACTATTTGCTCTATTTGGTGTTTTTCGGTTTCAGCTGCAGTAGTTTGGAAACAGCAGGAAGAGTGGGTGAAGGGAAATAGATGAACATTATGTTACCGGGGGGGCCGTGGCTCATAGCAACTCCTCCGGGTTTACTGCAACATTTTATGCTGAGATCGTTTACATTACATTTTCTGATCCCTGTTTATTTAATTTATTTCACTGTTATTGTGTTAAAACCTAATTTATCCTTATTTTCAGCTCATCTTTTTCAGAAGTTTTTCAAAAGAACTAAAAGAAATAATCTTAATTTATCTTTAAACGACAGGATCTCTGGCGGTGCAGCTTCAGATAAGAACATAAAGGAAAACGTGTGCGCGCAAATAGAGAAGAACTTTGCCAGAGCGAAGTGGAAGGTAGGTTTTTCTAGAAGCTTCATCTGTTCTGAACATGAAGAAGGTTTTTGTGTCGAAGGTGAATTTGTTGCATTTGTCCTGCAGAAAGCCGTGCGGGTCACCACCATCATGAAGAGACTGAGAGCGCCTGAACAGAGCGAGTCCAGGTCCACCAGCCCTGCAGCTAGGGTCCCTGCAGACCCCGTGGCTCCCCAGGCTGCCGCCGACCCTCCTGCACCGTTGTCCAATGCCGTGCCCGATGGCTCCACAGCTGCTGCAACGGAGCCGCCTGCCGGAGGGGAGGTGAGCCAACCGGAGCCCGAAGCCACTGTGGCGGTCTCAGCTGGAGAGCCCCGCCAGCCGAGCCCGGATCCTCAGGGGCCCGGGCCCACATCGCGTTGCAACGGAGAAGCTTCAGCCTCACTTCACACAGCTGCCGGGGATGAGCAGGGTTAAACGTCCACAGCCGCCCCTGCCTGACCTCTGCAGCCCCCACCGGCTCCTGCTCACTGTAAATTAGCTGCTAGCATGGTGACACTGACTCGGCTTCTCTCACTCGCAGCATTAGCATTATCTCACAGAGGCTGTGTGCTACCTTTGCTGCATTGCGTCAGCTTTTTTTGTCTCGTTTTATTCTCCTTGTAGCGTGTATTCACCCACCCTCCAGCGTGTTTGATTAGAAACCACTTCCTTCTCCTGTGAAAGGAAAAAACAGATCTGCTGTCCAGCCTTCAGCTAACGCCGCCGCTCTGACTGCTCTGCTAGTGATAAGAAGGATTAAATTGGGCTGAAAATGTCATTTTTAGGGGAACATCTGCCAGTTTTGCACTGAAATAATGGCTGGTCTTCACACATGGAGAAAGTTTGATGTATTCTTTCACATGGAAAATGTGTATAACTGTACTCTCTATTAGCATCTCCGCTAGCAGTTGTCGTGCATTAAACAGTCTTGAGATTGGTGACTGGGAGTTTTTAAGCCCAGTTCTCTACTTTTTTGAATGAGGCAGCTTGACACACAAACACACACAACGTTGGTTTGCTAAGTTCCTGCTCAGGAAACAATCCCACAGCTGTAAAGATTCTGTACATAGAAACCTTTGTAGAAGTAGCTGAAAGAGCATGCACTCTTACTTGTTGCTGTCCATTTTCCACGTCCTCCCACTTGGTGGAGAAAGACCCTGCCAACCTCGTCTTATCGTAGGCCACAGCTCCTTCGCCTCGCGCCGCAAGCCTCGTCCATGCTAACGTTCTTTCCGGTAGCATAATGAAGCTGTTTCTTTTCCATGCTCTCGCTGTAAATGTTACATGAAGGAACAAAAACACATTTTCCATCACAGTTAAGTTCTATGCATCCACATTTATTTGTAGCTTTTGGTTTTAAAGGCATCCCAACAAATGCCGTGAGTGATAGATAGTTTTTCCCACTAAATGTCTGCTGAACGCAGGAGTTCAGGTTACGCTGATGACGCTCGTCTTAAAATCAGCTGGAAACTAAAATATGAGCGGATTTCTAAGAAAGTACTGTTTGTCAACAATTGTTTAGAATTAACTTATTTATTAATAATTTATGTATTTATTTGTTTATTAATCTATTTATTTGTTTGTCTACATATTTATTTATTCATTCATTTGTTGATTTTTTTTATTAATCAATTATTTTTATTGGCCCTGCGATGGACTGGCGAGCTGTCCATGGTGTACCCTGAATTGGATTAAGCAGTTTAGAAAATGAATGAATTATTTTTATTTATTCATATATCTATTATTATTTATGTTTATTCATTTATTCATTGATTTTTTTTAAAAGTTTTTTAATCATTTTTAGTTCTTATTAATGTCATTCTTTCTTTGTGTTTGTTCATTGATTAATTCATCATTCATTAGCTGATTTTTATTTTTTGTTCCTTTTTGTTTATGTATTTATTAATTCATTCATTATCATGTATTAATTATTTATTTTATGTTTTATTCTTTTATTTGTTTTTATTTGTTTATGTTTGTTTATCCAATTTTTATCAATTCATGATTAATTCATTCTTTAATTTACTGTTTTTTTCTATTTTTGGTCTATTTTTGTTTCCAGTCCATCTTCGATCAATATATATATATATATATATATATATATATATATATATATATATATATATATATATATATATATATATATATATATATATATATACATATATATATAAATATATATATATAAACAAAAATAAACACAGGATGGAGAGAAGTTATATTAACGTACAGAAAAGAAATAAAACCAAATTAAGGCAAAACATTGTGCAAATGATAGAAAGTAAGAAACTTATTCTACATAACACTTACATGTATACACTAAAATAAAAAAGTAAATAAATAACATTTTAGAAAGAAAGGAAGACACGATCAAAATACAAAATAGGATAAATAAATAAATAAAATTATTAAGCTATTGTTAATTGCAGACAACATCCCTTTTATCTATTTATAAAGATTTATGTTTCAATTTTCAGCTTTTTCAGTCACTCGCTGATGAACACCTTAAATTTTCTCTCTTTACTGGTCTGTTCCAGCATCATTATTATTATTAATAATAATAATAATAATAATAATAATAACAACAACAATAATAATAATCAGTCTGGAGGAAACTGAGCAATATCTGACTGGCTGCAGAAACTGTGATTCCTGGTGTCTTTCTGTACCTGTAAGAAGTCAAGTCTTCGCCAGTTGTCTCTCTCTCTCACACACACACACGCACACACCGGACCACATTAAGCAGGGGTGGACAACTCCCGTCCTCGAGGGCCACCGTTCTGCGGGTGTTCAGAGTTTCCCTGCTGCAACAGACTTGACTCTAATCGACGGCTTCTTAGCAAACCTCTGCAAAGTTTGACTTCAAGCTCTGCAGATGAGGTCTGATGGGCATCAGGATGAGCTGCAACACGGAAACTCCCAACACTAATACGACCCCCCCCCCCCCCCCCCCCCCCCCCCCACCGCCGTCAGTGTGTGTTTCTAAAAAATTAGCATTTTAAGTGAAACAGAGAAAAATGATCATATTTCTGACAGACTGTTTTAACTTCCTCGTTCCGACATTTTGTTTCGTCTGATTTGAAGCACTTTCTGAATTACGTCACGCATTCACACACAGCTCAGAAACCCGTGTGACTTAGAGGCAAATAAAACCCGGGAGGCTCTTTCCATCCAGTTCTCAGCGTATTTACGATATTATTGTGTCTTTTCTTTCGGCCATGCAGGTGTGTTTGTTGATATGCTGTGTTCCAGGACCAGGGCTGCCCTGCAGGTCCTGTCCTGCATTCGTGACTTCTGTAACATTCTCCGTGACGACTCGACTTTGATGGAAATAAAAACTGAATTCATCTGTTTCTCCGTGTGTCTTTGCTCTCGTTTCTCTGAGACTTTCGGCAGGAATATGTAGATAAAATGTGGGAAAGAGCCTGCGTCACTGGGGCTGCAGCCCCCGCTCTCACCACCATGCCCCCCCCCACCGCAACCCGGAGGAGAGCATCTGTGTTACACTCTCTCAATTAGCACAAGCTTAGCAGCTGATCTTATGGGCTGTGACATTCCCAGAACTCCCAGCAGTGCCATTTGGTGACACTTTCCAAGATGCTTGACTTGCATCACATCAGAATAAAATGCAAAGAGCTGAGCGTCCTCTGGGGGTTCAGCAGGACCCCTCTCGGGACCCTTTCTGGTCTTCATGGCCCCTGTGTAAAAGCATGCATCCATCCGTATGGTTGCAGCTCCAGGGGATCCTAATCCTGCCTCTGTGTCACTGGACGGCTTCATTAGGAGCACTGAGGTGGGAGGAGGGTCAGTTTTCTCCTCCAGGAGCAGCAGGAGATGAAAGACCGCCGATCACAGCACATCCCAGCCGAGTGGTCTTTACAGGGTCTGACTCTGTGGGAGCAGCTGATAATAACTACGCTCTTATTACTACACACTTATGCAAGGACTGAAAAAACATGTGAAATGCATCAAATCACATCCACCTTATTTTGTCTCTCATGCTGGAGTTTCCCAGCCAGAACGGGAAACTTGTCATGTATGGATCATAGTCTCACTCCGACAAATGCACACTCACACACACCCAAACAGACACACTCATTGACCAAATTTGCCCCCCCACCCAAAACATAACCACCCACACTCCCAAAGGAGTCATTCATTAGTTCATTCATTCATCCATTATCCTAACCACTTAGTCCGACGAAGGGTCGCAGGGAAGCTGGAGCCTATCCCAGCAGTCTTCGGGCGAAAGGCGGAGTAAACCCTGGACAGCTCGCCAGTCCATCGCAGCCCAAAGGAGTCAAAAAAAAAAAAAAAAAATCATCTGGCTTGACTGCTGCGAATCACATGCAGGTTACATGTTAATCACATCTGCAGAACATGTGAGACACATGATGCTGTCACTGTCAGAATGGTGACGTGGGGGGTGAAGGTGTGGACCCAAATGCAGGAGTCGGGAACTGGGATGCAGGTTGAAGACTGATTTATTTTAACCAAAGAAAACCAACAAGTGAGGACTATAAATACACCGAACCAAACGAGACACGGGAGATGAACTAACTGAACACAGGTGAAACTAAACATGGAACCTCGACACCAGAGACCTAAACACGGCAAACTACAAACCAAAACAGGAAACCAGAACTAAGGAGGAACACAAAACACCACATCATGACAGTCACATGATGTCGTCACATGATGTCGTCACGTGATGCCGTCACCTGATGCCGTCACCTGATGTCATCACATGTAAACCACATTTTAATGAAATTGTTCCAAAAGCAGACGTTTGCACATGTATGTGAGTCGCATGTGGAGCCTGCAGTTTTCCTCTGAGGACATCATGTGGAATACTGAAACATGAATCTACACGCAGGTTTTATGCTTCTAGTCATTTCTTCCTTCATTATGTCAGAAATGATTTTATTCCAGTCTGACAGGTTGTTTAATTCTGTATTTTCACCCTGTGGTTAAAAACAATTCAAACTGGTCCAGTTTAGCCAGTTTATTGTCTGAAATCCTGCAGATGACCAACACACAGCAAACTGGAAGCTCAGGAACCTCAGGATAAAACCCAGAAGCAGGAATTTTTTAAGTAATTATTATAACATATTTGACTTTTTATCACAATAACATCAGAATAGAAAAGAAGTTGAGCTTTTTTTTTCTTTTATTTGTTATTTTATTTTTAACGTCATGAATCCTGAAAGCAAAGACGTGAAACCAGATGCACACAGAATGAGGTCGTGAACCTCCAACATTCCTGTTCATCACTTCATGACTGAAAGGTAAAATATCTGAACACGTGATTCATACCTCCGTCTCCATGACAACGCTATGCAACACCAGAAACCAGGCCAGCAGCACTTCCTTCAGCTCGTGGAGTCTGTGAGTGCAGAAAAAGCTGCAACATTAGCTGCTGCTTTACTGCAGTGACGTCACTGGGACTCATTGTAAAATAGAATCATGAATTATTTAACCTTCGCTGTAAATTTACTGCAGATGAACATTTATTATTCTAAAGAAAATGTCAAAGTGAGTTGGAGAATCAGCTTTGCTGGTTCAGAATATTTTCATCCAACTGGAACCAACAAAAACCCAACATACAAAACGTTTCTGAACAATAACGTACTGCTGTGAATCCATATTTCATTGCTAAGACGACGACACAAAGTAAAGTTAAATTCACTCCAGTGGCCCTCAGGTGACATTTTGTTTTATATTATTATTATTATTATTATTATTGTACCTGAGAACATGAGAATTAATCTTATTTGTTCTAAATAGGTCTGTTGTTTATTTTTCTTATTTTCATGAGTTTTATGTTGTCGTTTGATCTAAACTTATTTGTATTCTCTTAAATTAGTTAAAAATTCTTTAAGTAATTATTTTTTTAATTCATTAATTTTCTGAACCGCTTAATCCAATTCAGAGTTGCGGGGAAGCTGGAGCCTATCCCAGCTGACTGTGGGCAACAGGCAGGGTACACCCTGGACAGCTCGCCAGTCCATCGCAGGGCCACACAGAGAGACGAACAACCACTCACTCCTAGGGGCAATTTAGAGTAACCAGTTAACCTAACATCATGTCTTTGGATGGTGGGAGGAAGCTGGAGAACCCAGAGAGAACCCACGCATACACGAGGAGAACATGCAAACTCCACACAGAAAGGCCACTGACTGAACCCCTCCCCAGTTAAGGATCAAACCAGTGACCTTCTTGCTGTGAGGCCACAGTGCTAACCGCTGTTCCACCATGCAGCTCTCATTTTTAAAGTTTAATTAACTTTTATTATTTATTCTATGTTAGTCAAAACTTTTGCTAAATAATTATTTAATTTGATTTTAATTATTGTCTTTTTTATTATTTTCATAATTTTTCATTTTAATAATTATTTATGCTTTTAATCCTTTCTTTCATTATTGTTTTTTATCATATTACATTATATGTTTCTTTTTTTAGGAATTTTAGTTTATTTTGATTTTAATTATTTTAATTTATTTCATCAGGAAAACCTAATTGAAATGAAAATAGTTTTTCAAGACAGTCCGGGTGAAAATGGCAGAAAGGTTTACAAACACAAACAACAAACAATAAAAAAAAGTTTTAAAACAATGAAAACAATTTTTTTAAAAAAAGAAATAAAACCATTTAAAATCCCCAAATTTAATCAGAACTTGTACAAACAGATTAAACTGTCTCTGCAGGGTCCAATAAGACCCAGACAGGAAGTTTTAGGTCTTTCTGCAGTTTGAAAAGTAAGCAGCAGAACAAAACGTGAAACACATAAAAATGGTCCAAAAACATTCATAAAGCAAATTTACACATGTTGACCACAGAAAACATGTATTTATAGAGCAGCTTCCCCAGATTAAAATCACAAAGTGCACAAAGTGTACATAAATTGAGCAAAATAAAAGATCATAGTGGTTCCATAAAACAGCATCAGTCTAAGCTCTGCTCAATAAAATATAATAAATATATATGCATGTGGAACATGCGCGGTTTGTCTGTCAGGATACACAGTGTCTCCATGTGGACAGACGAACATCCAGCATGTTTGAATACTAAAACAATGATGAGTGAGAGTCTAGAAACTGTGATGAACTTAAAAATAAAAATAAAAAACAGCTGCTGAATATTTGAAGTGAAATAAGAAGATCTAACATTTATTGAAATTAAAGAAATAAACTTCAGGCAGTAATAAGTACATTCTGAACAACATATTTCTACATGCAGTAAAACATAAACTCCTCGGTGGAGGAAATATTTCTGTCTATAAGTTTCTACAGGCTGCTTTGTGAATAAATGTCACACCGCCCTCTAGTGGCCGTTTCTCTAAACTACATCTTCCACCTGTTTACTGTGGGAACAGGAAGTAAACATCTGTGTCCTCATCAGAAACCATGGAAACAAGGAAGTAAACAACATCTGCCACTAAACAAATACCTCCATCAGACCTGCAGTCCTCCCCAGAACCAGGACCAGGACCTGAACAGGTCTGATGGAGGGAAGGATCCCTACAGAACCAGGACCTGAACAGGTCTGATGGAGGGAAGGATCCCTACAGAACCAGGACCAGGACCTGAACAGGTCTGATGGAGGGAAGGATCCCTACAGAACCAGGACCAGGACCTGAACAGGTCTGATGGAGGGAAGGATCCCTACAGAACCAGGACCAGGACCTGAACAGGTCTGATGGAGGGAAGGATCCCTACAGAACCAGGATCAGGACCTGAACAGGTCTGATGGAGGGAAGGATCCCTACAGAACCAGGACCTGAACAGGTCTGATGGAGGGAAGGATCCCTACAGAACCAGGATCAGGACCTGAACAGGTCTGATGGAGGGAAGGATCCCTACAGAACCAGGACCAGGACCTGAACAGGTCTGATGGAGGGAAGGATCCCTACAGAACCAGGATCAGGACCTGAACAGGTCTGATGGAGGGAAGGATCCCTACAGAACCAGGACCAGGACCTGAACAGGTCTGATGGAGGGAAGGATCCCTACAGAACCAGGACCAGGACCTGAACAGGTCTGATGGAGGGAAGGATCCCTACAGAACCAGGATCAGGACCTGAACAGGTCTGATGGAGGGAAGGATCCCTACAGAACCAGGATCAGGACCTGAACAGGTCTGATGGAGGGAAGGATCCCTACAGAACCAGGATCAGGACCTGAACAGGTCTGATGGAGGGAAGGATCCCTACAGAACCAGGACCAGGACCTGAACAGGTCTGATGGAGGGAAGGATCCCTACAGAACCAGGACCAGGACCTGAACAGGTCTGATAGAGGGAAGGATCCCTACAGAACCAGGACCAGGACCTGAACAGGTCTGATGGAGGGAAGGATCCCTACAGAACCAGGACCAGGACCTGAACAGGTCTGATGGAGGGAAGGATCCCTACAGAACCAGGATCAGGACCTGAACAGGTCTGATGAAGGGACGGATCCCTACAAAACCAGGACCAGGACCTGAACAGGTCTGATAGAGGGAAGGATCCCTACAGAACCAGGACCAGGACCTGAACAGGTCTGATGGAGGGAAGGATCCCTACAGAACCAGGACCAGGACCTGAACAGGTCTGATAGAGGGAAGGATCCCTACAGAACCAGGACCAGGACCTGAACAGGTCTGATAGAGGGAAGGATCCCTACAGAACCAGGACCAGGACCTGAACAGGTCTGATGGAGGGAAGGATCCCTACAGAACCAGGACCAGGACCTGAACAGGTCTGATGAAGGGACGGATCCCTACAGAACCAGGACCAGGACCTGAACAGGTCTGATAGAGGGAAGGATCCCTACAGAACCAGGACCAGGACCTGAACAGGTCTGATAGAGGGAAGGATCCCTACAGAACCAGGACCAGGACCTGAACAGGTCTGATAGAGGGAAGGATCCCTACAGAACCAGGACTGAAGCAGTGCAGATCATCCAGATTGGGTGGATCAAATTAAATCAAACTTTATTTATAAAACACTTTTTATCCACAACAAAATCATGAACCGCTTCACAAAGTAAAAGTAGGAAAATAAAAACGTTACCATGGAAACCACTCGGGGCAGACAACCCGACCCCGACATGGACAATCACCATGGCAACGGCCACGCAGCCAGAGATTGCTCCCAACAAGGAGGATAAATCATCAATAAAATCATCTGAACGGTGGAGCTTCTGAAATCAGATTAAATATGTTTTCATCTATTTTCCTCACAGCTTCGTCCGATTGGCTGGAATCCATCACTGCAGTCACTGGGCACCTGGACAGGTTACTGGTCCATCACAGGCCCGTCACAGTGACACAAGCAGCATTTCACACACACACACACACACACACACACAAACTCCACACAGAAAGGTCACTGTTCAAACACTAAGTAAGGGGGAAAAATGAATTCGTTTAAAAAAAAAAAAAAATAAAGATTTGTAAAAAGCTGATTTTAACAAGCTGCTTGTGTTAAATATTGATTGAGCAACAGTCCTGTTCAGAAGCAGCAGAGAGCAGTGTTGCTCCGTCTTTACCGTGACAGAAAGCAGGAAACATTTCTTCCACACTTTCCTCTGGGAAATAAAACATCAGGTGCTTTTAGAGGGATGTTCGTTATCTCACCGTCTCTGTGCCGCAAGGACCCGCCTCAATGTGGAAACTAACCATCCTATAATCAAGTAAAATTCTGTCCATGCAGGAAGATTTGTTCAGATTTTCCTTCTAAAAAAATGGAAAAATATTTCATTTTAGACGATTGAGAAACATTTTAAACAAGTTGTCAGATGTGAGACACGGAGCTCCATCAGTCGGCTGCGTCCCGTTTCAGTCACTTCATTCTGTCATGAAACGTGAACGTGGGAGACGAGGTGGAAGCCCAGAAGGAGAAAACATGTGTTTTACACGCTCTTCACATGTATATACGCATGTGAACCATGTGTGCAAACGGATGGGTTGGGAAACATTTTATGTGATTCACTCTGGAAAAACATGTGAATCACACAAAATTGTTCCAGAAACTTGTTTGCACACGTGGACCACATGAAAATCCATATGCATGTGAAGCACATGTGATGAACATGTGAACTGTGTGCAAATGTATTTTTCTCAAATGCATTTCTAACTAAAATGCTTTTATGTTTGCATGTGAACCACACATGCAAACATGCTGTTCTGGAACAATTTCATGTGTTCCACTGGTGAAGATCCTGTCAATCACATGTAGATTATATGTGATTTACATGTGAATCACATGTGTCTAACACATGATTTGCATGTGGATTAATTACACGAATCACACAAAAATGTTCTAGAAATGTGTTTGCACATGTGGATTACATGAAAATGTTAGAAAACACATGTTTACACATGTGAAACTGTTTTAAAATGCATCATGTGAAACATGTCAAACTGAATCATGACCATTATTTTTTAACAAAACAACATAAAACAGACCGGGATCACTTTCTTCCAGCTCTTTTAATTTTATCAGGTTATTATACACTGGAATGTCTGATATCCCATATATTTCATTTTCAGGCCGACATCAGCTGATAACAATATTTTGTACCAAAAATACCGTACATCTCTAGCCAAAGCTAAACAGACCACAGAAAAGAAAGTAAAATCCACCAAAACCAACAGAATGTTTAGAAGGTTAATGTTTCTATTCAGTGTTTTGTCTTCACTTTAAGAGAAAAGATCTAAAACAAGACCAATAGTCTGTATTTACACTTGAGTCTCAATTTAACTTAATATAAACTTATGTGAAATAAACCATTTAAGATTTTCTGTAAGAAGTGAGGAAGGAATTAAAGTCACAAGTTGTGTCTCAATTTAATGTCTACGCCAGTGGTGTGGTGGTCCCTCAAGAAGCGGGTATACTCTCAATATTTTGTCCTTTAAAAAAATAAAGTGGGCGTCTAGCTACTAGACATGTAAACATCTTTATCATGTCTATGTTCAGGCTAAAATTAATGCAACTGTTGGCTAACTGCACCATTGTGGATTTGGTATCATTAGCTGAGCTACTGGTAGACATACAGTCATGGGAATGTTTGTCTTTGTAAAAGCAGCATCACAGAGGCTTTAGAAGTGTGTATACTCCATATACTCTCGTATACTCTGGACTACACCACTGGTCTACACACTTCAGAGTGGACTGGCTGCGTAGTTCTAGTTAGCATGGCTGCTAATACCGTTGTGCCCCAGCCTTTTGCTGCCTTTGCAACGGAAGATGTAGAAACCCTCAAAAGATTAATAATCAAATCATTACAAATCTTCCTGGAGATAAATTTACACAGAATGAAGCCAGTAATTTTCCTTTTCTTTTCATTTAGCTCTTCCTTTAAGCTAAAAATGTTCTTTTCAAACTAGCAGACACATTTTTAACCACTAAAAATCCACAAATATTAAATATTACACCATTTCAACATCGTAATTGTATCTGGATTCTCTATATTTCCACTAACGTGAGGTAAACTAAAGAAAACGCAGCTCCTTTGTTGTGAACTCTGGGGGAAGCGAGGAGGAAGGATCAACCTCGCCACATGGAGCGCAGGTTTGCCAGCTGGATTCAGATGGCACGCTGCTTGTGCCACTGCGACCTACGTAGTGGATGAACTAACACTGAAAACACAGGATGATGAAGACTTTTTGGCTGGAAATAAGACGGTAAATCTCGGACAGAAACAGCTTTCAAGCGAGCCGCCTCCCAGCAGAAATGACTTCATACGAAACTTTGGCCTTTCAGCAGCAGACTTCTGTCTCTCTGCTCCAACAATGTGCTCCCTGTCCGACAGAGCCGATAGCAACACTGTGTCCTCCCCGCCTCGGAGCTCCAGATTGGGGTCTGTGATAAAACCCGACTCACAAGCGATGCCACAGTGAGGCGTGTTGTTGTGCGACATGCCAGCGTGGAGATAATCACCTACTGTAACACTGTGCATCTCAGATCTGGACGCTTCGCCTTTGTTGTGGGTTGTTTAGAAGTTCTGACAAGTGGTTGGGCTTTCTGATGTCTCATTGAGAAGACGACATGGTCTTTATGATGGTCAGTTTCCATCCTGACCCGTCTCTTGTAGGAATCAGATAAGAAACAGAGCCTGATCTATATTCTCCAAATTTCAGCTGTAGTTTACCACCCAGCGATGGTTCCCCAACAAACCTTTCTATCTTCAGGAACTAAAACAAGTCTGCAGACGATCTCATTGGCTGTAAAATGTGTCATTCAGACCAAACATGGCCGATAAAAATCTCACTGTAGAAAGATCTAGAATCCCTTTCCATACAGGGGCTCTCATCAGCCGGAACAAGCGTTTCCTCCCCGCTGGTTTTTAGGGATCTGCTAGCTTAGCTACCTCACAAAATCTGGTGCTACAATCAGACGAAACCAACAATTATCAGCATGTTCATGCAGCATTTTTCATCAATATGTGGCGACATTTATATTAATTTATACTCCATTCTTTCATTCATTTTCCAAACCGCTTAATCCAATTCAGGGTGGCGGGGAAGCTGGAGCCTATCCCAGCTGTCTTTGGGCAAAAGGAAGGGTACACCCCGGACAGCTCGCCAGTCCATCGCAGGGCCACACAGAGATGAAATCTACTCCATTCAGTCTCCAGTAATTCAACAAACCAAACATATTTTTAACATTATGTTTTTTTTCTGAGGAATCTACAAGATAAATGTGTCGGCAAAAGTTAGGGACAACAAGCTCATCTAACCTGGGCTGAGACACGGGGGGGGGGGGGGGGGGCAACATCGCTTATTCTCTATTTGTTCGCTGTGGAACTTAAAGCGACCTTCTGTAGCCAAGCAAATTTTTGCATGTGAAATTTCGTCCTTGTTCGTGTAGGCGCACACACAGGGGGCTTGTGATGCGACCAATGTCATGTTTTCTGCTCTGCCTGGGTTGATCAGTGGGTTCAGTTCACCAGTTCATCTGATTGCCACTCTGTTTCCTACCATGGCTCCCGCTCTGACCACCAGTCCTACTCATTCCACCTGGGTTTCCCAAATGGCCACCTGGTCTTCACACTATATAATCCCACCTCATTCTCTCCTTCTCTGCCAGATTATCAGCACAGCTTCCTGCCTAGTTGACATCCCGCGTACTCTTACTTATTTCTAGATTGCCAACCAGCGTAGAGCCTCGGATTTCCCCTCTTGCCACGCCCTTATCGGATTCCTCCTGTCTGTCTCTGGACTTCTGGATGTTAACCCACACCTTGCCTCTGGACCTTGAGCCAAGCCTGTCGGCTTAATAAGTACTGTTTGCTTCTAGATACTGACCGTTGCCTGACCTCTGAGCTTGCCTTCTGGATTGTGGATTTTTCAGCTTCCCTCTGAGCTTCAGGACCAGTCTAGTCTTACCGGACTCATTGCCTGGCTCTATTAAAGCTGTTTCTTTTGTACTACTCCTGTGTGTGGTTGAATTTCTGGGTCTTCAGTCTCTTATTACAACTATAGACTGTATAAAAGATGGATGGAGCATCCATGGCATCACCCCTGGAAGAGGTAAATGGAAGTTTGATGGGCAGTTCCCACCATCGCCATCTTTGCAGTGTCATGCATGCCGTCTCTCCTGGAAAATAAAAAAATGGGCCAAGAGATGAAGCTGAGAGGGGGGCTGTGAGCGTGGGGAAATGAAATTGGTTCTAAATGGATGAGTTACATTAAAAAAAAAACAAAAGACAAAAACCCACTCCCCCCGACACAGTTGTCGTCAAGATAAACCTGACCTATTAAACCGAAAAGAGATTTTTGAACCTGGCTGTAAACATGTTTATTTCTGCATTGAAGTTGGTCTTTTTAACATGGGAGTCTATGGGGATTCACTCTGTATTGGAGCCAACCCCTAGTGGATGAAAGAGGAACTGCAGTTTTATGCACTTCTGCATAGGCTTCACTTTCAACCGCCAGAGATTGCTTGTTGAAAAATGTTCACCTGTTGCTGTCACATGGCTATACAACCAGAGAGGGTTTCGTAAAACAAGAATTTTTCTGGATCGGCCTTGAGATATAACATCAAATGATTTTCACCATGTCTTCTTGTTTTTAAAATAGGATGAACCCAAAGTTAACAGTAAGATTTGTCAATTCAAGCAAATCTCCCAACTTGTCATTTTTCATGCTTTATGTGTCATGCACTGCTGCAAAATTCCATACAGTATCAGAAGCAATCATATTACTTGGAGACAAGCGATCAGAGTGGGATGCACTACTGTGCAGCTGTTGTGTTTGCTGCTTGCAGTGTGTTTTGTTTCACCTGGATGGCGATGTATGTCGCCTGTTGCGTCGAGTGTCGAGCCCATAAGTCTTGTCTCGTCTGTTCTCAATTGTCATTTCTGTCCATACAAACCGAAATGTTTCTAAACGCTAGCCTTCAAACCGATGAGTAAATCTCTGTAACAGTAGCTGTGAGGATTGCTGCTAGCTTCATGCTATCGCTGTTGTTAGCTGTTTTCCAGCATGTGTAGCTTTTATGTTCATGCATTACGTTGCAGCTACAAATCTGTCATTCAGTTGTTGTAAAAACTAATAGTTTGTGAACATTTACAAATTGGGATGGAATTGGTACGTGCCACTTAATGAATCAATTAAAAGGTAACTGCCCCCAACCCCACAGTTTTTTCTTCATAACGTAGCTTAACCCCTTAGCTAGTGGGGTTCGCCCCTGAACCGTTTCAAAGATGATGACACAGTCTTGTGCAAAAAAGTGTTTGGCTTTTGTGTGTGTGTGTTTAAAAGTATTAGAGGAGAGGTCTCTTCCAACATGTGTGTGTAATAAACAGATAAATTCATTCATTATCCTAACCGCTTAGTCCGATAAAGGGACGCGGGTAAGCTGGAGCCTATCTCAGCAGTCTTAGGGTGAGAGGCGGGGTACACCCTCCCTGGACAGACTGGCAGTCCATAACGGGGCTAAACAGATACAGTTAATATATATTATTAATATGTCAGAAAGGATACTTTTATTGATACCATAGCCGAGCATTGATACCATATTTCAATTCTACTGACCGACCAGCAGTCGCATGACAGAAATGCAAAGTCTTACAGATTATACAAGGTTTTAACCTTGTAGTAACCCTAACCTGCTGGTTTATGGGTTAAAACCAGTTTCTTTTCTTTTGCTTATAAGGTTAAAACTTAGATGAATTGTGAAGTGTTTGTTTTGGGGACAGAAATTCCCCGTTGAAGCCGGGTTATGGCCTCAATCTGAATGCATGTTTGTTTTTTTCTCTCTAGTCTTTGCAGTTTATATTTTGGGTACAACCCACCACCAGGCTCAAAGCGTCTTTTCATGTTTTCCTCTTTTAAGTGTTTTTTTTCTACAGTTCTTGCAGAGGATTGTAGGTTGTCCCAGTGGGCCCAAACTGGGTCGATAAAGTCTTGTTTTCAAACATTTCACTGCTAAAACATGGTGGATAGTGCAGTTTTCTCAGACCTGAGGGGCTTTTTTTCACCCTTCTCTGCAGGTATTTTGCAGCGATGCCTCTTCAAACGTGCATCAGGTATCAGTGAAAGCGGAAACTCTGTTGGCCAGGAGGTTTAGACTTGATGACAAGGGAGGAAGAACCTGCACAGCTCTCTTCATAGCTCTCCTACAATTACATCTAAGCAAGATAATCAAGGTTAATACCTGCTTTTTCCTTAAAGCAGAGGAAGACTTTAAGTGCGTTTCCATTACATTTTTTCACATTTGTGAGTGTTTCCGTTGAACAGTGTTTAGCGCATTAGCTTCAAGTCTCGTAAAATCTAATTCCGCTTATCCAAGGTAGCCATGTAGCGTTATTTTGGGGTTTTCAATTCGCTGTGGAGAACTTGCTTTGACACTTTTTTTTTTTTTTTTTTTCCATTAGAGGTTTTTTATTGCGATATTTAGTTTTTGGGCAGCTCTAGGTGTAATGGAAATGCACTCAGAATCTCCTGTTTGTCCATCAGGGCCACCATATTACAAATTAACTCACATTATTAAATATTCTCTCTTCATCTCAGAATCATTCAGTAAAAATGATTGATCACAGGTCAGAAGTCCATCTAAGGACAGCAGCTTGTGTGCACCAAACCTGGAGTCATTCAGTGTAAATACATGTCGTGTCCTAATTAAGGGTCTACATCAGCTTCTTCAGCTTCGTATGTACAGCAGCGCCAAGCACTGTCCCATCTGAAAGACTCCTCCCAGTCCACCCTACATGAAGGCTGCTAGCGCTGGATCCTTAACATCGTCTTCCAATAATCCATCCATTTTCTTACCTGCTGTCGTGGAATTTATCTGATGAGAAATAAATCTGGATAAATGGTCATGATCAACCATGCTCTGTCCAGTTTACTGACAATGCACAGTTGTTGCAAGCGAGAGGTGAGAGCTCTGCCCCTGCTCAGGGTGTTACAGCGATCTTTAAGCAGACACAAACAACCTTTGCCTGGCAGCACTAAGCAAAACATCTGCCAGCTTGAAGATAACAACAGTCAAAGCTGAAACAGGCCTTGAACAGAACATTCAGTTTTATGCATGAACCTACTAAAGCAAGCTTACTGAACTACTCTAAACTATGCAGAATATATATTTTGTACTAGATGAAAGAAGCTTAATAAATGAGTAACTTATTAAAACTACACTATGTGCACAATTTCCACCACACCTGCTTAGTCCAATTCAGGATTGGGGGAATCTGGAGCCTATCCCAGAAATCAGTGGGTCAAAGGCAGGGTGCACCCTGGAAAGGTCCTTTAACAGCCTCTTTTCTCCAAGAATTCATTTTACACAAGATAGCAGGGAAGGAGCAGCATGGAGTATGAAATTCAGCTTGTAAAGTCAATCTATAGGTATTCTTCCTATGATCTTTAACATCCGACGGATTTTTAGCTAGCTCTGTGATACTCTTCTTGTAAGTTATTTGAATTGTATTTTCTCATTGAAAATTCAGTGAAACATCTCACATAGAAGCAGATTTGAAAAAGCCAAACACAAGACCATTATAAGAGATTAACAAAGTTTATTCAAACCTGCTCAAGAAGCCTACGTAAACACAGCTATGCTGGCTAAACCAGCCAACGTAGCTAAACATTGGCTAAACCCATCTTGCTTTCCAAGCTTTGGATTGAGTTGGACGTCAGAAACCTGCAGATCTTTTCTTATATTAACAGAATAAAAATCTCATTTTACTCCTTTCATGTGTCCAGAATAGATGAGCAGAAAACAATGTTTTGTTTTGGTGCAGCATGTTGGAGCTGGACTTCAGAAAGTTCCACTGCATCCGAGTCACGATGGGAATTATGCTGAATAAGGAGTCTGGACGGTGAAATATACTTCAGACACCATAAAGAGTGTTTCATGCATCAGATATGCTGTTGGGCAGTGTACCAATACTCATATTCAGACATTGTATGTTTGCTTTTAATAATATGTAAAATATCTTCTTGGCAACTGGAGACACATGAAAGATGACAGATAATATGATCAAAGGATAATAAAAATATCATCGCTTATATTTAACATTTAATTCTTAACTTTCCAAATGAAGAAGAGAAAGCATGAGCTTGTTTCTGGAATCTGTAGCAAACGTGAAACGCAGGGTCTGAAGGTGAGTTCAGGAAACCTCCTGCTGGGATGCAGGATCCACACGGTCTGGTCACAAACAGTCACAGTCTAATAAAAAGGTCCTACTTTCTTATTGCTCTAGAAATTCACACCGCTGCTGTTTGGTCCCCTTCAACCCGACGGCCCGTGGTTCCCTTTCCAGGGTAATATGCAGTAAACTCTTGGATAAACACCTGCGAATCTAAATTGTGCTTGTTGAAAATTTTATATCGTTTGCTTTTTTTTTTTTTTTTTTTTAAATAAAAAAAATGACAGAAATGCAGCGATCTCAGAATCAAGCAACCAGATCAGCTCATGGTAATATCCTGCGTTTTCTTATATGAACACATCCAATAACGTGCATAAATCACAGTAGCTTCACTAAGTTAAAGTGTTTTGTACTTATTTTATAAAAATGTGCATAAGTCTTTAACAGATACAACTTTATTCCAAGGATCCAGAGGTTTCTAGACAGAACATGGAAAACATCCAGCAATGAAGGGGGGAGCATTCCATTCTTATAAAATATAGAGCTTTAATTTTTTAGTCAGCAACAACAATGTAAAGGGAAGATGAAGTAATTTACACAAGTCATTACAACAACATCACCTCTGTGCATTTTTTAATAAAATCTGACAATGCAAAAAAAAAAAAAAAAAAAAAAAAAAAAAAGAATTAAAAGTACAAAACATTTAACTAATGACACTTTATTTAAAAATAAATTTTACAACCTTTATGTGCTTTTCTTATTGGTTTTTTTTATTTTTATTTTTTGCTCTCGGACCCTCAAACGGATTTGTTCGAATGTGGGAATGCAGAGAAATTCCATACGGAGGAGCAGATGCAAACATTCCTGCATGAGTTATAGATACATCTCCATGCTGACCTTTATTCAGCTGCATATAAAGCCCCTTTACATGAAAATTAGGTGAAAATTAATAAGGTTTGCTTTCTTTCATACATTCTTACATCTTAAAAAGTTCACTTTATTTCCTCTTACTCTGCTATATTAGCTTGGTTTACTTAAAAATGGAGTAAAAAAGCAAAACAAACAAAAACAAAATCAATTTTGAGCAGCCCTACAAACAATATCTCTGATCCAAACACAAAAAAAAATTTCACTTTGTACTTTGACAGAAATTTATATTTAAGTCAATGAAAAGATGCATCATTGTTTACATGGGACATACTCCAAATGACAGCATCTTAAAGCATTTCTTTACTCTGTAATAAGAAAGTACGTCAGATCATACTGTACACCCACAGAGATGAAAAACAGAAATAAAAACTACCACGCACTATTCGGATAACAGTACAAATACAGATTCATGCACACAATGAAAGCCAGCTTCCTGATAGTCGATATTTTGGTTTCTGATATTCTTACCATGTTGTGTTGTTTGTTTTTTTTTCTCTTTCCCTCACATGGAGCCCAACAGGAAATAAAAACATATGCATTACGTGTGCTCAGACTGCCAACAACTTTCACGATAAACTGCTTTTGTTTCACAGAAATCCGCGTTTCCTGCCTAAGTGTGCTTGTTGCTCTTGGCCCCTGCCAATGCTCCTTAAAAACTAAAAGAACATAATGCCCTTGTGTGCAAATCCACGTCAGGATGTTTGCACTGATTTCTTTATCTGAGGCTCGATTTGATCCTTTTTCTGACATCAATGTTAAGTTGTGTCCAAACTTCCAGAAAAATCACGTGTCATGATGGTTTTGGAACGTTTTCACGTGATCCACATGTGATTTAAATGTGTTCCATCTGTGTCAACTACATGTGGTTTATATCTTCTTTACATGTCGATCACATGAAAAAATGCACCACATGTGGTTTTTCTTTTGGCTGGTTCTGCTGCGAGTTTACAAGCAAATATCAATCTAATTGATTGTTATTAATGTCTGGCTGGCATGAAGGGATTTTGCTTCTTGTTTCATATTTAGTCCTCCAATCAACTTTTTTTTTTGGACAAAAAAAAAAACAACAAAAAAACTCCCCAAATATTTCCATTTTTTCCTCCCGATAACTGAGACCATTTCCCCCATGGTCCTCCTGCAACACAAAGTCTGCCATGCAGCCACGAGGCGGCTGCATGGCAGACGCTTCCGGAGTCTCCTCCAGGTCTGTCCAACAGTCAAAACAACAGAAAGGAAAGTGAGATCCGTCACCCTGGTACAGAAAGCTTGTCATGCCTCTCAGCACTGTCCCAACATTTCACATGATGCCGACAGATTCCGTAATGACACTAACAGCAACAATAAGATTAACAACAACAGCAATATTTGTCCCAGAAGTACCTATACACAAAAAGCTTGTCATCTTTTTTCTATGAGTACAAAGAAATCCACAGAATGATTCTATATACAACCTACAATAAATACTGTATCATATACTTTGCTGTTTGAGGGGGTTTATGTGGGGTTTTGTGTGTAAGCTTTGTTCTCTCAGTTCTTTTCTGGGTTTTGGATTTTTTATTCTTTTTTTTTTTTTATCTTCCTACTCTCATCAAGTCTCTTTTTCAGTTTTCATGGCAAAGCTCAGTGGAACCTACTCATGTCTCAGCTTCCATCTCGTCCTTGTCCTCGTCCTCTACGTCCCCGTGATGCCGACGATTGCGAGGTTTCTTCTGCTCCTTGAGCTCCTTCAGGTCTTTGCTCTTCAGGGCCCCCAGCAGAGGGTCTCCGAATTGCCAGTAGTCCTGGCAGTACTGATTGATCAGGCTCATCTCAGGCTGGCTCAGGATGGTCAGCAGGTCCTTGTATTGTCCAGCGCTGGGGGTCCACTGGGTGCCACTGGAGTGCAGCGGTAACGGCACCAGTCCTCCGCTGCCGTCCACCAAGGCGTTGTTAACGGCTCGGCTGGAGAGCACCACCAGCTGCAGCTTGACCAGTGTGTGTTTGAAGTTCTTTTCCGTGGCCGTGCACTGGTACATGCCCGAGTCTGAAGGCTGCAGAGATCGCAGGAGCAGACCCTGCTCCGCTTTCAGGATCCGACCGTCAGTACGCACCTGCAGACAGAAAAACAGCTGCTGAGCAACTTTAAGGGAAGCATTTTATTTATTTACACCAAGCAGCAACCTATGGAGGTTAAAAGTGAAGCCCACGTGGAAATGCCAAAAATTGCAGTTCCCCGCTCATCCACTAGGGGCTCCAAAAGAGAGTGACTCCACAAAAGTTGCGTTTCCATCACGTTTTTTCGCAAAATAAAAACGATATTGGTCATTTTCGATACACAACATATGCGGTTTGCAGGTGTGTTCCTTGAACAGTGTTTAGCGCAACAGCCTCATTTCTTGTAAAATCTCGTCCGCCGGACAAGATTTTATGAGAATTGCAGCTTATGTAACGTAGCTACATCACGGTATTACTACGGTTTTTCAAAGCTTTCTCCCTCATTTCCTTTTCTAATTCATTTGCTACGTTTACATGGGAGTTTTAATTCCTCTTTAATTCTGAATAAAAGTTAATTCCGCTTTAAACTGGTGAAAAACGACCATGTAAACGCTTAATTCCTAATGCTAATTTCTATTCAGAATTAAAATTAGTGGCTGGTTTATTCGCATTTTAATCCCGAACTATTTAATTCCTCTGTCATGTAAACCTTCATTCCGCTCTAAGTTAATTCTGGTCGTTCTGAGCATGCTCGTTACCGTGTCCTGTCCCGATGACGCGCGTTGTTTTACCTCCCGTGTTCGGTGGTCTATCTTTCTTCTCCTTCCCAGTTGCTGCAGAAAGTGAAGTAGTGTGCTCGAGTTGAGCTGCTACTTCACATTTATAATAAAAGTAGCGGTGAAACTGGCTCTTATTATGTAGTTTTTACAAGTTACGACTGAAAAGACGAGAAGCAGGGAGCCGACTTTCGGTTCAGTTTATTTTCGGTATACGTCATACGTCACGTGCACCCTCTGTCCAATCAGAACCGTTCCCAACCCGCCGCTCTAAAGAGGAATTAAGTGAGGACGTGTTTCATGTAAATTTTCATTCGGAGTGATTATTTTCAAATAAATTCAAAGGAGAATACGTTAATTCTGAATTATTTAATTCCTAATAAAAAAAAAACATCCTGTAACTGTAGCCAGTGTAAAACTCTGAAATTCATACCACTGAGCCATCTTTACTAGTAATGAACTGGTCACATGACCCCTTATGTCATTCCTCGGAACACATAGATGCAAAAAAAGTGTTTCCATTACACTTTTTCTGTATATTTTCATATCGAAACATCTGGAAAAACCACTTCACATTTTCTCAAATTTTTTTTAGCAATATTTAAGAGTTTTCTTGGAAATGTTGATGTGGTTCTTGGTTCCATTCCAGAGATTTCCTGAAAATTTTGTTCATAACTAATCCATTAAGATGGTATTAAGGGCATAATTAGGGGCTTTTTATTGATTCCTTTTGATATCCAGTGGCAAGAAGGCAGAGTGTAGCAGAAAAGTGGTCAACGTCCTTTAGCTTTAGCCTGCCTATCTCCGTTAGCTGGTTAGCCCAACCCTCCCCCCCCAGCCAGGTTCAAATCTGCGACCTTCTTGCTGTGAGGCCGTAGTGGTTAGCACTCCAGTACCTAGGAGACTGTGATGGTATGCCAAAATTCTAGTTTGATATGTACCTTGGTTTTAAGGTCATGGCTTGGTCCTTTTTGAGTGAAGCTTCATTTCCACCAACGGGATGAGACAAGACGAGATGGTTGGCTGTAACGCCGATTCATTCGGACAGCCAACCTTAACCTGACCTGAGAGGCAGGTCAGGTTAAGGTGTCTTCCTTTGACAAGGAAATGGATGGCACATCCACACCTGGATGTACCATCAGGACTCTGGTTGCAAAGTTTAGCACTAATTGGAGGATTTTAGGGGATCATTCACTTGGATTAGAAACCTAGTGCATTTGTTCAGAAAGTCCAGTTCATTTGGGGGTCATGTAAAACACAGGTCTGGTCCAAATACAGGAACTGGACTACAAAGCAAAATGCATTGTGGGTTCATCACGCGACGTTGTACAACCAGAACATAGGTGACTGTAGGGAGATATATGGCCCTAGACGGAGAACTGTCTGGCAGTCAGTCATGAAAAAATTTAGTAAAAGTTTAGAAAGAAATAATTTAATAAGTTAATAACTCAACAGTTTATATGTGTAGGAGTGAACTAGACCAATCTAGACGCTGAGTGTTGTGCAGCTCACCTCTTTCCGGCGGTCGCTGTTGTCTCTCTGCAGATGCCATTTAATGACCGCATGAGGAGACCGAGCCTGACACTCCAGGAAGGTGCTGCTGCCCTCCACCCCATACTGCACCATCTCCAGAGTGTTCTTATTGGCTGCAGAGCAAACAAAGACATTTCCATAGCAACACTCATTATGATGAGGCTCCTCGGAGAAGAAATGTTTTTACAGACTGAAGTTTGTGATGAGACCCAAGCAGAAACTTGCTCACCGTTGGAGTTGAAGCCTCGGCACTGTCGGATGGGATTCCCGTACTTAACGTCCTGCCTCCGGCTTCGTCTAAAGGGGTCAGACCAGTGTTGCCAAATAAGGAGAGAAAAACATCATAAAGCAACCGCAAGCCATTCGAAGCCATTCAGTGATACACAAAGCAGCATCACAAACATGTCATCGTGTGGTTTTTACATCTTTTATTAGTCTAGTTGCGTCATTAAGGCCCGGTAAGTCATGAGATCAGCAGCCATTCAGCCATCCAGGCAGGTCTGGAAACCCTTCAAACAGTCAGTAAGCTGTTAGCTAACATTAACACTGCTGCTGCTGCTGGTGCTTACCTCTTCTGGGAGGCAGAGTACCGGGAGCAGGACTTGCCGTCCCAGGCGCAGTACGGGTCTCTGGCCAGGCAGCAGTCGGCGCAGGCCTCGCCGTACATGTCACAGCGGTGAAGAGCCAGCTGGGTCAGCCCTACCGCAGACGATACGTACAGCTGTTGCTGTTGATAGAAAAGCAGATGGAAAATAGCGTTAACAGCATTTTGATTAAAAAAATAATGAAGGTGTGAGCTGGTTACGGGCCAAGAGCAGAACTGGACATATACAGGCAACCAGGGAGTTACAGAAGAGCCTTTAATGATACGCGGCGTATTTTACGTGGTTGGAAAGCCTGATGAGTCACGGTAACAACCAGGCACAACGAAGCAGTTAGTTTACAATTTCCTGCCATATTCTCCTGTTGATGTTCACTCGTTTCTAGTTTCTACCGCTGCCAGGTGAAGACGGATGAGATAAGGAGTGATAAAGAGGCTTATCAGAATGAGAGTCTGGGTCTGGAATGGAGAAGATGGAATGAGACAACCAGGGTGGTTGACCTTCTGCAACTGCTAGCTGAGGGATGGGACGCCATCCCACAGCAACATGTGACCAGCATGAGGACCCAGCGGCTGCACTCAGACCTTCATCAAGCCATTTTCATTTGTTTTTACTAATGATTATGGGCATTAGGGTTTGAACTGGAAGCTCTGGTCAATAAAATGACTGCATATCTCCCCAGAGTAAAGAATGATTTAAAAATTCCTGGATCCAGACGGTGACCCGGGATCACCCCCAAAATCCTATGACTTAATCCCGATTCCACTCCGAAACTTTCATCCAAATCCGTCCATAAATTTCTGATCTTTATGTCGCAAACAAAACACACCCAGTGCCTTGGTGGAGGAACTGAATCAGAAGAATAAATCCAGAATAACGCTCCAACAAATGAAAGAGGAAGACTCAGATGAAGGCCAAACGATCAGATTCTCTACTTACAACGGGAGCAAGTTAGAAGCAGACATCCTCAGTTCAATTCAATTCAATTCAACTTTATTTATATAGCGTCAAATCACGGCCATTTCCACCTCAAGATGCTTTACAGACAGGAAAAAAACACAACGAAAGCCAATTCATTATAGTCTATATAAGGAAACAAATACATTGAGTTGGAGGTGCCAACTCAATCTCCCATCCTGAACAAGCACACGGCGACAGTGGGAAGGAAAAAACTCCCTTTTACCAGGAAGGACCCCAGGGTGGTTTACATCTGCAGCTGCAACTAGAAGATGGCCTGTTGCGGTGTTTTACACAGGAGAAGGAATTAGAAGTAGAGAGTAGAAGTCCTGTCTGGCAGATCTTTCCAACCAGTCACTAAACCAGCTGAATGTAATCAGCTCAGCTCCACTGCAGGTAGAGGAGCCTGTTGGTGGAAACACCTGCTCTAAATGCATCAGTAGATCCAAAATTCATGGCATGACTTCTACTTTATTTTTACTTCTACTTTATACACCTCTGGTGTTTTATAATGTCTTATATCAGCGGTTCTCAACCTTTTTGCAACACAGTACCCCTTTTAAAATGTTTTCTCAGCCAAGTACCCCCTAACCACTGCAAAATATTTTTAGTCAATTCAAGTCGGATTATGGGATTTTAGGAGGAATGAAATGGTGTAAATCTAAATGTAAATTCAGTTTATGAAGGTAAACTTACATTTATTGAAATATATTAAATATTTATATATTATATTTAAGTTATTATATTTAAGGATGTTTTAAAGAAAACATAAAAGATGTTTCCAAAAATTTCCAAGTACCCCCTGGAATGCCTTGACGTACCCCCATTTGAGAAACCGTGTCTTCTATGTTCTTCTGGCGGAGAACGATGCTGGAATCAGAGATAAAAGACCTTTCGGCCAGGAGGTGTTTACGGCCAAACTTTCACACGAGGCTCCTCGGCAGCTTGGGAAGCTCTGCCTGTGTGAGGTCACTGATAATGATGCGAGTATGAAACAATGAAACAGCAGCAGCCTGTGCATGGTCTGGGATAACGCTGATCTCTTATAGAGGTTAGGTTCATAATTTCATGATCAGCTGTGTGAGATTCATCAGCCTGGCAGGTTGTGTGTAATCCTAACTGCCTGCAGACTGAAGTCATGACATGCAGAGGAGGCCAAGTATTTTAATCACTCTGAAAGAGGACACCCAACGTTTTGATGTCTTTTCCATATTTCTTTCCCCATTGTCTCTTGGCTTTTCAGAGAGTTATGAGGAAAATACAGCTGTGCACATGCGGCTTGCGACCTTTCTCAAACTTCATCACAAAGTTTTCTTCCTGCTTGTGAGAGCAAAAGGTTAGGAAAATGTCTCGTGCAGACAAGCTTACCCTTTTGGATGAGATCTTCATTGTTGTTATTGGAGTGGGAACCTTGAGGGAGGAAATAACGACGGTGAGGGCAGGAAGTTAACTTTCCAGCTGATAAAACGGCATCAGACACAGTGTGTGAGGAAGGAAGAGGTCTACGTGATGCAGGCTAACCTTGAAAACCTCCACCTCCTCCAGGACCAGCTCCTCGGTCTGCAGGTCGTCTTTGGGCAGCACGATCACCTTCTGAACGGAGCCCTTGTCTGTGGAGCACAACACACACCGGTCAGCATCTCACCCCAGTCGCCTCTAACAATGATTATCCTGCTTCATCTCTGCTGGAGGCTTCTCTCCTTCACCGCCGTCCCATTCCTGTCACTCTCTCGCTTTGACCTGTTAGTTTGGAGGCGATGAGACATCTCCAGCCTCTCCTGGTGATTTCTGTAAAGAATTCCTGCGAGCGGGATACCTGACATTTATTCTGTCCTCTGAATTGTGCCCTGGTGAGGGCTTGAAAGGGCACACATTCCTCTGCAGCGGCGGCCGTAGCGCACAGGCCCACCACCTCCTCCCTGCAACCATGTGCGGTGGTCGCTGTCAGGCGGGGGTTGCAGGAGAGCAGATAATCCCTCTTCCACCAGCGGGTCAGATTAAAGTGATGGATATGCTAACTACAAGCCTCCTTCCTGCCCTCCAGGTACAGATCTCCTGTTGTTTGCTTCATGGTCGCAGACCCCCGTACAAATCCTTTGATTGGTTAAACTTCCACTCGGGCACAGTGGGAAAGAATGCTTTGCTCCTAATGACAAATGATTGCAGTGGAGACAAGTCCTCCACTTCCACGGGATTTATTTCCAACGGGGGACTCTGCTCCCCGGCATGCCGACTCGGATCAAAGGCCTCATGGCTTCTGACTTCTGTTAGATTAAAAATAACTAACAACCCGGCGATGATTCAAAGGCCAAATGACAAAGTGTAGTCACTTATCTTAACCTTTAAAGTTAAACACTTACCAGTTCCCAAGAAGAGCACTTCATAGTTGCCGTCTGCAGCCGCCACCTGGTCCACCGCGATGGTGGTGAACTCATAGTCCACGTTGGTCCGCACCACCAGGGGGCGCTTGTGCACCGGGTACACGGCGTTGTGCATGGCGGGGTGATTCCTCATGAAGTTGATCACTTCATCTGGGTAGTCCTTTGTGGACTTCATGTTGGGGGTGAAGGTACCTCCGGGGCACTGTGAGGGAAACAACATCCTGAGAGTGTGACGACACGCTGATGCCCGGATCTGGTTCAGTTTTATCCGCTTTCTGTGCATGAGATCAGAGTGGGGGGAGGCTCACCGTGCCGGGCCGAGGGTAGGGGATCTTCCCAGTGTAGGCCACCCACTGGTAATTGGGACCCTCTTTGTGGGCAAAGGGTCCGTTGAAGACCATGCGGATGTCAGCCATCGAGTACACACAAACCGCTGAGCCTTTAAACACAGAACTGTGGGGTAGATAGATATAAAAAGGAATAAATTCATCTGTGAGATGCAGAAACATAAGGATCAAGAAGTTTTCTGTGCACGTACCCCGAGACGGAGAAGACCCCATAGATGACAGGATTTTTGGTATCCTGACTGGGCTGGATGTAAACGTCTCCTGTAGGAGAGGAAAGATGAAGATGCATCACAAACAACACACCGTGCACGTAAGGGTGCATGAAAACTGTAGTTCCACCTTAAAAACCACAGGGTTCATGTCAGATCCAGTTGGGATGACTATTTGGTAAAATTGAGCAGAACTGAGAAGAACTGAGGAGCTGCAGTGAAATACAGCTCCTCGTTGGTTAATCCTACAGATTGGACTGTATCTGTTTGCTGCTTCATGACTTGGAGGAAACTCGTGTCATAACAGTGTTACAACGCTAATAATAAAAGGGATAATTTATCGAATGATCATTTATATATGCATGTATTTATTAACTTTTCATCCATGGAAATTACGTTTTTAATGGGTTTATGTGGTATTTATATTGGCTAATATCATTATAATTATATGCCTACGGTATATAAATAAATGAATGCTGTCCTGATGCTGTTAGATATCAGACATTTCTTTTAGGGGGGTTCACAGCAGGACAGTCATCATGAATAAACCAGCAGACTGCAGGGAGCTGGTGAACTGGTCCAGTCTGATATTAAACATGTTAAAGATGTTTTTACTGGTTTCCGTTTTACTGGGAATGAAAACAAGACGAATCACGTTAAGTAGAAGAAGGAATGAAGCAAAGTAGTGAAGGAAGGACGGGTTGGGTTTACTATTAACGTGTTAACATGCGGGTCGGGTCGCAGGTTCTACAGAAACGGGTCAGGTTTGCTCCTCTTAACGGGTTCTGGTGGGTATAACTGGACCCTGCAGGGTTCTGGTCTTGGTTTTCTGAACAGATGCTGTTGGTTTTGTTTTTTCCTCCCCAACAATAATCTACATCGCTTCTTCCTCTTGTTCTTCCTTCTCTTCTTCTTCTTGCTTTGTTTTTTGTTGGCCTACACCACTTTCTGATTGGTCGCTGGATGGGTATTTTGCAAGCAAACCCTGACATAAAGAGTCTGCTTCTTTGATCCGCGTCCGAGTGCAGCTGGTGTTCATACTGCACCAAACGGATGCAGACCACGGTCCGTTTGTCTGTCTGGTAAAAGTGGACCAAACGGCAGTGGATTGATCGGGTTCTACATTTCTATTCACTCTCATGTGTCCCATCTGAAGTTTGACTGGATTTGCTGAAACTTAATGAGTAATATCATGTTAAGTCATCAGTTTTTATTATTAAAATACTACAATCTCATTCGTCACGTGTCCATAGTTCATCATCGTAAAATCACAAACCCCTCTGTTACTTGTCCTACAAGGCTCCGACACTGAAGCTGCAGGATTTAGATCCGGGTGGGGAACCCAGATCCTGGAGGGCCGGAATCCTGCAGGTTTACCAGGTATCCCTGGTCCAGCACTCCTATTCAAGTCAAATGGATCCAACAACGTATAAAGATCTGCACAATGATTTATCTGAAGATGGTGTGTTGGAGGCCCTGCGATGGACTGGCGAGCTGTCCAGGGTGTACCCTGCCTGTCGCCCAAAGCCGGCTGGGATAGGCTCCAGCTTCCCCGCGACCCTGAATTGGAATAAGCGGTTCGGAAAATGAATGAATGAATGAATGAATGAATGAATGGTGTGTTGGAACAGGGAGACATGGGAAACTTCCAGGATGAGGGTCGAGGTTTAGATGATCATACGAGTCCAGGTGAAGTTTTTTTCTGCTGTAACCTGACCTAAACACTCGTTCTCAGCCCACAACAAGACCAGAACCATCAGCATGAAACTAACCTAGATGTGCAGGGAAGTCACCGGGAGGACTAAAACCCAGTCCAGATGTGAGCGATGGAGAAAGAAAAAGCTAAAAAATACACATTTAAAGCCTGGAAAGTGTGGAACAGATGGAGAACTGATCCGATGCTGCGCGAGAAAGTATACCAGTTACAGACCAGTATGAGAAACGATCTGTCAGCTTGCTATGCAGATCGTCTGAAACATGGTCGCTCTGAGAATCCTTTGATTGCAAACTGCTGGGTTATGATCCCGTCCACATCCATGAGACAGAAGACAGCGCAGTCGTCCTCTAGGGAGCTCGTCCAGCTCAGAGAGGTTCACACCCCAACATGCCAACAGCTGCCACAAACCAGCAGAACGGTCATGGGTTAGCGTGGCCTCATCCCGATGGGCTGCCATGGATGTCACCCAACACATGATCCCCGTCATCGCACACAGCTGCTGGACTGCAGAAATGGGAGGTTTGCACGCAGTGCAGATGGAAGCCTCCAAAGGCAGAAACAGATCAAGATCTTAGAGCAGGAATCAGGCTGATCTACAGTTACAGAGATCCTGACAGGAAACTGGGAGTGGATCCAGGTTCTACAGCCATCAAACATCCCAGGTTCTACAGCCATCAAACATCCAGGTTCTACAGCCATCAAACATCCAGGTTCTACAGCCATCAAACATCCAGGTTCTACAGCCATCAAACATCCAGGTTCTACAGCCATCAAACATCCAGGTTCTACAGCCATCAAACATCCCAGGTTCTACAGCCATCAAACATCCAGGTTCTACAGCCATCAAACATCCAGGTTCTACAGCCATCAAACATCCCAGGTTCTACAGCCATCAAACATCCCAGGTTCTACAGCCATCAAACATCCAGGTTCTACAGCCATCAAACATCCCAGGTTCTACAGCCATCAAACATCCCAGGTTCTACAGCCATCAAACATCCAGGTTCTACAGCCATCAAACATCCAGGTTCTACAGCCATCAAACATCCAGGTTCTACAGCCATCAAACATCCCAGGTTCTACAGCCATCAAACATCCAGGTTCTACAGCCATCAAACATCCCAGGTTCTACAGCCATCAAACATCCCAGGTTCTACAGCCATCAAACATCCCAGGTTCTACAGCCATCAAACATCCCAGGTTCTACAGCCATCAAACATCCAGGTTCTACAGCCATCAAACATCCCAGGTTCTACAGCCATCAAACATTCAGGTTCTACAGCCATCAAACATCCCAGGTTCTACAGCCATCAAACATCCCAGGTTCAACAGCCATCAAACATCCCAGGTTCTACAGCCATCAAACATCCCAGGTTCTACAGCCATCAAACATCCCAGGTTCTACAGCCATCAAACATCCCAGGTTCTACAGCCATCAAACATCCCAGGTTCTACAGCCATCAAACATCCCAGGTTCTACAGCCATCAAACATCCCAGGTTCAACAGCCATCAAACATCCAGGTTCTACAGCCATCAAACATCCCGGTTCCTCATTTCCTACTTGATCAGCTTTGGCATTGTGGATTTCTAGGAAAGACTACATCTGGACATTTTAGCAAATTTACCTGAAGAGTCCTTTATTTATAACTTACAGAAGGAGAAGATTTACGAGTCCTACAGATGCGGCTCTGGAAACAGGTCTGGACATGAAACGATCTTTAGCCGTACAGAGTAAAAGATCTAAAATACCTTTTTCTACTGTTCATACTGAGACATACAGCATGTTCAACCGTTTTCCCAGAACCTAAAAATATTTCCCTAAAACTACAGTTTATTAGCAGCAGGTGAGTTTCCAGTTGCTTGAAGAGTTCATCGCTCCAACTGTAAACACAAAGTTTCCCAAGAACCCAAGAAGGGCCAAACTCATGCAGTTTTAAGCAGTTCCCTGGTCTAGAAGAGGAATCCTAAACTCTGGTCCTCCAGGGCCACAGTCCTGCAGGGTTTAGCTGGATCTGGAATCAGTCTCCAGAACTACTGTTGTTTGGTCCTCTTTAACTGCAGGAAGTTTTTTCTTTAGTTTGTGCATAAATATACGTTTCTGCACGGAGGATTTGTCCAGGTAAGAACAGATGTTTGGGAACCCTAGTCTACTGGAGCTCGTAGACCTTCTCTTAGCTGTACAGGCTATTCACTAAGCTAACATATGCTAAGCTAACCTAGCATATGTTATGCTTCTGGATTTGCATCTGCTCATATTAAGCTTTCATTTGGGATTTACTTTAGTTTCCCAGTTGGTCCCTGTTCAATGTGCAACACGCCTTTACTGGGATTACACGGACCGAACCAGAGCAGACAATCAGTCCAGTGCCGTTTAGAAACCGCCTCAATTTAAGCATCTCAAGTCCACTTTTCTTCTTCTACAACTTCTGTAACCTGACAAAGTGGTGTTGTTGGAGGTGCAGGCAGGCGCAGAAAAAGTAAAGAAAGTGTCATGGAGATGGACGAAAAGAAAAAAAATCATAGATGGAAAGACACTTTTCATTCTTGAGATTAGCTGAGGAGCAGCAGGAGCCTCGTGCATCAGTCCTTCACCACTGTAGCGCTGCGAGATATGACCTGTCCGCCATCAGACCGCCGGCTTACACATGACAAGAAACAGGAATATTGGTTTTCAAGAAAAGGATGCGTGTGGTGCTGGGATCAAAGTGATTTATGATTGATTAGTGAATCCCATAACTTTGGTCATCTATGAGTGAAATGTAGAAACTGCTGTAATTCCTGCACTGTTCACCTGATGAGGAGGTAAAAACCTTCAAAATAAAACTAATGATGTACAAAACAAAAACATCTGCACTTAAAACAGGGGTAGGTAATATTGTAGAGCTAGTAAGATGTGACAGTGTCGCTCTGTTTTTGGCTCCTCCCCCTGTCGTGGCTCCTCCCCCTCTGGTTTTGCTCCTTGCGTGATCCAAGACGTGTTTTTTTATAAGAAATTAACATCTTCTTTTCGGCACAAATGTTTGGATTAGTCAGAGTTTTTACAGATTTACAGTAAACCAAGGGGTCTAACTACTAGACTACTATCAGGGTGAGTAAAAAAAAATGTTTCTGAGCAAGATTACCTCCTATAGTTTTAAAGGACATCTTATTTCATGACAAATCCATCGTAGTGTCTCGACCCTAAAAGATAATAATTGTGTCGATGTCCCAGCATTTCTAGACCTGCCTGTTGTACTTTTTATCCCATTAAATGCAGGTATCTCACACACATGATACTTCTCCATACATAAGCCGTAGGGGTGGGAAAATTGAATAGAAAAATCAGAAATCAGGATTTTTTTCTTCACAATTTTAAAATAGTTTTTTTTGTTAAAAAATTAAATAAATAAAATCTATGCAATATAAAATATTTGTCATTTTTATTGTTTTTTTTATTGATCTTTTTACTTGTCTTCTCAGGCATTATAGCAGCAGAATGATGGTCTGAATACTTTGTTTTTTCCTCATTGAAATGAAGAAAAATGACTAGCAAAAAAAAAAAGTTTTATACATTCTTTTTTGTTGTTTTTAATTCACAAAAATCAGCAATATTGGAGAATTATGAGAATCGCAATTTAAATCGAATGGGCACCCAAAAAAATCAGAATCGAATCGGGACAAAAGCATATCGTCACAGCCCTAATAAGCCGGTTTGCAAACAGATGCTCTCAACTTTATTTGAAAAAGAAAAAGCTCACAAATTGTTTTTGCAATTTTTATCTTAAAATAAATTATTAATGCAGACGACATTACCACATTTTTTTTAGACCTGTACAATTAAAATCCTTCAGTTTTGTCAAAAATCGACGCATTAATTCTGGTTGTACCAACTGAGCCCGATCTGATTTTATGTTGTTCAAGAATCTGTCAAAATGTTTTTGGATGACATGGATAAGCTACGGAGCCAGCATGACGGTGTGTTGCTGACCCAGATGTCTGTGTGGTGACACAAGGAGTCAGTGAACTGGAGATGTGCCAGCTGAGGACGTCATCCCTGTAGATCTCTGCGCATGCTGTACTGTTTGCTTACCGGTTGAAGAAATAAAGCAGTTAGAGAGGGAGAGACGGTTTGCACGCGCTCTAAGGAAGGAAGCCGATCTGGACAGATACAAGTTACCAACACACGAGCCAAACTTTTCCTGACAACCGTCTCTGTACCACGGTTCAGAGCATAAAGTCTGCCAGGCAACAATTACAGCTAAAACCTTACGTGCTCCGAAAAACACAGTAATAGTGTTATAAAGTGTCACAAATTTAATATTAAATGAAATTCTCACAAATGTAATCATCTTTATGTTTCATAAAGAAAAAAAAAGATTATTTCTCTGTTCCTTTATTCAAGGTTTTGCTTGGAAGGTAGCTGAAGATGACTGTGACCCTGTGAGTCTTCTGGAGAGGAAGACGGCTCTTTTCGTAGGGAACATACCAGGACAACCAGACAACGTTGTGGGAAAGTGGATCTGGATTGTGTCACAGTATTTCTTCTATTTCCAACTGATTTATCAGCAGTTTGCTGTGTTTACTCCCGATACAAGCAGCTTTTAAAGAGTTCAAAGCTCTTTCAGCTTCGTCTCACCAGTGTAAGAAATAAAACGTCACCTTATGTGTGACAGAGCTGCAAAAGAAATCAATGTTATATTTATACTTTTCTAAGTAAACTAAAAGTATTTGTGCATGTTTTTATAATCAATATGTGAACATATTTCTTTATCGGTAAACTAATATTTTTCAGCTATAAATATTCTTTTAGAGTTGTGAGCCGTTGTCATGGCCTCCATGAGTCATATGACAGGAGACGACAGAGCTTCACCGTGTGTGTTTTTCATTTCATTTGTTGTCTGAAAAATGAAAAACAAACACGAATCCAGATCTTCCCTTCTTCCTGCGATAATGACTCGCTCCAAAAGAAATGAAATGACTGAGATGCTTCTCCTGAGTAGCGATGCGCCGCCCACAGAGAAGGCATCACACCTCCCAGCAGCCGCTTTGATTGACAAGCGGGTCTATAAAACAGCGAGTAGCCTCCACATTAGCACATCAGTGGATCCCGCTGGAAGACACAACAGCAGGGTTTTTTTCTGCAGGTGCAAAGCTTCTTTGTACTCACGGAGCTCGTCAAAGTGCGTCTCCATGCCGTCGGCCCCGGGCACTGAGCAGATGAGCCGGGCCTTCAGGAAGGTGCTCCACTTGTTGACCAGACAGCAGTGACCTCCGTCGTCATTCTGTTGGTGAGAAAAACACATTTACACGCATGTAAACGCAGAGCGCATGCAGGTCTAAAAGCCAGGAAGCTAAAGAGACGTCAGGATGGATCCGATCAAGCAGTGATTGTCAACCTCTTCATTACCACTGGGTCATCGGTGATCCAGTAGAACACATTATCACAGCCTGGTGGTGATGAAGAGGTTAAACGTGGGGCCATCCTTAAGCCTCAAGCGCCTCTTAGGGAGCCGCAAAAAACTTTCAATTTTCAGCTCAGCTTTCAGTTTTGAACATTAGGGGCAGCATAATGACACGAGATACAAGACTGTTTTCCATGAGAAGCTAAGTTGCAACCAAGTTGCAACCAAGCGGCAACCTCCAGCGGTTAAAGGTGAAGCCTATGCGGAAGTGCATAAAACTGCAGTTCCCCCTTCATCCACTAGGGGCTGCAAAACAGAGCAAATCCCCATAGACTCCCATGTTAAAAAGACCAACTTCACAGCAGAAATAAACATGTTTACAGCCTGGTTCAAAAATCCATTTTAGGTTTAATAGGTCAGGTTTACCTTCATGAAAACTGTGGGGGGACTGAATTTCTTTCTAACTCGCCCGTCTAAAAGTAATTTAATCTCGAATTTTGGCATATTTATGGGCGTGTCCTTGTGACAGGTACCCGATCTCCCACTTCAAGTCAGAAGAACGTAGAACAACCGTGCTTTTTAGCCGGTTAACAACGTGACTTAGCTTTAGCCCGCTTACCTCCGTTAGCTGGTTAGCTCCTGTTATCTCCAGGTTAGCTCGGTTAGCTCTTAGCTACAGGCAGCTCGGAGTTCGCTCAATATCAATCAACCACCATGACGCTCACAGCCCCCCCTCTCAGCTCCACCTCTTTGCTCTTATATGTATTTTCCGGGCGAAACGACACGCATGCCCCTGCCAAGATGGCGATGGTAGGAACCGCCCACCGAGCTTCAATTCAGCTCTTCAGCAACCTACGGTGACGCCACGGAGGCTCCGTCCATCTCTTTATATACAGTCTATGGTCTGCTCTCACTTTCTCATTTGGTTTTCTGACTTCAGATGTCGTTCAAGTTGTATTTCCAACTGGAAACTCGGAAAATTCGACTTTGAGTACAAATCAAAGGCGGCGTAAACAACCTCACATCCATCTGTGATGGAGGAAAACCAGAATCCATCCCAGTGAAGATGAGCGGGGATCTGACCCAGCATCATTATCTGCTGGTCTTCATGCAGTCCCGTTGGGGGGGGTTGAAATGCTTTCAGTGTGATTACAGTGAAGATACTTCTGGTGTGAAGAAAAACCATAAGAGGATCCAGATGTGCGGCGAAGCAGGAATGACAGAACGGCGTCCCTGGAGGGCCACGCCGGACTCCGCCGGGAGAGGGATGAGTGTTTGTGTGCCGGGTCAGCGCCTGACCCCCTCAAATAAATACAACAGAGACCAGCTGAGACGACAAGCGCAGCGTGCAGAACATGCACATGCGTGCTGTATAAACACCATGAGCTCAGAACGATGGCCGATCTTTCTGGAGACAGTTAGCATTTATTTTTCTGGCTGGGTTCACTCTGTACAGGAAGTCTTATTTCTTTATCTTTATTACGCCACAAGCTTCCAGTATCTCCGGACAAGGAGCCGAGGGGTCACAGGGTCAAAGGTCAGAGGGCAAACAGAAGGACGCGTTGCAGACAGGAAGGCTGGAGACATGTGGATTCTAGCATGTTAGCGTTAGCGGCTTGTCTCGGGATCCTTTCCTGCAGACGCTGCGGGGTTTCGCTTTGTTAAAGTAAAAACGCTCGTCTCTGCGTACGCACCAGGCAGATGCGTCCGATGCGGGACTGGGTCACGGGACTCTGGCCCATCTCAGAGGACTTCTCCCGGAAGAAAAAGTACAGCTTGTCGTCATTTCTCTCGGCGCTGTCGGGGATGAGCTGCACGTGGATGAAGGTGGGGTCTGTGGAGAGAAGAGATGTTGGGAAAATCAGCATCTTCGTCTCTGCAACCGATGCCTGGGAGCCGCGTGGGGCGGCGACACTTCAGAGGCGTCGCAGTTTTACCGTTCAGCCATCGGGAGTTGTACTGATCCGTCCGCATGGCGGTCTTTGCTCCTAAAGTTCGGAAGATGGCCGAGTCTGTTCCCATGAAGTCAACGTAGACTCCGGCGTAGAGTTCACCCTCTGAGGAGGAAAGAGAGGAGTTAAAGTCCTTCACTCTGACGTTGATCTGCCGCCTCGTTCTGCACTAAACACTCTGCTGCTTCAGAGAGTCGTCTGGAATTAGAATTAATCGTGTTTTAAATGACTTGATCTGTTTGGAATTAAACATGTTGAAATCTCACGATAAGGCGAAAGCAAACTTCTGGTTTGATGCTTCAGAATTTAACATGACTGATTTGTTGCTTTCTTTTGTTTTCTGTTAGTCTGTCTTCCTGAGTTCTTCTTATTGCTAAAAAAAAAAAACCAAACCCTGTTTTTACCTGAACAGCTGAGGCAGAGAAGAGTCTGAGGACATCCTTAGATAAACAAATAATTTCTACAAAACAAAATGAAAATAAAAATAGGTGAAATAAAAAAAAGACAAAAAAGGAAATTAAATGAAATATACTACTAATAATAAATAATAATTAATATTAATACATAAATAATAACATTATAATAATTATAATAATTACAATGATACATAAATAATAATAATGATAATAATAATAAATAAAACAAAACAACAAAAGGAAACCAAATTTAAAAAAAAAATCAAATAAAAAAAATATTTTTGAAAAATTAAATGCAAAAATCATGGTTTATGAGATTAGTAAATTTTTACATTTCCTTTGAAATTCCTCGTTGCGCTCGGCTGTAACTTGTAAATCAGTAAAACTTGCTTGGTTTAAACGTGAATCAAACTTCCAGGAAGGAAGAACAAGTGTTCTAGGAGGAGAACAAGAACAAAGAAGAACTCCGTTGAGTTTATTTCCGTCCTCCCCAACATGGAAAGCCACCTAAGTTAGCACCTCATGCAAAGTTTTTCTGCATTAACAGGCATTTGTCTCTAATCTGATCAGTTAATCTCTTTATGTCTGTAATTCTGCCCGATAAAGAGACGTTTCTCTGGAAACAGCACTTCTACACGTAAACCTCTGCAGGTCACTGAAAAAAATGGATTAGCAGGACTAAACGTGCAGCGTTACCTTCCTTTACAACAGGGATCCTCAGTCCTGGTCCTGTCCCCGCTGCAAAAACACCTGATTCAAATCAACGTGTATTCAGCAGATGTGCAGATCTAGTCAGAGTCTGAGTCCGGTGTTCCAGCAGAGACAGGACACCAGACCTGGAGGACCAAGACGGAGGATCCCTGCTTTACAACAACTTTTCTTTTCAGCATTAACGTAAACCTGTGGATATGAACAGCTGCATAAACTCCAAAAAAATTCAGCTTCATTCCCTTTTTTTAAACAGGAAAAAAAAAAACCACTCGACTCCAGAACAACGAGTCCTCCAGGAAACTTCCCGTAAGGAATCATTAGGAATAACAGCACACTTCATAAAGGCGTAAAATATGAGCACATCCATGTGTGCAGCCTGAAAAGGCTTGTTAAGCCACAGGAAGGTGAGGTGTTGTTCCTCCAGCTGCCGTTTGGGGCCCACGAGGCAGCAGGTGTTAATCCCCGAGCACGGAGACGGCAGGGACAAGCAACAGTCCTTCACCACCGTTTCACTCAATGTCACGCTCCCCGGCAGAGCTGCGGGAGATTGATGACGCATCATTAAAACGTCCACGGATGACGGGATGTGTAATGTGGTGAGGAGCCGAGCAGTCGGTGGTCAGCGCTAAATCTTCTGTTGTTGCACAGGATTCTTAATCCTCATCAACACCAACAACCGTGTCCTTTAGATAATGCTAAGTGATGGAAGTGGGAGGTAAATCCATCTTGGATGACAGTCCTGGTTCCATTCTGGTCAGCTGGCACAGCGCTAATGTGGGAAAGCAGTGGCGGTGATTTACACTTGCCATCTTGCCCGCTGGGAGAAAATCGCCTTTCACTGGTGGCAACTGTGCGGCCTGATCCGGACTCAGAGAGACTGAGCTAAAAGGACAGAGGAAACCGACCTCATGAGCGCTACGCTAGCACAGCATTCCCGTTTTAATGGGATCCTTTTATTTCACCCATTAGCACCATCATAAACACCAACTTTAGATGTAGAGATTGCGATCGGCCAACGGATACTCTGGAGTCGATATGTTGATATCAGCCAATCAAAATATCGATTATGATACCACTCTGCAGATACGTGTAATTTTAGGCTCAAAGCTGCACGAGAAACCAAACGACAGCGTTTTTCTTCTGAGTCACATGATCGCGGCGGCCTATCAGACGTCACGCGGTTAGTGATCAGTTTACTGGTTTAAAGCAGGGTAGTGGTATGATATTATATTGATTTAATGGATACAATTCAGTGTTTACCAGTAACTTAAATTCCATCACGAACAGATTTTGATCCGATCAGAAAAGTTCAACCAATCGATAAGAAATGATGTCACAGTTCGCCATTAACATTTTTATTTCTGAACTCTTAAACAACTTTATTTAAAGAAAACTTTTTATAACGAAGACAGACTAGGTAAATGGAAAACAACATGAAAGGGAAATACAGACATTTTCAAAATAAAAGTGCGTTTGATAAATTATTAGAGTATTGATTTTTTATGAAGTTAGTATTTGTGTCAAACGTCTTTGGCTCACTGACGACATGATCAATATATTAATGCATTGTTACAACCCCAAAGCAAATAAAACCATTGTGTTTTATTGTATTCATCACATCACTTTTACATGTTTTATATTTCTTTATATAATATTATTTGTCATTAATCTTTTAAGTCCGATGCTGATCAGGGGTCTGTAGCTGCGTTTCCTTTATGATATTTGCGATATTCGTACGTTTTGACAAACAACTGCGATTTGCGGATGTTTCCATTGAACAGTGTTTAGCGCATTAGCCTCAAGTCTCGTAAAATCTTGTTATTCTTGCGCGATTTTATGATAATAACAGTTGATGCAAAGTAGCCACGCAATAGTGTTTTTGTAGCGTTTTCTACTTGCTGCGGAGAATTTGTTACAGATTTTCAAAGCTTTTCTCCCTAATTTTCTTATCTAAAACTCTGAAATTTGCTGTTGTTTGTTCACCATCTTTACTGGACACGAATCGGTCATGAACCCCAACATCACGTCCGGGGACACGTAAATGCGAAAAAAAAATGTGTTTTTGCGATATGTTTCCATATCAAAACATCTAAAAGAAAAACAAACAAAAAAAACACTACATGAAAGTGTAAAAACTTTTTAGCAATATTTGAGACTTTTTTCAAAGTGCATGCGTTTCCATCAGCGTTTTTTATTGCGATATTTAGTTTTTTCGCAATTCTATGTGTAATGGAAACGCCCTAGTGTGTGATGAGCAGCGTCGGGGCATGAAAGGCTGAGGATAAATACAGTACTGGAGAAGGAGGGCATGTAAATAAAGGGAAAAATCTGCTGCTGTAGGGATGTGAGTTGGACTGTGCCATGTCTACCCTGCATCATACTCACTGATCAAAGCCGACACGCTGTTGAGCTTCGGGTCGTAGGAGCACTTTCCCTTCCCAGATTCCACTTTGCCCGGTTCCAAATGGAAGATATCTTCCTGAAATGTAAAAATCACATGGAGACGGCAATAAATTCAGCACTCTTCACCATGTCACTGCAATTCCCTTGTGCAGGGAAAAGGAGGTAATGTCTCTGAGTCCTGTGGGACCCACGGGGCCTGATGGAGGATGAGGTGTTAGAATAATGAGCGTGTGTTCATATGAAAAAATGCATGCAGGGAAAGTGGGGATTTCTAATCCATCTCCATGCCACTCTACTGCAAGAAACAATGTGTCATCCTGCTGTGTCTCTCCATAAAAAGCCAAATATTTCTCAGCTTCTTGGTGCCAATGGGTGTTGCAGGCTTACTGCTGACACCTGTAATCCAGCTACGTGAAAACAAGCCAAAGATGGAGGCTGGATGACTGGTGCTCGCGGCATCGTAGCATACAAACACGCAGAGGTGCTTGGCAGGAATCTGAGTATGAGGAAGGAAAATAAAACAGTTGCGTGCAATGACATGTCCTGTGGTCCTCATTTTTCATTCCCAGAGGAGACGGACATGGAGACATCTCTGTCACCGTCCATCAGCAGTAAAGCAAGAGAGACTCCGGCAATCTGACACACCACTTCACCAAGCACACACACTTCTTCCCGACTCATGTTTGATTAAAATCAGCGCTTGTTTAAATGGGAAGGTGCAGGCGTTTGACTGAAAGCCATGCCAGACAGCGATGTGCACGATAACAGGCACAAACATTTTATGTACTGGAGGGAAACTGTCTGCTAAATGTACTTTTATGACCCTGTCATGAAATACAACCCCTTCAGAAAGTTTTAACCTTCACAGAGAAAAACACATGAGAAAGTCTTAAGGGGACATTGTGTAACATTTTCTCTTGTTTTTACTGGCCAGAACTATTCGTCATTGCGGTATCAAACTCACAAGTGAATATTTTTAGATTTTTTAAAATATATTTGACAGTAAAAGGTCCATTTCTGCTCCCTTACAATAGTAAATGAGGACCTCAGGTTAAAACGTTGTATGTCGTCCTCATACTTCCACGTGTCTTTTACGTTACCATGGTTGTTGAACTCAGTCCATCCACTAGAGGGCAGTGCTGAGTTTAGACACCAGTTGGCAGCGGAAATGAACCGCTGTACAAGAAAGTTGTGTCCAAAAGAACCAGAATAAAAAGAATAACAATCTTCTGCAACTGCTTTTGCGGTTGTTTCTGGTGGTATTTTTTCATTTGCTGCATCAACTGATGGACAGCTAAGCTCCAAAGGAAATGGATGAAACTGCACGCCCGTCTGCATATCAGTCTTCTGCATCCAGCAGAAATGGGCCTTATGCCAGCGGAGAAGTGCAATGAAGGTCTGCCATCTTAAAACTACAGCCACAAGTACGAGGGACAAATACTCACAGCTGACATGGGACAAAGGTCTTTGCACAACGGAACCGATGTGGAAAAACAACATGAAATTCCGAATAATTCGGAGGTGAAATATGGGTCTCTGTTTATATGCACACCAAGTTCGAAGCCAAATTGAGAATAAATGATGAAGATTGTAAAACAAACTCAAGATGGAAAAAACAAAGATGGATTCAAACAAGAATCCATCTTTCACGAGAAACTAGAGGATAAACTGTTAAACAAGGACGATATTGTTTTGATGTTGCAAAATAAAATAAGAGGCAACGGGTTCATCGTGTTCTAGAAAAGAGAGGAGAACTTTAGTCCAGAAGGTAGAGTCGGACTACAGCCACTTCAGGACGGACTTTAGGACAGTTGGAGTATCTGCTTCAGCAGCTAGCTGCTAGCTTGAAGAAGCAGAGAAAAATAAGACATGCCGATTGGTCCTGATGATACAAAGACTGAATAAAGCACCAGCGACAAAGGGACACTTCTTAACTCATAACCGGCTCTGGTGACGACAAGCCCTCTCTGACTGGTTCGTTGTGGATCCGTTGGATGCCAGTATTAAGAAAAATCCACTTCGGTTCAGAAAAATAAACCTAAAGTCGCAGGACGAAATTTCATCACTGATGTGAATGTTCTCATTAACTTGATAACGATTCCATTAAAAATATTGCCATGCAATTGATTGGGATGAAATATTCATAGTAGGTGTGTAAAAGAAGGACTAGACGATAATATCCCAGCAAGTTGGAAAATCTGTTCAGCCTCCATGTAGAAGAATGCAGCAGCAGCAGCACAGAAGCCAACGGGAACTTACGACAAGACGGTAACGTCAACATGGAGCTAGCCTTCCCCAGACGGCAGGAGTCAAGAAGGAGATTCATTTGTTCGTCTGTTATCTTATTGGCTTCTGTGTGAAATTGTTTCTCATTTGCAAAGTTAGTATGACAGTACATCCTGATAAAACACACTGCCTCCTTGCTACAGAAGCTGGTGTTTATGTGCTTTCAGTGGCTTTCAAAGTTGCGCTAAACGCTGGTTAACGGTAAAAGTCTTCTCACCACGTTTTAGTACGGCTTTACCTCCACTGAAAGCCGGCGTTCTACCCATAGACTGTATATAATGAGATGGACGGAGCCTCCGTGACGTCACCCGTAGGTTTCTGAAGAGCTGCATTGAAACTCGGTGGGCGGTCCCTACCATCACCATCTTGGCAGAGGCATGTGTGTCGTCTTGCCCAGAAAATACATATATGGAAAAAGAGGTGGAGCTGAAAGGGGAGCTGTGAGCGTCATGGTGGATGATTGACATCGAGCGAACTCTGACCTTTCTGTAGCTAAGAGCTAACCGAGCTAACCCCGAGATAACAGGAGCTAACCAGCTAACGGAGGTAAGCGGGCTACAGCTAAGTCATGTTGTTAACAATCCTAAAACCGCGGTTGTTCTACGTTCTTCTGACTTGAAGACGGAGATTGGTACCTGTCAATCAGAAGGACACGCCCCTAAATATGTCGAACTTCGAGATTAAATTACTTTTAAACGGGCGAGTTAGAAAAAAATTCACTCCTCCTACAGTTGTCATGAAGGTAAACCTGACCTATTAAACCTAAAATGGATTTTTGAACCAGGCAGTAAACATGTTTATTTCTGCTGTGAAGTTGGTCTTTTTAACATGGGAGTCTATGGGGATTTGCTCTGTTTTGGAGCCCCTAGTGGATGAAGGGGGAACTGTAGTTTATGCACTTCCGCATCGGCTTCACTTTTAACCGCTGGAGGTTGCCGCTTGGTTCTACCACAACTATGAACACTATGGGATGACATGTTTGTAATTAGTGGTAACAAAGCTTTTTGATCGACGGCGGCTACCGTTGTTGCAACAGGTGTTGGTAAAGGTGAGGAGCTAGTTTGTGATGACGATTTCAACATTAGATGGGGGTAATTCTTACACAACGTCCCTTCAATATCCTTCTAAAGTGCTCAAACAATGAAGACATGTTCAATTATGTGTCTCTTTTCTTTCCTTTTCTACAGCTAGATCACTACAGATGGCTGGTGTTTGCTCTGGGCTAACAGAGCCTGCTGTGGGAGTGGGTCGTACTCCTGCTGCCTCTGTGGGAGAGCCTGATCAACATTCCTGCAGAAGGTGGAGGTGGAGGTGGAGGTGGAGGTGGGGGGGTGGGGGGGGGGTGGCTCTGTGTGATGGGTGGGACAAGTTGCATCAACTCAGATAAGCGAGATAAATGATTACGGCATCAAGGTGCAGCTAAATGAAAATGAATATGTCATGCATTTCTAATTTAATTAAATTAGGTGATAACGAAGCTCTCATGCAAAACGTGGCATTTACCAGACACAAAGCACCAAAAACACAATGAGGAACAAAATCACGGGGATTACACAAAGAAACATGGAAAAAAGTAATGCATTTCCTGTCAGACGGAAAAGGATGCATGCCAAATGCTACGGAGATAAAGGAACGACGGTGGAATTAAAGACGGAGACACAAAGAATGAGAGCATGGAGACCACCAGCCAAGTCAGAATGCAGGGCTGAGGTGCAGACTTGGTCCGCGTCGCACCTTCAGTCCAAGTGTCTCGTGCACCGCGCTGGGTTCAGCTGCGCGGCTAGCTCTTCCTCTGGTCATCTGTAGATACATGGACGTCTACAACAAAACAGCAATAAAGTCTGGATGTTATGCTGCTGATGAGGAGAAAGATCCTTCTTCTTATCCAGCGTTGATTTCACACATGGGCAGAAACTACTGAGGACTCCCAAAGGTTTGCAGACAATTTCAAAATGTATTTTTTTGTTTGTTTGTTTGAAATTTTATAATTCAGACAAAAATCCAAATAAATGATTTATATTCACAGACTACAAATCTTTTTATCATTAAAAAGTAGAACCAAATTTAAAATCTAATACCAGCAACTCATCGCTGACTGGCCTTGATTATAGCATAAGGCAGGGGCCAGAGGGCCACAATCCTGCAAGATTTTCATGTTTCCCTGCTCCAACACATCTGAACCAGATGAAGAGGTCATTGTGCCAAGTAGGCCTGTCACGGTAACACATTTTTTCATGCCATTAATTTTCTAAGAAATTATTGCAATAGATGATAATTTTGCGCTAAGTGATTATTGTTGTTATTTTCAGACCATTTTCAACTTAAATAACAATAATACCATATTAATGAAAGTACGCCCTTTTAAAGATCATTATACTTTCATTTCTAAAGAACATTTAGCTCGATGTGCAGACTAGTTTATGCTCATCCAGTCCCCAGTCTGATAAAACAGATCAGGGTTTCTCCTGGGGTTTTGGCAACGTGGTCATCTGGAACATATGGTCTCTAAACACCATGTAACACAGTTACATAGTCTCTGATAAAGCTCATATTAGGGGACATGTTTGGACTTGACCAGAGGTGGAATGGTAAAATTGAATGTGTTTGATCGCCTTTAGTATTACCTTTTTAATGTCATTGTAAAGTTGTGGAATAGCTGTTTATAACATGAATATTCATCCAGGAAATTCATATTGGCTGAGAAATTTTTGCAACATTTTTCGAAATGTCAGCTTTTTAACAAGATTAAAGGACAGCATGGCTTTACCAACCACGCTGTCTGAGTGCACGCCATGTTGCACTGTCCTGTTTGTAATTAAACTGTCGGTTAAAAACCCCAGTGATCGTGGACTGTCGGGAAGATGGCGCTAGCCTGTTTGTTAAGGTCTTCTTTTGCAGTTGATGGTTGTGTTTTAAGTCCAGATGGAAGCTTATTGTATTTCTGTGTTTAGTTAATATTGTCTTAAAACAAATGTGGCACTCGAGTGAGAAAAGAAAGACTAATTAAAATGATTGCCTTTGGACTGCAGGCTTCAGAGACCAGCTTTGGACACCCCTGGCAGAATTTCCAGAATCCTAGCATACACCGCAGCATTAGAGGCACATTCATATGCGTTCAAGCTGAGCATTTCATGGAAAGTGATGAACCAGCACAGATGCTGATGATACCAGCCTGGATAAAACAGATGTTTCATTTTCCTCAAAAGCAGCTGGAAAAGTAGACTTTGGTTGTCTCTGCAGAGTCAATAAAGACCTCCCTACCATTGTAATGCTTAAAAAAAAACTGAGTTCTTTGTAATTTTATGTTAAGAAACATTTCTTGAAACATATTGATGATTCTGAGGCAAAATAAGGCCCTTGCCCCTTTTTTTCTTCAAAAGACTAAACCTTTGAAAAGGTGAAGATCCTTTTATACCAAATCTTGGCACCCTCACCATCACAGAATCTATATTCCTCTGATTTTTGTCTTTTTTTAACCTCTCATCTGTTTTTTTTGGAGTTTCTTTTGTTGGCATAATATAATTTTTTTTAAATTCTGAATGGTGGGGTCAATAAAGATACAGGAAATAATTTCCTGCAACTCAAACTTAATAAAGTAAAACAGATAATAACATTTTATTGCATTTATAAAGATTTCCCTTAATCTTCTCAGTTGAATAGATATGTTGGTATGGAAGATTAAACTGGGAATGAGAAGTTTAATTTGACCAGATGGTGGAAAAGGCAATAAATAGTCCTCTAACCTGCTGTTAGGTTAATAAAGAACATTGCATTATGTCACATTACCAAACAAAGCTCTAAAAGCAGCTGCCAAAGCAAAACATTTCACTGGTCAAGTTTACAAAAAGCACAAACACATCCTGCTGTAATCAGATAAACATCAGTGGAATTAATATTGACAAGCTGTGTTTATGCATCAGCGTTGAGCTTCACGTTTTCAACCCCCAGCTCGCCTGGCAGGGGCGTTATTGGTGCTACGCCTTGGACCTGCCTGTTTAGTGTTACACAGAAAACAGCCCTCTGGAATATCCTACTTGCACCCCATAATGGGAGCTCCCACTTCTAATTAGCTGACGTCTAACATGGTAGAGTCTGGCGGGTGGCCTGGATGTATGCATGAAGGGGAGGATGGATAAGCACGGGAAAGCTCTGGATGGAAGCCCTTCATTAGAGGAACTGTATGCGACAAGGCTCTCAGTGACACTTAACAATGGGATATTAACTCCTTATTTATTGCACTTTATAAAAGGCCCCTGATTGTAATTAGGGAACAAGTGTTGCATTTAAAAAAGTGCAGCGTGTTAAAGGCTCGGTTCAGGATATTCAAGAGGTCCCATTAAAAGTTGAGACTAAACAGAGTAGCATTAACAGCTCACGGGGGACAACAGCTGTACGGTGGGGAGGCTTTGCCGCATGAGGACGCACGGCACCACAGGCAGGTTTAATGACGGAGGAAAGCCGCCATCGTAAAGGGAGGCTAATGTAAGGTGGATGGAGGGCGAACTTTGCTGGTAATGGTGCTTTGCTGGCTGAAGTCACCCTTCTTGGCCTCTACATTTCTCTAACCTGAGGTCTGCGTCCGCGGTTGACGAAGGTGCAGACTGGATTGTAAGCTCCAGTTCCGCATACGTACAGCTGGGTCCGGTTCCACGGCTCGATCAGACGGATGAAGTTTGCACACTCCTCCTAGAAGCACAACAAAAATGCAACTTAGGTCCAAATAAAAAGACATTTTACTGCTGCAACCTCCTGCAGATTTACCAAACATGCAGTTACTGTAAATATGCTACTTGTAGTTAGCTTGTTTTGTTCATTGTTTGTTTATTGTAGTTGGCTTCTTTAGCTAAAAGTCAGACCAGAAGGACGGCGAGGCTTGACTGGATTCCCCTGCCAGACAGGAGGGAATAAGCGTTTTACAGGGCCAAATCCAACCCTACAGGTGACTGCTGTTTAAACTGGTTCTCCACATTAAAACCAAAAGGAAACAATGGAGGGGATTGTGTAGCTTTAATGCGATGCATGAAAATCTGAGCCGAGTTGTCTTCACGCATACTTACGTTGGCATCTTTCCCACTCACGAGGCACTCCATCCTTCTGCGCTCGGACACCGGCCAGTGGATCTGAAAGGGGGGAAAGGAGGACTTTTTACTGCCACGGTCCAAGCTGCTATACATCAGTGGCATTTACTGGATTTCAGGGCTGAAAAATCCACCCAGACAAATATCAGGCCTTTTGGGATTGTCATGACCCAGTTACAGCGAATGAACCACCTAACAAAAAGAAAGGTTGCTGCGGTAAAGGCCCCTGCCTCCCCCCGTGCTAACAGCCTGTTTCAGGGGGTCTTACAATCTGTGGGCTCCGGTTGATGTCATGGAGATCCAGGGACAGGATGTGGTCCTTGCTGCCGACGTACATTCGATCATGATCCTCGTCCATGCGAAGGATCCGGTAGTCGGATGTGTTGAGCAGGTAGGCGAAGTGATGAGCGGTACCGGTGGATCGGAGCTCTGCGTGGAGACAGAAACGTATCCGTTAGCAACAGCTGCGCTTCAAATGCATGTTTTCAACACACACGTGTAACCAAGTGGCGTGTTCGTCACATGCCACTCCCGCATAGCTGCAAGGACTTATCTGATGGTTTTCCACCAACACCGCTGCAACCTGACACCACACATCCGAGCTGAGTGCTACTGAGTCTCTGTCACGCTGTGTTGACGGCATCGAACCTCCCGAGTGGATCAGAAAGAAGCAGGGAGGTCGCTCACGGCAATAAGGACACGGTAGTCTGACTGATAAGAAGCTCACACTGCACACCCAGTAGGGTTAAGTACGGTGGCCCTGAAGTGCAAAACACAATGATAAATTGGAAATGACGACAGTTTTTAAAAAAGAATCCCAACGACACTGACCTACCGGAGGACGGTGGGCGTCATGACGGCGCCGTCGTACAATCAGCGATTTGTCACGTTGCCCATTGGTACATTTCTCTTCTGGTAGGTTAATGTAGGTGTGTTCTTTCATTTATCGTTTTAGTTGTTGGTAATTTTTCATGTACTTTTTCTAAATTGTTGTTTTTTAATAACAATAATTTGTTAAATTGTGTTTTTTAAAATGATAGTCATTTTCAATTTCTTGTGTTTTTGTAATTTCGTCATTTTTTCGTCTTCCAGTTGTTGTTTTTTATTCATTTTCAGATGTGGTTTGCATGTCAGGACCACCATAGTTAAGGAGGGGGGTTAAGCTCTCCCATCATTGCTTAGACACCAGCCTCTGAAAGGTCAGAGGAGTTTTGCGCCTTCGGAAACACAATGCAGTTGTCATGTCCTCACATGTTAGGCGTAACCTCGTCTCCTGTCAGCTCCATGTTGGAGTGTTTGTTTGATATGTTCTCCTCAGCTCAACGACCATGTACGGGGGCAGAGCGGAGAGGCCACGGCTCCCACAGCAAAGGTCACACGCCCCACCATAGACAAACACACTCCTTCGCAATCTATTGGAGAGCGGCGTTAAAGGGTGGCATTTGAGTTCTGTTGGACAAACAGAGCGTTAACTCAGTGGAGCAGGAAAGTCCCAATCTGCTCTTAAGATTTATTCTTCAACCAAGACAGAACCGCTTGAGGTTACCCCAAGTTCTTTTGGGCTGAATGTGCCGCCAAAATGTGGTGGAAAGAAACTAGAGGATAAACTGTCAAATACATTTAGTTTTGTTTGACTGTTCCACACGAATCCCAACAGAGGGCTGCCAGGGTGTAATTAAAGGAGCCAAGCAGGAAATGTAGTCGGCGCGGAGGCCTGAAGTGCACCACATATGGGTTATTTCCACATTCTAAAAGGTTTCGGGGCAGAATTTTTTTGTCAGCTCTGTATGTGCAGTCATGCTCCGAAGCATTCCTGCGAGACCGTTAGGTGTTTCTGAGGAAGAGGTTTGGACACTCAAGCATGCCAAGCCATCAACATGTCCGACATCAGGCCTTAAAATAAACACCTTCTCCGGCCCTTTTTAAACAGACTCCCTATGGAACCTGATATCACCGGTCTTCGCAGCCAGATCTATATTTAACGTGGGGTTACGTCAATAAGCAGAGATTAATAGCATTAGATTTTCTATATTTGTATAGTTTGATTTAATAACTGTGTCGGATGAGGGGATGTTTACGGGTAGGCGGCGTGATTGGCAGCTGTCAGAGCTCTGGTGAATGTGGTTGGATTCTGTGATTATTTGTGTTGGGAGTCTTGGCCTGTGTGTCCGTGTGGACCAATGAGAAGGCATTGTGCATGCACGCGCTTCCCGAGGGCCTGTGGAAGCCCTTCCTGCAGCTGGCTGTCAGCGACTCCTCAGCGTTTGTTGTCAGAGAGAAGCTGAATGGGACCATCTGTCAGCTGAGGAAGGAATACGAGGCAACAACACGCCCGACACAGAAACAAACATGTAATCTAATCTCAAAGTCATGTGATAATCGCACATTTTGGTCTAAATGCACCCAGCAGCGCATCACTGCTAAGAGGTGGATGTGAAAATGTCTCTCCTCACACTTCATGATCCTCGCCCAGCTGTTAAGATGATGGCGTTGTTGAAGAAATCCAACCCCGGGGGTCGTTCACAACCGAATTAGCACTCAAGCCGTTTCTAATACGGTGAGAATAAAGCTGTCAAACCCTCTCCATGAAACAGAGAGAACTACTAAATGCCTCCTCCTCTGTCAGCCTGTTCTCAGCTCAACCACAAAGTCAACCTTCGCCTCAGGCGGGGGCACGCGGCTTTGTGCTGCTTTGAAATGTTGGCTGAAGATGCATAATGGCAGCAGACTGAGCTCAGCTGCCGCTCTGGTCTGGAGGTGGGCCTGCCCAGCACGTCTCTGGGCTGAAACTGGTGCCACGAAAACAAAAGGCTCATCAGTCCCAAATTACTCAATTCTCACTGCATTAGCAGACCGTCGGAAAGTATAGACAGTTCCCACTGACCTCACGTTGTTTGTTGCGCCGCCTTGTTGGGCGGCAAAAAGCTGCTGTTATTGTGCAAATTTCCTGCTAATTGTTTCTCAACAAGGACGACGCTAGCAAACGTCACACTTTCCAAACCAGCTCAGATCTTGTTTGTTCATTAAAGACAACGATATTTATTTTAAAAAGCAGTTGGTGCTCAAAACCTGCATGATTTCCCAAAACCTCCAGCTAACAGAGATTTAGCTACCAGATGTAGCTTCCCACCAAATTTACGACGACCCGGTTGGTTTCACAGGAGCAGAATTAAAAGCTTACAACTCATTGGAGGTTTGTTCATGTTTGGTGGCAGGATGGGTATCAGAAACAAAGAATTTCCTCTTCATGTCAAAGTAAAAACCAACAGACACAGAAAACGTTAGCATGGTGTAAACATGAGGGATGATTCTTTTGGTTCATTTGTTGCTTAACAGCAACAAAGTGCTGCTAACACAGCTGAGAGGCTTCCAGTTATCTGGTTTGATGGCAGCAACACTTTTATCCCGTCGTTCAGAGTCAGCAGGAAGTCTGGAAAATGAAATCCATCATTGGGAACATCCAGAGACACAGAAGAAGCTAGCTGTAGCAGCTAAGCTGCTAGCAGTATGCCTGCTTTGTTTATCTATTTTTCACCAGGAACGTTGCTGGTGTGCAAGTCCTGTGATCAGTGATGAAAGCTGAGAATTGTGTGTACAGAGATATTATACCTCTACACCCGCAAACAAGAACAAAAAAACCTCAGTAGAAAAACAAAACTTCCCTCTGCAGCCTGTTCTCCAATCATCGCAGTTTTCTGTTACCACGGTAACGAGAGGCCAAAACTAAACAAAACGTTTGTGTTTTCTGTCTCAGCCGCGTTGTGTAAATGGGGTCTAAAGGCCCATTTATGTTGGACGCAGAGACAGATATGAAGACGGACAGTTTCGTTCATCTCTTGCGTTGATTTGGTTAATTTTTTAAGGAACTTATCTGTTCATCATTTGATGCAGAAAATAAAGAAATATCAAACCACAGGGGGCAGTGTTGAGCTGTTTATTTGACACTCAACCAGAGAAGGGAACAGACCAGAAAAGAAGAAGAGGAAGCGAAGCCGAAACTGGGAGGTGAAAAACACCCCAAAGAAGGCTGACAACGGCAAAAAGCTTTGCGATTTTCTTCTTCTTCTGGTGTGTTTGGATGGTTGTAAACAACTTTATGAAGGCGCTCTGAACTCAACACTGCCCACTGGTGGATGCATGGAATTGTAAATATGTATGACGTTTGAAATGACGTGTCCATTTGCGTACGTCACGGAGCAGAATCGGACCTTTACGCAGTCAGCTTTGAAAGACGAGAGGAAAGCATGATGTCCCAGAGGACACCGACATGCTAGTGGGTAAATTAAATTTACAAATGGTCTCTGATCTCTTCAGCCAGTCACATTTTATTAAGCTCCACACATCATACCGCGGCGTTCTGCAGCCTCGTCCGCTAACCAGCGGCAGATTACTTTTCTAGGACGAGCTGGGAGAGAGGCTGAGCTGCTCGGCATGACAGCACACAGACTTATCCTGGAGATTTAGAGCTTGGAAGCAGAACCAGTGTGTCTATTAAAGCCAGATAAACTCTTAAAGTAGCCCATTACCGTGTGTAGGTTCACTCTGGGGGGTCTGCACACACACAGCGGGGGCTTTGTTTCAGGAACACATTGCTTCCTCCCCCTGAGGAACGCCAATAGCTCTATTAGAGGTGAAAGTGAGCCGGCAAGGGAAGATGATCCCTGCACTCAATGAGCCTCCAACTTTCCTTCTTCACCTTCCTTTGTCCACTGAGGAAGTCTTTAAAGCAATAAAACAGCAAAAATCACAAGATGTTTTTGTTTTCTAATAAATTTTCTGTCTTACAGAGAGAAAGCAGAGCAAGCAGCGCGACAAAGCAAGTTAAAGATGAGTGGATCAGTGAGTTCGGTCCAGTTTCCAGTCTGCTGAACAAACACAATCCTGTCCTCTCTCCCACCATCAGCCGGCTGGCAGACCCCACAGCTCAGCAATCTGCTGGTCAGAAAGGTGTTTGAGAGCTGGACGAGTCCTGTCGGACAACTGTTTCTGGACCAGAACCAGATCGTAAGCCATGCAGAGCTGCAGATAACATCCATGTAAGAGACCGACGCAGAAAAAAGCAGCTCAGACTCTCAAAAAATTATATTTACTATATTTCTATGTGGTTTTTAGGAAATGTCCTCTTCATTATTAATGTTTAAAAGCTTGAAGAAGATGCTTTCCAGCAGCTAGGTTGCAAAAAATCCACTTCACACCCCGAATGCAGCCAACGGATTAAACAAAACAAGAAGTCACCTGTCTAACAGACAGGACTGGAGAAACGCCATCCAATTGTTTTAGCCCATTCTAAACAATCTGATGGTGATATGCCTATCAAACGCAACCCCTCTGTACGTGCCCTTCTTCATGCACAAACCGCTCTGTTAGGGGCTTGGGGCGCTTGTAAAGGCAATGAAGCGGATGCTTGGCTAGCTATTGTTAGTTAGCTATCTTAGCTAGCATGCGACATCTAACGAGCCATGAGGAAAACAGTGAAGGTTAGCGAATCGATGCTCGTGAATCTCGGGAGATGTCACAGAGTCGTCACAAGTCTGTCTCCAAGGAAATAATCCTTTAAAAAGCTGTTAATCTTCACACAAATCATCACAAGTTCAATAAGTTGCTTCTTTTGTATGAAAGAAAAGTTAATTAGGGGTTGTGTCCCCCTGACTCATCCAGGACACAATTTGATCGCTGATAGACGAGAACTGACACAAGAAACAAGAAGTCAACCAGCAAAACGAACAGCAGTGGTTTACTTCGCACCCTGTACGGACCCACATCTCATTTAAACTGCATTTATTTCTGATTTATGTACCAGTTTTCTACATTCATAGACAATAGACCAGGACTAGTAAATTCAGTCCCACAGCAGCTTTTCCATGTTCCCCTGCTCCAACCCATCTGACTCACATTAAAGACACTACAGAACTTTTGCCATTCTCCCGTCATGCACCCATTGACGGCTAACTCAGCCTCCATCTTGCATCCTATCTGACCTGTTAGCTCTCTCCAGCCGCAAAAGACGATCTTACGAGGACTTGTTTAGTCCTTTTTAATCTTCTTGTTTTGTTTTGTTTTTTTCCCCCGAACCAGCAGCGTTGCATGTTTAAAAGAGTCACTCCATTTTCTGCCCTGAAGCGAAACTCTGCTACAACGTCACGTCGCATCCCGGATGTAAGAGTTGTCTAGTGTCGGTTTCTCGGCCTCTGGACGCCGCTGGGCAGCAGCAGCTCCAGAAATACACACGATAGATGTCACTGTTATCGAACCAGTCCAGTTTTAAGGTCAGAAAGTTATGTAATGCGTCTTTAATGAGTCTTTGAGAAGAACTTTAATGGCTGTTGGATCCATTCACCTTGAATCAGGTTATGTTGGAGCAGGGACACATTGATACCTGCAGGCCTGTGGGGCTCATTGAACTGTGCTGAATAGTCCTGAACTGGACTGTCAACCACACAACAATTCCTTTTCCATTTTCTACCAAAGCTGCAATAAAAGAAAAGCTAACCAGACCTCAACAAACCACTGACATCTTAAACTGGAAGTTACAGTTTTATTCCAGTTACCAGTGTTTCCCAACCTGTTTTCCACCACTTACTAAACAGCTGTGGACCTCCTGTCGACCCTGTGCTGAAACCATACTGGTTTCAGTCAAGGCAGATGGCTGCCCTCCCGGGTTCTGCCGGAGGTTTTCTACCTGTTAAAGGGGAGTTTTTTCCTTCCCAGTGTCGCCGCATGCATGCTCAGGATGGGAAAATGGATCGAAGTCATGACTCGATGCAATCAGTTGGTTTCTATTATAGGATTTGTATGAATTGATGTGTATGTTGATTCGTGTATGTAAAGTTCCCTGTGACAACATTTTTGTGAAGTGGCGCTATACAAATAAAGTTGAATTGAATTGAATTTTATGCTCCATATTCCGCTGAGTTCTTCCGTAACATATAACTTTACTCTTATTTCTTAAAATAGCAACAACGAGTGGAGATTAATCACAATAATGTAAAAACCTCGCTGACCCCCATGTGCTCCTTTGGGTCCTTTCGGATATTGTGAACTGCTTCTGCAGAAATCATTTCTACAATAAATTTCCTGATAATCGTTACCTACTATCCATGAAATATGTTGTCCTGTAAAGTAAATTCCTATATTTTGACCTACATATCTACATCAGTCTTCTTTAAAATGAGCTGAAAGCGTAGAGTAAATACAAATTCTGCTGTTCTAATGTCAGCTTTTTCTGCGCTGCTGCCATGGTGATGCTCATGCAGGTATCTTCATGGTTCTGGAGACACAGAATGAGGATAGTAGTGCTTTTTATTTACATTTTACACAGAATCTTTCTCCCTGCCATCAGCTGCACGCTGGGGAACATCTGCATGTTGCACCAGGGTTACGAAAAGTCCTGCAGCACAATGCGCTGGTAGAACCGGAGGGTGTTGCATGAATTCCCTCATACAGCTACAAGCATGGAACTTGAAATGAGGTATAGAAACACAGAGAGGAGACATATTTCACTGTCAGACTGAGCCAGCCTCTTCCTCCTCCTGAGAGAATACCTGGCTGCTTACGATCTCTGAGGCGGCAAGTTGGAGCATATCTCTCCATCTTAAATTAATAGCCAACGAACTGAGTTTGCTCTGGAAAAATGAGTGGACAGGAAGAGTGTGAAGACACGAGCAGCTCATACAAAAGCAAACTGCACTGCAGTCCTGCACCAGAGGATCTCCCACCATCCGGCTACACAAAGGAAAGCACAGACGGACAGTAATGGATCGCATTCTGCAGTATTTAAGCGTATTAATGCATCCTGCCCTTCATCGTCTGTCAGGTACTGCAGAGTATCAGTCAGATTATCAAACCCAGCATGGATTAACAGAACAAAGTTCTCTTATACTGGAAAAAGTCAATTTTCTGCTCCCTTGTTTACGTAAACAGGGACGTCCATTTCAAACATGGTCATACGTCATCGTCTTCATGCTTTCATGTGTTATAATGGTTGTTAATGGAGTTCATCCACTATTGGACAGTGTTGAGTTCAGAGTTAGCTTCCATATTTCTGGTAAAATTAGCCTTGATTTCACCAACTTCATATCACAGAAGAATGTCAGGATGGTGGGCTGCTGCTTGTTTAAGAGAGAAACGACCCGACGCAGTTGTCGCTCCAGGCGAACCATTGCAATCTTACAGGGGCGTCTTCTTTGTGACATTAAAGTGCATGAACAAGGAAGGCTGACAGGGTGGGAGGGGGAGCAAATACTCATCCTGGCATTTGACAGCCTGATGTGCGTTACATGACACTGATATGGGTGTTCCACCCCGCTGCATATTTCTCTGGTTTCAAATTGGGTAAATTAAAAGTGCAGGCCGCTGCCAGAGTCGGTGCAGAGCATGCCCCTGCTTGAAGCCTGTAATGCTCCCCGTGGAGAAAAGAGGAGGAGGAAGGGGAGGAAGAGGGGGGTGATGCGATGAGGCAGAGGTTTGGGGTTGGCAGCTGAAAAGTCACGATCTTCTCGTCCTGTCCAAACCGAAACAAAAAGATTCACCCGAAGTATCTGGAAATGAAAAGGTCTTTCTGCTGAATGAGGTTAAACTCAACGTTCTCAGGTGGTGTAATAAAGAGACAAAAATACCCCATTAGCCTGTGGCACGTCACAAACAAGCTGCTCTACCTGAGCTGCGCCCTCAGGCGCTTTCCAACCTGTCAGAAAGAGGTGTGTTACTTCACACACACACACACACACACACACCAGAGTGGCAGGAGTGATAATTAGGGTGTTTAAGCGAAGGCGGGAGAGGTGACATGCTCTCACACATCAAAGGCAGCTCTTGTCAAGAACCTCCGCCAAATATTTGGAATGCTGTCGATGCAAAGACGCAAAATTCTGGTTGAGGTCTGAAGTCACCGCTCGTTGCAGCGGCTCTGATGGAGGGCTTCAGAGGCGGGTTTTTAAGGGGAAAATTGCGAGGTTGGCAGTTGGGTCAACTTTTAATGAGGTGCCGTAATGAGTGGAGACGCCACCAGCGACAGTGCCACAGGTTTAAGAGACTCGCTCGACGTGACACAATCCTCATTACTTTGTGTGAGACGCTGTCGCTGAAATATTCATAACGGCTGCGTGTGAACCTGCACAAAGCTGCATTCATTCTCTTGGGTACATATATGTACCCGATGCAGTACTCTTCTCAGTCTGAATAATTCCTGGCTGTCTGTTCACTTATGAAAGTACTAATTGAGACAAGGCTCTTTAAACATTCAATTTTGACATGCTGTGTGGTATTTTAGTGCTAAATCTTAATAATTTTACACTTTCTTACCAAATATTCCAACAAATCTAAAAGAAAAAGAAACTCCAAACAATAAGCAAATAGCTAAAATAATACCAAGCAAGGACAACAAATTTGTCCACAATTAGAAAACATAATTTCTGGAAAAAAAAACAAAACAAAACAAAAAAAAAACCCCAATAAAATAATAATAATGATATTATTATTTTTATTTTATTATTATTATTATTATTATTATTATTATTATTATTATTATTATTATTATTATTATTAATAATAACAACAACAACAACAATAATAATAATAATAATAATAATAATAATAATAGCGGTTACATATTTTAAGTGTAGTTTGCTCATTTATCTGATATAATCTGAATGTATTGAAACATTTCAAAGAAATTGTTTTCAGCATCTTCATTGACCGACTTAAAAGTAAAAGGAATATATTTGAACTCATTTCAAATTTGAGCAATACACTCAAAAAGTTGTGAAATGTAAATAGAGACAGAAGAGTTTAGAGAATATAACAGGTTTCTGGAAGATAGCAGCTGAACTGGTGACGTGTGAGGGTGCCATGATTGGATATAAAAGGAACATCCACCAAAAATGTTGTCTTTGTGCCAAACTCTTTCTACAAAATAATCATTTGTATTATTATTAATTAATGTTGATAGGTATCGTGTCTTTCAACATCCATGGTCCATGACATTCTGAAAGATTCATGGAGTGGGGAAATCGCACTAAGAAACCAATACTGTTTGTGTGAGAACCTTTGAGCACTTTAGCAATGATGCGTGAAAATCCTGCATGCCATCGTGATCAACACTCCAACATGAGCTCAGGAAAAACCTGGAACACTATTTCATTCCACACAGTCTGAGGTGCATCAGAGTGAAACCCAGACCTGCATCATACAGTAAGGAAGTCACACATCAACAGAAAGAGAGCCGAGCTCCTCTCAGACAGACAGAAAGAGAGAAAATATGTTTTGTGATCAGATAAATCCACATTTCATAAAATTAATGTGATTTTTACCTGTGAAAGATCAAAGAAACTATCAGCAAAATACAGAAAAGCCAGCATCTATCAGGGCAAATCAGTGCTCATGATATGGGTGACCTGCACGTCTGTGAAAGTACCACTGGCCTGCAGTCCCGATTAGTCTCTTATTGAAAATGAATGGTGCATTAACAGAAGGACTATTAAATAAAAATCAGCTAAAATCTTGTTTTTACTTCAACAATGCACAAATTCCTTTACAAAAATGCTAATGCTAACAGCTTCAGTTCATAAAGAAATTACTCGAAAAACAATTATGTTGTTTAGTGAGACATAAATCAATGTTTTCAGATAAATCTATGGGCAGATTTTATAAAACTCAGCAGATGTGAATATTCTGTGTTAATGGAGCAGAAGTTGTGCTGGCTCATATCCAAACACCTCTATCTGATAGCAGCTGTTTTCTCTTTCTTATCTTTTTCTCAACAACTTCCTGCATCAGCAGGATGAAGAAGCACCTGATAAAGGGGGAATAACACTGACATGCAGGTGGACGCTAAAGAAAGCTCTGGTGCTTGTGGACAAATGTGTGCCCGTGTATTACTAGCTTGTTAACCTTGCAACTTTCGGGACCCACAGCACTTTCCTCCACCCATCCAGCAGCTTCTTTCAACACAGCTTGTGCTCATGTCAAACATTTACATGAGTTATTTGGGTTTGTGAAAACTTTATGCTTCAAAGCCAATGTAGAGGCAACAGACTTGCAAAAAAATGATGAGTGAGCTTTAGCTTTGTTGCTAAATGAGAAGGAACAATGACGGCGTAAGAAGGCAGCAGCTGCCAACCTTGGCTTCGTCTCTGTAGGGTGGAGACAAAAAAAAAAAAAAATGTTGTAGCATCACAGTTGGCAAATTGCTCAACTTGATCACATTCTGGGTGAGTTTGTGGTTCAGCTGGCTTCATTTACCCACAAATTATCTGGTGGGTAGAAATTCTGATTGGCTGGTAACTTTAGGAATCTACCTGCTTATTGGCCATTGGATCGCCATTAGAAGAGCTCGGTTCAACATTATGACTTTAAAGATGCTAAATTGCAAAGTTAAATGTTTTCCTCCTTTTCTCACTGGTGCGTTTCCATAACACATAGAATTACGCAAAGAAAAAAAAAAAGACAATGAAAACACCTACTTCTCAAGAAAAGTCTATATATAGATATAGAAATATATTTCAAAAGTGTAATGAAAATACTTTTTTTGCATTTACGTGCCCCGGGTACGACGTGCGGGCAGCGTCGTCAGCAGTTTTGCCTCATGACCAGTTCATTTCCAGTAAAGATGCACGGTGCGGAATAAACAACGGTGAATTTTAGTTTTAGCAAATAAAATGAGAGAGAAAAACTTTGAAAAGTTGTCGCAAATTCTCTGCAGCAATTAAAAAGCCCCAAAATAATGCTGCGCGACTACCTTGCATGAGCAGCAATCCTCATAAAATCTTGTGAGCCGGACCAGTTTTATGAGAACGGAGGCTAATGTGCGAAACACTGTTGAATGGAAACATATGCAAATCGCAAATTTTGTTTGGCAAAACTTACAAATATCGCTTTTATTTTGCGAAAACATGTAATGGAAACACAGCTAGTGAAACAAGTTAGCACTTGTAAAGGCACCAGGTTGAAAAATGTGTAGATGCTGTTGGATTTTGGATTAAAGCGAAATATTTTGTCACATGTAGACTAGGACAGATGTATGTAGACCAGGACAGAGGTATGTAGACCAGGACAGAGGTATGTAGACCAGGACAGATGTATGTAGACCAGGACAGATGTATGTAGACCAGGACAGAGGTATGTAGACCAGGACAGAGGTATGTAGACCAGGACAGAGGTATGTAGACCAGGACAGATGTATGTAGACCAGGACAGAGGTATGTAGACCAGGACAGATGTATGTAGACCAGGACAGAGGTATGTAGACCAGGACAGATGTATGTAGACCAGGACAGAGGTATGTAGACCAGGACAGAGGTATGTAGACCAGGACAGAGGTATGTAGACTAGGACAGAGGTATGTAGACCAGGACAGAGGTATGTAGACCAGGACAGATGTATGTAGACCAGGACAGAGGTATGTAGACCAGGACAGAGGTATGTAGACCAGGACAGAGGTATGTAGACCAGGACAGAGGTATGTAGACCAGGACAGATGTATGTAGACCAGGACAGAGGTATGTAGACCAGGACAGATGTATGTAGACCAGGACAGAGGTATGTAGACCAGGACAGAGGTATGTAGACCAGGACAGAGGTATGTAGACCAGGACAGAGGTATGTAGACCAGGACAGAGGTATGTAGACCAGGACAGATGTATGTAGACCAGGACAGAGGTATGTAGACCAGGACAGATGTATGTAGACCAGGACAGAGGTATGTAGACCAGGACAGAGGTATGTAGACCAGGACAGAGGTATGTAGACTAGGACAGAGGTATGTAGACCAGGACAGAGGTATGTAGACCAGGACAGATGTATGTAGACCAGGACAGAGGTATGTAGACCAGGACAGAGGTATGTAGACTAGGACAGAGGTATGTAGACCAGGACAGAGGTATGTAGACCAGGACAGATGTATGTAGACCAGGACAGAGGTATGTAGACCAGGACAGAGGTATGTAGACCAGGACAGATGTATGTAGACCAGGACAGAGGTATGTAGACCAGGACAGATGTATGTAGACCAGGACAGATGTATGTAGACCAGGACAGAGGTATGTAGACCAGGACAGAGATATGTAGACCAGGACAGAGGTATGTAGACCAGGACAGAGGTATGTAGACCAGGACAGATGTATGTAGACCAGGACAGAGGTATGTAGACCAGGACAGATGTATGTAGACCAGGACAGATGTATGTAGACCAGGACAGAGGTATGTAGACCAGGACAGAGGTATGTAGACCAGGACAGAGGTATGTAGACCAGGACAGATGTATGTAGACCAGGACAGAGGTATGTAGACCAGGACAGAGGTATGTAGACCAGGACAGATGTATGTAGACCAGGACAGAGGTATGTAGACCAGGACAGAGGTATGTAGACCAGGACAGATGTATGTAGACCAGGACAGAGGTATGTAGACCAGGACAGATGTATGTAGACCAGGACAGAGGTATGTAGACCAGGACAGATGTATGTAGACCAGGACAGAGGTATGTAGACCAGGACAGAGGTATGTAGACCAGGACAGAGGTATGTAGACCAGGACAGATGTATGTAGACCAGGACAGAGGTATGTAGACCAGGACAGAGGTATGTAGACCAGGACAGAGGTATGTAGACCAGGACAGATGTATGTAGACCAGGACAGATGTATGTAGACCAGGACAGAGGTATGTAGACCAGGACAGAGGTATGTAGACCATTAAGGTGGAAAGTTGTGCAGGTGGTCTAGAAGCTCATTAAGTCTACTTGGGTGTCTAATGGCTGAAAATAAAAACAAATAACTTGGATAATAAGAAATTAAAATGGAATGCTAAATGGTAGAATCCATAACCAGAATGTGATACGTACAAAAGTAGATGGATAAAAGTCATTGTGTAAAGATGGTGTTTTTCCCATGTCCAGCAGCCTTTATGCTTCTAAAACTACTTTTGTGTTTGTTGTATCTGCAAAAATGTGTCCTAAAGGGTCATAACGGAGTTTTCAGCACTGTTTAACCTTCTGCTAGGACCTACATTAAATCATATTGGCCCTGAATATTAAAATGGAAATGGTAAACAATTAAAAGTGAAAGCTGTCAAAGAACATATAAAAGTTCTAGTTTAAGAATTTCATGTAACAACTGGCATTAGTAATGCGATATTTTCATTATAATAAGTAAACAATATCAAAATAAATGGACAATAAACGCTGGTTGGAGGGGGAGGGGCTAGGATTCACCTTACACACATACATGTAGTGAAATGTGATCTTAATCACTTCCACAATGGAAATGTTAGTTTTAAAAGATCTAAGTGGCAATAACAGAGCTTAAACTATTTACAGAGTATTCAAGAGTACATAAATGTCGCAAATGAAATTAAGCAACCACTGCATTTATATGACCAGGTATGAAGTAAAAACTGTGAACACAGTGGGGCGCTGTTCCAGATTGTGGGGGCATGTTGGGGTTGGAGTCTTATAGAGTTGGTGTAAAAGCCGACCCTCAGGCTGAAAAACTGAACAGACTGGGTAGAGAAAGTCTTAACAATCGTTAAATACAAACAAAATCCCTAAATGCCATGTGTCGACATCATTGCCAGAAATAAACATGTCGATGTTTCACTAAGCTACTTAACTATTCATGACTGGCATGTGTGCTCTGTCGCTGCATGTTCCCTCTCTGGGGGGGGGGGGTAAAGGTGTGACCCCCATCTTGTCTGAACTTGCGTTTAATGTAAACCATCATAATAAAAAGTCACTAAAAGCGCTTCCACATCACACATCATTAACCAGCACATTCGTTCTCGCAGCATCTGAGGCCAGCATGACACCTCCTCGTTTGCCACCCCTGCCGCCTCGTTGCTGCTGCACCCCCCCTATCGACCTGGGGGAGGGGGGGGCTCTATAATTAGGAGCTACTGTAGTGCCCCACCCCTCTTGCATCTACTGCCCCTCCTTGCTAATGGCACCAATTTGTATTGGCTGTCAGCTCTGATGAGCTCTCATGCGGAGAGATGGCCTTATCACCGGGGGCCTCTGGCTCCCATCAACTAAGCCCCTCTGCTTATGTCTACCACGTCCAGCGAGCTGACGGACAGGCAGGGGGGGGGGGGGCGTGGTACGCATTCATCTCTTTATTTTCGTTTTTCTGAAAAGGCTTGTGACAGCAGACAGATCTGCTCTGGTAGTTTATCGCCTCTGCATCTTCTCCAAAACAATAACTTGCTGTTGGCTGTTAAAACCACTGAACAAGCGTCTCGCCCAGGCCGCTAGGAGCGCAGAAAAACCAGCAGGTCCAGCTGTGGAGGATGTGAGGACTGGTGGGGAAGGAAATCCTCCCTCGAGAGTCTTGATCTAATAGCACACATCTGCACAAACACGGCTCTGTTTTAATGGACATGTGTTTTATCAACAGTCTGCACCTCAACAGTCTTGCCTCATTCCCATCCCACATGTCTCTCCCTGCATCTCCATCCCAGTCAAACCGCAGTCTGAACTGGTTCAGCGTTTTTAGAAAAGGTCACACATGGATGTTTACTTGTCTGGCTGATCAGATGGGCTGTTCAGACCAGAGCCGGGAGACACGGGGAGATCACAGCGGTGGCATTGCTTTATGTTCTTCTTTAATCTGGGATTAGCTCAGAGTCAGGGTTATCTCTCTTGGGCCTGAGTGGAATCAGGAAACAGGGATTGCCTGCGGTAAAGTGGCATTACTGGACAGTCGGTCAAGAATTGCAATGGGCCTGAGAGCTAGCATTCAGCTTGGCAGACAGGTTGCAGCTCACTTGCATGCATTTCAGATGGGAATTACGGCACATGACCCAGTGAATCACTGGTGCGCCGTGTCTGTCTGGCCAGTTATGTGCATACCTTCTGGTTTCCTGAGAACATTCAGCGAGCTAAATTCACTTTCAAGCCGATTTCATCTGCAGCTCAGAAGAGTTTGCACACCACAAAGAGAGAGCAACAGCTACAAAGACTCAACATAAAACCCTGCGATACCTTTAGTCCCCCTTATCTTAACCTGGCATGCCTCGGCCAAATGTCAGGCTGTAATCCCCACGTTGCGGACGCGCTCGCAGGTAGACGCACCCGACCATCGCTGGCTCCGCCGAGTCCACAGGATGAATGAACCTGCGAGCAGCAGGATGGTCTGCTAGAACTGGTCCGATTGGGGGGGTGCAACATTGTTCCGGACCAAGATTGCTTCACGCTGCATGAATTAGACCTTTTACCTGCTCCAGGTGGACGTCATGTCGTCAGCAGAGTCTGTCTGTCTGTCAGCATCATTTTTTAAATGATTCTTTACTTTGAGGAGATGTGGGATTATTTAGCCATTAAAGCGTCTAACTCAGAAATAATGCTCCCATCCACTGAAAAACAAGGCATGGTGGAGGTCTGACTGAGACTTCTTTGCCATGCCAAACAAGAAGCTCATGAAAAACCAGCTTTTACTTGGTTTTTTACGATGGAAGTTGTGTTTTCACCAGAGTTTATCGGTTTGTTTGCAACTTTACGTAAAAACTGGATTTCTGTCACCTTTTTTTTTTTCTTCTGAGAATGGATCTTGGTCCGACTTAGATTCCAGTGAATTTTGGGAGATCTGGAATGAATTGTGAATACAGGAATTTAAAAGGATTCTTTACCACTGCGAGAAATTGCGTAACGTTATTTTTAACGTATTTAACTCATTGGCTGCGAGCATTGTGAAAGCAGAGAGCCGCATACTGCCAGCGTTTTGCAGCATTTTGGCTTTTTTTTTCATGGGTCCTTCTTTCAGGACCTACTCCTCATACGGAGGGCTGATTTGACCAAAATCACTTTTTCCTCTACAGAAACCACCAAAGACATCTTATGACGTCTTTCGGCAGAAAACGTTCACTACTGAAAACACGTAAAAGACATCTTTGAAGCCAATGAGTTCCTAATTCTGTGTCACTATGCCAACACATCCACATGGTTTGTATACTGACATTTGTTTTCTGTTGAAATTGAAGTTGTGTTTTTAATAAACATTTCACTGTTGAAAATACTAATACTTTAAATGCTAATGTGTGTTTATATAGTTTATAAAATGAAAGTAGGACTAGAAGAAGGTGGAAATCACTATTTAAGCTTCTTGATGGAGGTCTGCGCTCTCACACTGCTTTTCTAGTTTATTTGTTGATGAATTTTATTTTATTTTCGCCATCCTGAGGACTGCACGTCTGTTATTAATTATGTCTGTTTCCTTTCTCTCCTCTGTTTCACCGACTTGTAAATGCACGTCTCATCACGTTATTTAATAAGAAAAGAGCCACGGTAGCTCCGGGTTCAAAGCCGGTGTCAGATAACAGAACAAAGTCTTTTTACTGTGGATCTGTCACCGCCGTGGAAGTCAGGAAAAAAAGAGCAGCTCATGAATATTATTTATTTCTGTCTTTGTACTCTCCTGGTACGTCAGACACAAAAGTAAAGTTTTATTTTAAACGCGAGGGGTTAAACGCCGCTGATGAGGTAAATATTTCCCTCTGCAGTCACACTTTCCACTCAGCAACGTCTGACTTTAGAAGCACCGGGGGGGGGGCACCTCGGTCCTCTTGGCAGCGCGAGCATCTCAGAGCAACAATACATCTCTGCGTCTCTCAGGTGCATCCTGACAGGTCTGTGGAAAAGACACCAGTGGGCCGCTTATGAATGCCTCATTTGTGTAGCCGGAGTGGGGGTCACAGCGTGGGGGGCCAGTTGTTGCAGCCCCTTCCTGAGAGTGACACCGAGGCACGATGGATTGTGACAGCAGCGATTGTGGCTCAGCTGCAGGTCTCTTCCTCCCACCGGTCTCCCGCTGCTCCCTCATCCTGGACTGGATGGACCACCTCGCCACTTGTTGAGGAGACGTCCCGGCAGGAAAAGCTGACATGTCTTTTTTAAATCTCAAGCGGTTAAATGAGACAACTCCCGCCTGACATTAGGCAGATTTTGTTGACAGAGACCCTCTTTGAAAAGAAGCCGCCTATCAGCCAAGTTCCGACGCGCCCCCCCATTCCCAGGCCTCAGGGGGAGGAAACGGGATTAGAGAGCAAATCCCCCATTTTCCGTTCGCTCATTTTGCCTCATCACTTATTTTCTCTATTGTTGGGGCGTTCATCTGCTACCCAGACGATTACGCTTCTGCAAACAGCTTTGTGCTTTGGGCCGCCAGCACCTAGCGGGGGCCGTCTACCGCCACAAGCAGCGTGCACCCATGGGAACCGACGGTCACATGACCACCTTCCTCCTCTAAACTCAGCTAATTCTGTCTGCAGCTGCTGAAGACAAGACTCCTGCAGCGTCGTATAAAGTCTTGATTTTACAAATATGCATTTAATACCTTCAAAAATCCAAATTTGACAGTTTTGGTCCTAAAATTGTGTAGAGGCTCCCTGAGAATATCGTTTCCTTATCTGGTGCACATCTGGTGCAAATGCACCTGGACATTCATCTTCTTTTAACTGTTACAGGGCAAATAGGGCATGGGTGAGGGTGGTTGTGGGTGGGTGAAAGGGGATGTGTATGTGTGTTAGTGTTTTATCTACTTTGATGTAAATTGTTTTATAATCTAAAGCACTTTGTATTGTTTTTAAGCACGAAAAGTGCTATACAAATAAAGTTTGATTTGATTTGATTTGATTTAAAATTTCTACAGTAGGTCTGAAATAATGTGGGCATAATGCTTCACCTTGTATTGCATTAAAATGTGTCAATACGGTTACATGGTATTTTTTTAATTTGGAATAAATAATTCAGAATAAATAATTTGGAATTGACTTATTCTCTTACGAGTTTACATGACCATAATAATTCCAAATGAAGGTTTACATGAAACACGTCTTCACTTAATTCCTCTTCAGAGCGGCGGGTTGGTTGAAAGGGTTCTGATTGGACACATGACGTATGACGTCTACCGGAAATAAACAAAGTCGGCTCCCTGCTTCTCGTCTTTTCAGTCATAAATTGTAAAAACTACATAATAAGTACCAGTTTCGCTGCTATTTATTATAAATGTGAAGTAGCAGCTCAACACCAGCATACTACTTCATTTTCTGCAGCAACTGAGAAGGAGAAGAAAGACAGACCACCGAACACGGGAGGCAAAACAACGCGCGTCATCGGGACAGGACAAGGTAACGAGCATGCTCAGAACGACCGGAATTAACTTAGAGCGGAATGAAGGTTTACATGACAGAGGAATTAAATAGATCGGAATTAAAATGCGAATAAACCAGAAACTTACATCAGAATTAAGTTTAATTCAGAAAAGAAATTAGCATTAGGAATTAAGTGTTTACATGGTTCATTCATCAATTTAAAGCAGAATTAACTTTTATTCGCAATTAAACAGGAATTAAAACTCCCATGTCAACGGACAGACTGAAATGTCTGAACTGTAGTTTCCAACCACTATACTGAAACTGGGAACCAGTTGCTGCTGACTTTGCGGGGAGAAACCATCAGGGGAAGATTTAACCCAGAGCCTTTATTCACTAAAACAAGCTACCTGACGAGTTGGATTCATGTCCAAAAGGAAAATGCTAATTTAATATTTTATCCGTCTCGGCCTGGTTGACCCGGATGGAGAACCCATCTGAAGCTCAGTGCACCTTTCACATCAGACTGGGAACGATGGGAATCGAGGCTTTGCCGTTACCTGGCTGTACCCTCAAAGCTGAAGCCTTATATATGTTAAACACCGCTGCTGAACTTTCTTAGACATTATCTTTGTAACTGGAGGTGGATCTGTGTTTTGGTGACCAAGATGTTTAACATACACACCCAGGTCTGTGTTGTAGTCCGTCACTGCGCGTGTAAATAATGAGACTCTGTTCTAAGTGGTCTTAAAAAGTCTTAAATTTACCAGGTAAAAACCAGTAGAAACCCTGTGAAGACGCTCAGAATGCATCACAATCTCTGACGTTGTAAACCTGCTGTCTGCAAACTGCGGTGGCTTTAAAGGGCATCTCCAGGCTCCGCTATCTTATCCTCTTTCCCAGTCAGAACGAGATAATAGGTTCCCATAAGAACCCAAGAATCCCATCTAGAGGGGCCGCTTGGCCCCAAATGACCAATGTAATCTTTAGGGTCTGTTCAGATGTTGAATCAAGCTCGTTAAAACAGACACAAACAAATAACGTGAAAGTCCTCTTTCATTTGCACAACGTAGCTTAGCTTGCGTTGCGTAGAAAACGTCGGTTTAACTGAAGTTGGACTATTTCTTCCTGTGCGGTTTGCACCTCCGCCGCTCCTCAGCTTTATCTGTGTTAACGCTGTTTATAAAGACCACATGCTATTTCCATGTAAGGTGGCGTTAAGGAGATATCCAGGCTCAGGGGATGGCTGGCGGTTAGCAGGGTCACTGAGTTTACCAAGCCGATTTAGCCATCCCAGTTTGTCACTGGTAATCTCTCTGCAGCGAACGGGTGATAAAACCAGCCTGATCGCTGCAGGGAGAGACGACAAGCACAGACAGACCGACGTGTCTCTGACAACACACACTGATAACATACAAACACAACCTCGTTTCACTAAATTACAGAACTAAACGAGGTGATTAATCCCTCAGTATCATCACTGTAAACCTCCATCATCCCTCCTTTCCATCCTCCAGTTCCAGCGCGTGTCGCTTTGCTTTGGTTTTCCTGTCGGAGCCGGAAACTGGCAGATGAAGACGTATTTTCTCCAAACAACCAGATGAAGTCGCCCTGCGTGTTATAAGCCGTAGAGGAACTGAGCTACGTTTTGCCGTGGACGGCGGCTCCTAAAACAGCTGAAATACGTTGAATATGTTTCCCCACAGCCCTGAGATGGACTGGTGACCAGTCTACCCTGCTTCTCACCCAGTATCAGCTGGGATAGACTCCGATTCCCAACCCCAACACTCCTCCAGGAAGGATATACCTGGATGTTTCTACCTGCAGGACAACCAGCAGCTTCCTACGAAACAGCAACATTAAGCTGAGATGTTTTCATGTCATTTGCAGTTTTGCGACTTTTTATCTTTCAGGGCATGACGATTCACATGATCTACATGTGCAACTAAAAACAGTTAATGTTGCATACAGATGAGAAAAAAGCATGATGTTGCCCTTTTTGTTTTGCATGTCGTCCATCACTGAACGCCAAAAGACTCTAAAGGAAAATAAGACTTAAACACTCTAAAACTGAAACTCAAGGGTCATGCGCTACATTTACATGGGAGTTTTAATTCCAGTTTAACTCCGAATAAAAGTTAATTCCACTTTAAACCGATGGAAAACGACCATGTAAACACTTAATTCATACTGCTACTTTCTGTTCAGGATTGAACTTAATTCCGATGTAAGTTTCTGGTTTATTCGCATTTTAATTCCTCTGTCATGTAAACCTTCATTCCGCTCTAAGTTAACTCCGGTCGTTCTGAGCATGCTCGTTACCTTGTCCTGTCCCGATGACGCGCGTTGTTTTGCCTCCCGTGTTCGGTGGTCTATCTTTCTTCTCCTTCTCAGTTGCTGCAGAAAGTGAAGTAGTATGCTGGCGTTGAGCTGCTACTTCACATTTATAATAAAATAGCGGCAAAACTGGTTCTTATTATGTAGTTTTTACAAGTTACGACTGAAAAGACGAGAAGCAGGGAGTTAACTTTGTTTCCGGTAGACGTCATATGTCACGTGCACCCTCTGGTCCAATCAGAACCCTTCCCAACCCGCCGCTTTAAAGAGGAATTATTAACGAGGACGTGTTTCATGTAAACGTTCATTTGGAATTATTATTTTCATGTAAACTCATAGGAAAATACGTTAATACCGAATTATTTATTCGGAATTAAAAAACATGTAACTGTAGCCATTGTGAAGATGTTTGGGATCCATTTTATCTGAATCAGGTGTGTTGGAGCAGGAAAACAAGTCAAACCTGCAGGGCAGCGGCGCTTCAGGACTGGAGTTTAACAGTTCTGGTCTAGAAGAACACATATTTAGTTCAGAATATCTGGTTTTTAGTCTTTATTTCCACTGTTCCAGTATTATTTCTGTCAACCAGCAGCTGGAAGATAAAACTTGTTCATGTATAACGGCGAAGAAACGTAAAATAATCCTGATTTTGTCAGACTATCGTACCTGGAAACAACAATGAAAATGAAGCATCTTGTTCACGAGTTCGACTAATGGCGGTTCAGACGTGAAGGATGCAACATGTGTCCATGACAACCGTCCCTTCACATGCAGATTTACTAGAAAATGAGACGAAATGAGGAGAAAGGTGGAAGAACGAGCGTGTGGAAGGTTTTCTCCTGCTCCTACAAGGTGCCGTATGGACGTGGTTGCTTTGACCCTCGTCCAGCCATCCGTCGGAAGAGGTGGAATGTTTATGAACAAACCGCTAACGGCGTCGCTTCATCTAACGGCGCTCCGAACAGCTGAGTGATGGTTTTACATCCCCTCATCGTCCAGCAGGAACACGTTTAGCATCGCCATTTAACTCGGATATGTCGGAGGAAACGTGCACGTCCAACTGGGGCGTTTTCAGGTGCCTGCAGCTTATTTGGGCTAAACTCTGAGAACACACACATCTTCTTTCCAATGTAAACAGACTCAAAGTGTAAGTTGTGTCCACGGTGCAGCTGGAAAGGCAGGTTACATCCCAGCGTCAGGGGACACCAGACAAGCTCCTTCGTCCTCTGGAAGCTGAAGTACAGCTGAGCCAGAAAGTCGCCCTTGCAGCTTGACCTCCTTCTGGTCGGAGGAGACGACGAAACCCTCCGTCCTCGCAGATCATTGCTTGATGGTCCTGCAGCTCTGCGACAGGCTGGAACGGGCAAGGTGACCCCAATGAGGGAAATAATAACTGTCAATCACTGATTACCGGGACTTTCTGCACATTCACTTTGGGGCTCCCCTTTCAAGTCTGATCAATATCAGTCAAAACGTAGTCGGGGACACACGGCGGGGTGAGTGTTAGCGGGAACACGACGCCTCGGGACAGAAAGGGCAGCAGGGATGGTCTCCAAACACACCACACCAGCTTCCATCAGCAGGACAAAAAAAACAAACATTTATTCTTTGTGATGAAAATAAAATCTGCATCATCTGTTTTTTAAAGTCAAAATTAAATCAATTTAAAAAAGAAAATTATTTTATAGGATAGTTTAATTTATTTCCGTCTACTTTAGAATTTATTATTTTGGTTTTGTCTTTTTTGTATTTTTAATTAACCATTTTTTATGTATTTATTATTTATCTTTGTATCATATTATTAAAAAGAACCTTTTGTGTTTTTCTTCTTTTTATTTATTTTTTTCATATATTATATATATTATTTCATATATACAATTATTAAAAACATAATTTGTAATTTTGGATTGTCTTCATTTTTTTATTTATATATTAGTATAATAGTGTAAAAAATGCCATTTTCATTTGATCATATTTTTATTTTATTTTTTTAAATTTTTTTATTTGTTTATTTTTAATAATTTAGTAATTTTGCTATTTTTAATAATATTTTTGGAATTCCTCTAAATTTTATTATTTATATAATTTAATATTCTAGCTGATTAAAAATAAATGGCAGCAACCTGACCAATCAGAGCCGACCATTTTAAAGATTTTAATTTGTCCTGAAGGATTAAAATTTGCAGAGCTAAAAGGAAGTCTGGAAGCAGCCACACAGTTCTTATAAAAGCTGTTTTTGTTGTTCTTGTGAAACTCCAGAAAAAGCTTTTCAGACTCAACTAAACAGGTTTCATTTGTTTCAGAAAGTTCTCAGCACCAAACCGAACGAGGAATCCAGGAATTAGCCCCTCTAAATCTTTTCAGAAGTTCTTATCCAGGTGGAAACGCTCTTGCATTTAGTTCCCAGTTTTCTTTTCTGGAAGCTAAATCCTCGCGGCGTGAAAGAAGACGGAGCAGCGAAGGAGGCCGCTGGGCCTGACCAGCAGCGTTCCAGCCTAAAGTCCACAAATGGAAATAAAGTAAAGCAGGCGAAGGTTAGGAACGCAGCGAGTGTCGGTAAGATGCTTGACGCCCGGCTCATTATTCCTGGAGAGCATGTTTGACATGGACTCAGCGGTTAATCCGGAGAAAATCCCGCTGCTGTGAGGACGGCCTCGCCGCGGCTGCTGGCCAGCAGCTGAGGGATTGTTAGGCGGCGTTGCGGCTAAGCCACGGCTGGAAGCATCCCACGTTGGCCCCAAACGCTCGGCGTAATGACTCATTGATCTTTAGCTTCCCTGAATCTCTTCCTGCCTTATCTCTGATAACGGGGCGGCATCACGGCCCGCCGCTGCCGCCACCTCAGACCACCGGGTGCACATGGAGGTCAGCCGCATCTGGACGCTCCTTATTTGACTTTTGCTTTCTGTGCAGCGGGATCCGTGATGTTCCTGCCCCGCAGAACTTCCTTTTATATTTGCAACAACAAACTGGCACATCCAGAATTCCTCGGAAGTGCAGGAAAACCTTCCTTCCCCCGAACATCTGAGGCTTTGCAGAAGGGACTCCCAACACAGGCTGGCGGGACGGCAGACACACAGCAGGAAGCAGGAGGAGGAAGATCATGAAAGGCCAAGATGGAGGAAACAAGTTCGCAAAACATCCTGCAGAAAACTCGGTTTACCGTTTGCAAACTCAAAAAGTGTTTTTTTTTTAATGTAGTCGCTTCTTTCTGGTTCGTATGATGCTCTTTCTGCATGGCCGGACTGGGAAGAGACCAGTAACACCCTGAATAAACTTCCTTTACAACTAGAAATAATGTGCTGGATCTCCTAAATATCCTGTATTTGTCCACAAACAAGACGGCCCGCGTTTATGGAATAAACATGCAACATATCTGGGCTCGCAACCATTTCCACACAGCGCTCGGCGTCAGGAATCTGGACGTGAGCGTAGGATACGATCCCATCTCACGACGGGTCTGAGATGCTGTGGCAGGTTCCAGTCAGTGTGGATTTATGGTGCAGCTCAGCAGAAGCTGAAAATAATGATTAAAGTCTTCATCTCAGCACAAGCAGCCGCTTGTTCTGAATCCATCAGCAAACAGGTCGATGAAAATGGATTCCCAGTAAAACTAAACAGCTCAGAGCGCACAGCAACGCACTGAAATGATGACAAATGTGATAAACAACCTAAACATGACAATTATAAAACTGAATAAATAGGCCCATAAATCATGACACAAACACAATGTGAGGGGACGATGCATGCAAACAGAAATCGGTCCTGATCTTTGGCCTCTGTGGTCTCGTTCCGCATTGAAACTTTGTCCCTGAAGACGTCCGTCTCCTGCTGCCTCTTCATCCTGCGGCGTCTCAGGACAGCAACAAGCTTTCAGAGGAAAGTTTCATGTATGACCCATAGACCGTATATGAAAGATGGAACGGAGCATCCGGCGGTTAAAAGTGAAGCCTATGCGGATGTACATAAAACTGCAGTTCCCCCTTCATCCACTAGGGGCTTCAAAACAGAGCAAATCCCCATAGACTCCCATGTTAAAAAGACCAACTTCACAGCAGAAATAAACATGTTTACAGCAGAAATAAACATGTTTATTTCTGGTACAAAAATCCATTTTAGGTTTAATAGGTCAGGTTTACCTTCATGACAACTGTGGGGGGAGTGAATATTTTTCTACCTCGCCCGTTTAAAAGTGATTTAATCTCGAAGTTCATATTTAGGGGCGTGTCCTTTTGATTGGCAGGTACCTGATTTCCCGCTTCAAGTAAGAAGAACGTAGAACAACCACAGGTTTTAGCCGGTTAACAACGTGACTTAGCTTTAGCCTGCTTACCTCCGTTAGCTGGTTAGCTCCTGTTATCTCCGGGTTAAGCTCAGTTAGCTCTTAGCTACAGAAAGTTCGGAGTTTGCTCGATGTCAATCGTCCACCCTGACGCTCACAGCTCCACCTCTTTGTCCAAATTTGTATTTTCCAGATGAGATGACACGCATGCCCCTGCAAAGATGGCGATGGTAGGAGCCGCCCACCGAGCTTCAATTCAGCTCTTCAGAAACCTACGTCTGACGTCATGGAGGCTACATCCATCTCTTTATATACAGTCTGTGGTATGACCGGAAGGTTTTACCACCAGTAAGGGTCTGTAATGCGAATACGACCGATTTCCAGTCCTGAGCTCATTCTTGTATGTTGTCTCTTTTCCACCTGCGTTTGATAAACAAATGAGCACAAGTTTTAATAAAACACTCCACTTCTCTGTCCCTCCATCATTATTCCTGGTTAATCTGGAGGAAACCTGCCACTCTGGACTCAGTCATGCCTGAGGTGACGTCCATACAAGCCAGCAGATGTACAGACACTTTGACAGCTGTGGAAATTCACTCACACCAGGCAGAATTCCCAACTCCACCTCCACGGGAGGTTTTTAATGACCAGTCAGTCTCTCCGCTTGGGTTTAAATCCGACACACTTGACAGCTTTGACGTTTGACTGACAGGTGGGATTCCCGCTCGGTGACCTGCAGACTTCCTCCTGAGAATCTCTGGCTGAAGTTAATAAGCTACAGCAGAGCTGGGGAGTCTGGACTGCAAAGTGGTTCACAGTGAAACTCTAGATGGTTGAGACAAGAAAGGAGAGAGGAGGAGGCCCTTCACGTCCAAACATTCGTTTTTAGGCGGGAAATTTATCGCCGGACAGAACGGGGGCGGTTCTGTCCGGCTGGAAATAACTGATTTGCTGCGTTGAGACACAAACAGACAAGTTGAGGGCTCGACGAAGACAAGAACAAAGCTTTAGGGAGCTTGCATCCGTCCAGGTAATGTAAGAGTGAGTTTTGCTACTTCCTAAAGATCTGATAATAACGCTAGCAAACGTGCTAACGCTAACACTGCTTTTAGCTTCAAACCCTCACCATGCACTTTAGGACTGTGACGATATGCTTTTGTCCCGATTTGATTCGATTCCGATTTTTTTTTGTGCCGATTTGATTTAAATTGTGATTCTTACAATTCTTTGATATTGCTGATTTTTGTAGATTAAAAACAAAAAAAATGTATAAAACTTTTTGCTCGTCATTTTTCTTGATTTCAATGAGGAAAAAAACAACACAGTAGCCAGACCATCGTTCTGCTGCTATAATGCCCAAGAAGACAAGTAAAAAGATCAATAAAAACAATAAAAAAAATGACAAAAATTTTATAGTGGATTAATTTTATTTACTTGGAAAAAAAATAGGTTTTTCACCGATAAAATCGATTTTAAAATTGTGAAGCAAAAGATCCAGATTTTCGATCTTTCGATTCAATTTTCCCCACCCCTAATGCACTAGTTTACAACTTTTCACAAGTCACCTTATTTGTTGAAACGCAGGACAATCCAGGACAAGTGACAGCAAACAGTCTCTGAAGTTTGTGGACACCCATCGTCCAGTAAGATTACAACATGCGGGACGGCTAAAGTCAACTCATCAAACTTTAAGACCAGTTGCAACCTCAAACGAGGTTCTTGCACCCAGATCCTGGCCTGTTCAGTCACCTGGACCCCGTCTAAATACTAATCTTACCTGCTTATTTACTAATGGTAGGGGGGAAAAAAAAAAAAAAAAAAAAAAAATCTAAAAAATGAAAATTCGGGTTATTTTGTTTCACAATTTTAAAATTGAATTTTTAACAAAAAACCTTTTTTTTCCCCAAATAAATATCCATGACAAAATTTTTGTCATTTTTTTTTTGTTTTTATTGATCTTTTTTAACTTGTCGTCTTGGGCATTATAGCAGCAGAATGATGGTCTGGATACTGTGCTGCTTTTCCCAAATGAAATCAAGAAAAATGTAGAGCGAAAAAAAAAAGTTTTATACTTTTTGCTTTTAATCCAAAAAAATTAGCAATATCAAAGAATTGTGAGAATCGCAATTTAAATCGAATAGACACCAAAAAAATCGGAATCGAATCGGGACAAAAGCATATCGTCACAGCCCTATTATTTACATAAATGATGTTCTGATGATGTTGCTCTCTGTGGAGTCCCGTTGACAGCTGGTCTGTCTTGGCTTCCTCTGTCGCCTGAAAATGAGCCATCAATAACCTGCATGGTGACGATACTGGGGTTTTAGTTGTTTATGCACCACGAGAGACCACTCTAATAGATTACACACATCCAAATCTGAGCTCCACCGTGAGAGTTTTTAGTTTGTCATGTTATTGTTGGAACCTGAAAGTTATGACAAATAACAGTAATATTATCATTGTGAAATCTGTTACAGCTCAATCATGATTCACACACACTCATTCACACACACTCTCTGTGGGATTGACCTCAGACCGAACACGGAAGCTGCCTGCCGTGAATCTGCTGCAAACCATCTCAATGACATTCTCCACAGGCGGCACCGCTGCATGGTTAGAACAGCACACCTGTACATGTTCCCCAAATACACGCACGGGTTGTCCGCCCGCAACACCCGGGTATTCCCTCCCACGGTCCAAAAACATACATGCTAATGGCGTGTTCAGATTCCCCATCAGACTGACGGTAGCTGCTGGTTTATCTCTAAATTGACACTACGATGGCCCAGTGACCCATCCAGTTCGTATCCCATCCCGATTTAGGCTCATATTTTTTGGCACATTTCTATGGGAATCCAATGCAAAGAACATGTAATTCACATGTTTAAAATGGGATTCACATGTGAAAAATGTATTTTTTCAACCATATGTGAAAGAACACATTTTGGAACATTTCATGTGGATCGCATGCAAATAACATGTAATTTACATGTTTCAATGGGATTCACATATAAAAAAAACATGTGAATCACACATTCTTCACATGTGCAAGAACACATTTTTGGCACATTTTTATGTGAATCCAATGCTAACACATAATTAACATGTTTAAAACAGTATTCACATGAGAAAAACACATTCTTCACATGTCAACCACATGTTAAAAAACTTTCTATGTGAATGCTAAGAACATGTAAATTCACATTTTAAAAATGTGGTTCACATATTAAAAAACAAACATGTGAACCACACATTCTTCATATGTACAAAAACATTTTTGGAACATTTTATTTGAATCACATGTGAAGAACATGTAATTTGCAAGTCAAAAAAGTTATTCACATAAAAAAAACATGTGAATCATACATTCTTCACATGTGCAAGAACACATTTTTGGAACATTTCATGTGAACCGCATGTGAAGAACATGTTCGATACACCTGCTTTACTTGTAGATCGCATGAAATTGTTTCTAAACCAGTTTGCACATGTTGCTCACATGTGCATGCGTACATGTGAAGCACATGTGGTTTTTCTGTGAGGGTTGGGACACACACTTTCTCCGTCTCTCTCCATCATCACACACAGCAGTGAACAAACTACAGAACTGGCGAATCTCTCCATGTTTCTGAAAAACATTTTAATTGACGCAATTAAGCAAGGCGAGTCTAAGCGGCGCTCCTCTGGAGCCTCGCTGCGATGAGGATATATTACAGGCTATTTTCCCCGGGCGAGTTTATCCTGAGAATGTGGAGCATTCATCAGAGATGTATGACTTGTATCTGTGCCAGAGACACGGAGCACTGCAGAGAAAGTGTTTGTGGAATAATGTGAGATTAACTTCAGTAAATCAACACTGGAAGCAGCAGAAAATTACCTGGTGTGTATCTTTACAAAGTCTAGCTTTTTTTTTCCCCTCATGCTGTATATTTTGGATTAATTTAATAATTCTTCCAAAATTACAAACAGACTCCTGATTTGTTATCTGCCTCCTTCAGGGGAGCCATAACTGAATAAAAATGTAGGTATTTCAGAAAAACGTTGCTATATTGGCATTTTGTTGGTGTTTGTAGAGCAAGGGTGGGCAACTCAAGTCCTGCAGATGTTCAGGGTTTTCCTGCTGCAACACACCTGAATAAAATCAATGAGTAAATTGCAGACTAGTGCAGAGTTTAATGTCTGCACCAGTCTTTTAAATTCAGTCTGATGTGTGTCAGGTGTGTTGCAGCAGGAAAACACTTTTAGGACTAGGGCCGCTCGATTATGACAAAAATTCTAATCACGATTATTTCGACTGAAATTGAGATCTTGATTATTTAACACAATTATCCAGTATTTTTAAACAACGCTGCACGTCGTGGTGTTCTCGGCGGTTGAGAGGAGATAAATAACATTGGTAACATTTGGGATGTTATATAAGACACGAGGAACAAGCACTGAACAGTCTTATTGAGGTGGGCAGGAATGACTTCCTGTAACGGTCCGTGTGACAGCGAAGCGGTCATAACATATTATAACCAACTGTCGTGTTATAACCGTCTAATGTACGGTTCCAAGTTGTTTAATCCGCTTTTACTGCTTATATAGGAGCTATTTTACGTTGGCCTGGCTGTACGTTTTATGCCAAACAACGGCTGTCAGGCTGCAGCGCGTTTCTCTGATTCACCTGTTAAAAGACGGCTGATCTGAACCAGCTGATTAAAGCGTTGCTATGGTAACGCCCCGTAACAGAGGGATATTACAGTGTTTAATTCGCCGAACTATGTATAGGAAAATAATGCAGCCAGTTGTCACTGACAATGGTATAAACTATGTTTAGGTGAACTTCCACAACCTACTGCAGTTATTCTACATTGACCTGCAGCCGGAGCCGACTGAGACTGGCCGCCTGGGAGTGCTTTAGGACGGGAGAGGCTCCCGCTGCTCCTTCCTTACAGTAACTGCAGAACAATATGTGCCTTCAAGTCAGTCGCCAAAACACCAGAAAAGTCTCTAATAACTCCAGTAAAAGCTGCTAGATTTGTCGCTTTTAACCAAAAAAGTCTCCAGATTTAGCGAGAAAGTCAGCAAGTTGGCAACAGTGTCTGAATGAAAGCAAAGCGGCTGTGGGAGGAGTTTACAGCACAGCGCTGCAACGCCAGAGACGCTCGATTAGCAGCTGAAGACAGCAGGAGAGGAAACTGCAGAGAGAAAAATAATCACACCCTTTTATGATTGTTGAAAACCCAGATCGTAGTTGAGATTAAAATCCGATTAATCGCCCAGACCTATTTAGGAATGCGGCCCTCAAGGACCAGAGCTGCCAAACCCCCGTTGAAGATATTGGTTTGAACTAAACTATTATCCTTGTTAATCATTGAGTAAAGTAATCCTAAAAATGAGTAAAGTAATGTTAGGAACAAGTCAAGTTATCCTAGATAGAAGTAAAGTAATTACAGGACGATGTTGCTATGCTACATGTTAGCATTCCGACCAGACCATTTCTTCCTGGACTGTAAATACTAACATGTCCATGTTATGCCTGTATCCATATTGGCAATCATGCTGAACAAGTTGGAAAACAGCAACATCTCAGACACCAGGAATGATTCTACGTCCTTAGCGCAGTTTCCCTTTCAGCGTTTAGCCAGACCACACTCGGTTTGGCAGCGATGACATGTGGGTGAGCTGCTATGTGCTACAGAGGCGCTCCAACACTCATTGTCATGTTGGAACGTAGACAACACGTTAAAACTCCAGCCCAGTTGCATTATTGCATTTTCATCTGACTTTATGTTCCCAAGGTAAGCTAGCACGTAAATACTGCAGCATCATTTTTTCAGGCTGTTTTTTTTTTTTTTTTCCTGACACCACAGAGAGATGAGCTATAAATATCTGCAGCCCGGTGAGGTTAACAGTGATGTTCTGCTGGCAAGGACTCACCTTTTTCAGATGATATTCATCACAAACAGCCTCAAGGCCTTTTTATTACCGCACACGCCTGAGTCAGAACCAAGTTCAGCTGAAATGAAGCGTCTAACATGGAAGCATCTGCCGCCGACTCGGATTAAAGCAGAAGGAATCCTGCAACCAATAACGTTTAATTAAATTTAGATTACCTAGTTAGGAAATGCACAGTGCAGACTTTGAAAGCGATAACGTCCACAGGCGCATCAACAGACTTTTAATATCACATAAAAGCCTCCATTAAAATGAAAAGATCCAGGAAAATTAGAAAGGAAAGTCTTTGATGGGTAAACTATCAGGTGTCTCGCTGCTCGTTGGGGTCATGACAGCTCTTTTCAGGGCCAGCTCAGACTTCCCTCCCATAATTTAACAGATGAAAGTGAGTTTTTTGACATGTGAGGAGGCAGCTGACGCGCGGGTCGTGCAGGGAGAACTGAGCTCATGTTAAACCTGGAAGGCAGAGGAAGACAGGTCGGCCGCAGCTGAGACGAAGCTCGTCTATCAGCGGCTTCGCTTTCTGGGTGTTAAAAGGTTTTGTCAGAACTTGACACAACTCGGTTGTTGGATTCTGGACAAAGTTCTTTTCTTCCTGTCGTGTTTTGACAAGGTGAAAACAGCAAGCTGGGATTATACTCTCAAATTTGCGATTGGTCTTGAGAAAAGAAAGAAAAAAAACTCCCATGATGCCGCGCTGCTGTGTTGACTTTATTTCACGGAGCTTACGTGCACTGTTGCTTCAGCTCGAGGCAGAAGGCAGCCACGCAAATCATATTACCTCTGACAGGATCTTGTGTCTCTGATTTTGTAATGGAAAAACTAAAATAAATCCTTGACATGTATGATCACGCAAAGTCCATCCATCCATTACTCACAGGGTCACATGCATGAGGGGGAAAGAAGTTCAAGAAACATAAAAAAGCACTAAACCAAAGGTATGACCCTGATCACATGACACCAGGGACCTGCAGACCCTGATCACATGACTCCAGGGACCTGCAGACCCTGATCACATGACTCCAGGGACCTGCAGACCCTGATCACATGACACCAGGGACCTGCAGACCCTGATCACATGACACCAGGGACCTGCAGACCCTGATCACATGACTCCAGGGACCTGCAGACCCTGATCACATGACACCAGGGACCTGCAGACCCTGATCACATGACTCCAGGGACCTGCAGACCCTGATCACATGACTCCAGGGACCTGCAGACCCTGATCACATGACTCCAGGGACCTGCAGACCCTGATCACATGACACCAGGGACCTGCAGACCCTGATCACATGACACCAGGGACCTGCAGACCCTGATCACATGACTCCAGGGACCTGCAGACCCTGATCACATGACTCCAGGGACCTGCAGACCCTGATCACATGACACCAGGGACCTGCAGACCCTGATCACATGACTCCAGGGACCTGCAGACCCTGATCACATGACACCAGGGACCTGCAGACCCTGATCACATGACACCAGGGACCTGCAGACCCTGATCACATGACACCAGGGACCTGCAGACCCTGATCACATGACACCAGGGACCTGCAGACCCTGATCACATGACTCCAGGGACCTGCAGACCCTGATCACATGACCTCATGCACAGATCAAGACCACACGGCCTAATTTATGTTTTATAAATCTGTCCACGTGCAGAAAGCTGCAACGCTTCTGTCTTTTCTACGTCAAAGACGTTTTGTCGAACGTGACTTTGGCGTGAACAAACATGGCGGACAAACAGGAAGAAGCAGCGTTGGTCATTTTTTGGTGTCTTTTTTTCTGAAAAAATCGTCAAACAGGAAAAACGACGACGGGAATGTGAGCTGTTTGAAGTATAGCCCGAGTTGGATGCAAATAAAAACAGTTTTAGGACAGCTTGATGCTAGCACCGCTGCTAGCAAGTTATAAATGACGTTACTGCAAGGTACCGGTGATGGGAATAACGGAGTGTTCAGACCAAACGCGTTATGAGCGTCTAGAGCGTCAAGAGCGGCAGGTTTACATATGAAGTCTATGTGGAGGCGCGTCGCGTTTTGAGTGTCAGCGTACGCGCCGAAACTTTAAGAAGTTTTTTAAGCTTCTGCGCGGAACGCACGTAAAGCTAGAGATGGAAAACCTGAACTTTGGCCGCTTGACGCAGGGCGTCAACCAATCAGAGCGATCATCTCGCAGCCCCTGGAGGATTCCTGTGGTGAACCCAGACACATGTTCCTCATCGCATGCGGCTCGCTGACTCTTGCCTTGCGGATCGTGAAGCAGCGACCGGCTTTCTGAAAATGCATCTAAACAAGTCATAATGATCCTCAACGGTGCAGTTCTCTCCACAAACAGGAGCTGCAGGCTGCTCGCAGAAACTCTGATTTTTTTTTGTCGCTCAAAACGCGTTTTGAACTCACCATAGCCGATGGCGTTCCTTTTACAGTAACGAATGATGTCATTTATGACTCCTGCCATCGTTAGAACAACGTTACTGTTCGTGGCAAAAAAAGAGCGTCGATGTTTGATCAGTCAGCAGAGTCGACTCGCGACCTGATTGGCTTTTCTCCTGGTTCACGTGACATTACTGAGCGTGCTCAGCTCCTTTCAGAGCACCACACACACACACACACACACACACACACACACACACACACACACACACACACACACACACACACACACACACACACACACACACACACACACACACACACAGCACTTTTAGTCATAAATATTAAACATGTTCGTTATTTACCATCTCTCCTTCTGAGACCTTCTGATCAGATCAGACAAAATCGACCTGAACACACCACAGGAAAATAAAACACCACGTCCTTCACAAACTCCTGACAATCGGCTCTTTGTGGCTTCAATCGAGAGACGATCGGGACAAAAACCAGCCTGATAAACCTGCCTTCACACCAATAATTCATTTCTCTCTGATGCACTAAATTCCTTTCAATCCATGAACTTTTATGGTCTTTTGTTTTTTAATATTTATTAGACTCATAACGACAAGGCTGCTATGTGATCTACATGACTGAACATGTGATTTACATGTTCAGTCTTTTTGGCATCAAACCCGACGTTAACGTTTAATAAAAATAAAAAATAAAAGGTTTATGGTAAATGTTTCCACAGTCACCGGTAACCTACCAACCTGGCTTCAAACCGACATCACCGGCTCAGTTCCAGCCTCCAGGTTTTATCCATTTCCTGAGCGATTCTACACAACAGTCTTCCAAAACTGTCTGAGCTCCAAATCATTCAAACATTCTGCTGATTTAGGAAATAAACTCCACGTTTTGAGGATTCAGACTGAGCGTGCAACACAACGCCATGGCTGAAGCACTCAGAGTTCATTCCAGCGCCATTAAAAGCCCCTCATCTCACCTAACCATCGTTTATCTCTCCGCTGCTAATTAGTTCCGATCAATTACCTTTACTCAACGCTGCTTCCTCGTTTAGGAAAACAGGAAGAGCTGCTTATTCATTACTGCTCCTTCTGCCAGTCTTTTAAATACTCCCCCGGGTTGGCTCCACTCGGCCTTTTTTTTCTGCTGGGAGGCTTCCATTAAAAAGCCATCGCTCACCATGGGGTCCAGCGCGTGACAGAGGTGGGCGCGGGGACCCTCTGGATCCCCTAAAAGGGAGGTTAACTGACTTAATTACAGGCTTTAAAACAGCAAACAATGGTCCCGGTTGAGCTGCAGCGCTGAGATGTGCCTGACAGAGTTATGAGCATCACACGGAGCACCTGAAGCGCAGTTGGGACGTTCGCACCCTGAACGATGATGAACGGCTGCCAGGCGGCACGACGGAGGAGCCGAGCCGCAGTGAAACGGCAGGATATGGACGCGCTTTGCTTCTTCTCAGATAAAACATGAGCATGTCAAAACTGGGAAGGTGGGAGACGACAGGTGGAGGTAAAACCTGAGCGTTACCGTCAGTCACGAGGGAGGCTTTCGCAGGCCGGAGGGGAGAGGTGGGAGGGAAATCCCATCCCGTCCTCTTTTCTCCGACTTGCCCTCCCTCCATCCGAATGCTTCATCTTGGACTCTCGGCCCGCTTGTCTTTTAACAGAAAGGAAATGCAAAGTAGGTCGCTTCGAAACTCTGGGAAACGCCACGGGACGTCCCTGGAGGGGGGCGAAATTAAAGAAAGCCACTCAGATTTACAGAGTAAAGTGGCAATAAAGTATTCATTAACCCTCTGCTGAAGCAGGAAAACAAGCAACTGTGTGAGGAAGTCAAACAGGAGCTTATCACACTCATCTGAAGATTTACAAAACAAAGAGACACTCGGAGATGTGGGGGGCACGTCGGTCGGTCTCAGGCGGAGGAAGCGAGTGTCGGAACAACGCGAGTAGCAGCAACAGGGCATTAGCAAACATCCCGCTAATACTCCTAATCCTCCACGCTTTCATTCTGCAACAGTCGCCCACTCTGGCTCTGGCAGTGCGCCAGCCTGGGCCTGATGATGTAAACAGTCTCTTTACGTTCGGCCCCTCCCTCCCCCGATCTGAGAACCTCATTTTTCACCTCTTCTCTAAACCTCTGTCCTCCCTTTAGCAGCTCCACCGCGGTGCTCCTCAGACCTGGACAGAGCGGCGCGGAGATGGGCCAGCGGGACGCCGTGTGCTGCATTCACTGACAGAAAAAAGCCAGATGCCCACCCCCAGATCTCCCAGAATGTGAATGAACTTCTGTGAATAGGAGGCAAACCTACACAAACGCCCCTGCAGCTATGGGACCCTAACGGGGCAGGAGTGTGTGGGCGATGCCAAACAACAACAACAACACCAGGATTTGCATGGCATGCCAGGGTTCCACCCGCCTTTCTTCACCTCTGCACCAATCAGGAGGCGGCCCCGCCACAGGAGGGCGCCTGAAAGGATGGGTTGTTGACAAAAACCAGCCCGTTGGGGGGTCAGCACTGACCTCGGCTGGGCCTCGTGGGTGAATCCATCTTCACACTCTACAATTAACACCTACTCCACCGACAAGAAGAATATCCACATCAGCATTTCAAAACCACGCCACTACAAAGGCCTCAGAGTGCGTGCATTGTAAAATGGAGGGGGGGGGTAAACAGCCTCTTTCCACCTCAATCAAGGGGAAATGTGCATGACCGAGGTGGGAGACTGAATGCAAACCACAGACGGGTCGTAACTTCACATCCGGTTTGTTTTCCATCTAAACCTTAAAAGGAAACTTGCTGAGAGGGAAGATCATCTCTTCTGTTTGCACTTTTTATTTTCTGATTCTGCAGCAGAAAGCTGGACACCCGATCGATGCGAGCGGCAGCCGGATCCTCCGAACACGCAGCCTGAAAGCTCACTTCTGCACAACGCTGCCGCTCCAGCGGGGAATCTATGACCTCACCAACGCTGCCATGACATCATGTTTGTTTAACTTCTGTAATCAGGATTTTCGGAAACTCTTATCAAGATTATCGTGACAAAGATGAAGTGGCTGTGAGCTGCACGCAGTTTATTTACGTTTCATCCAGTTAAAACTTCTGGCCCCAAGAAAATCCCACAGACTCAAACTAATCCTGCAGTTTTACAGTGTTCTATTCATTTTATTTACACATATTTTATTAAGTTTAGTTCCCAGCTGCTTCTCATTTTCAGTGATGTTTACATTATAAATAATAATTCATTAAAGATTTTTCTTGCTTAATTCCTGCAGACAGCTACAACTGATGCAACGAGAAGCTTCTAATTTCTTAAACCAGCACGTGGAAAGACACAGAAAAGGTGTTGGTGTGTTTCAGAAGGGTCAGATCATCGACATCAAGCAGAAAAAACATGGAAGGAGATGCAGAAACTCCTAAAACTGGGTTCAGAACTGTCCAAGGCATCATTAAAAACTGGAAACATGATGCAGAACCATCGTCTTCCAGGAAGAAATGTGGTGGAAAGACATCCTGAATGATGGTGAAACAGTGGAAGAAAAACAACAGTAGAACTCAGGAGTATGTTTAATAGTGAAAGTAAGAACATTTCCACATGAACGATGAGACTGAACGGCTGTGGAACCAGAAGAAAACCACTGATCAGTGAGCAGAACCAGAAAATGAGCATAAAGACTGGAATCTGGAGCTGGAAGTGGGTCTTGTGGTCTGATGAGTCCAGATGGACCCTGTTCCAGCATCATGGTGGGTGTCTACTGTACAAGCCTGTAGGGGAGGTTTTGGATCTGGGGTTGCTGCAGTTTTTCAGGTCTAGATATTCTACCTGAATGTCCCAACTGAGCAGGTTTCTCCATCTTTCTCCAGGAGGTTCAGATGGTGAAGGAGTGGTTCAGGGAACAGGAGACATCATGTCCACACCAGTCCAGACCTGAACCCCATGGAGGATCACTGGGATGTTCTGGAGAAGGCTTTGTGAACTGGTTGACGATGAAAATAAAAGAGCTGATGTTGCAGAAACTTCTGGATATGATGAGACAGAAAATGATGCTGCAATCAGAGATAAAGGAGGTCCAACCAGAGTCGCCTTTCTTCTGTAGAATTTCTAACAATAACTTCTATAAAGCAACCCCAGAAAATCATAAAAAAGACGTAAAAAAGTGACTTTTCTTTCAGGATCATTGGATTATAAACTGGAAGCAGCCAACTCGCTGTAGAACCACTGCAGCTGCTAAAGTTGAAGATGGAAGAAAGAAAACAGACCAAAAAAGCCGCCTGTTGCTTTTACAGGGAATTAACGTGCAGCATCACCAAGAGCGCTTTAGCCTCAAAGGAAATAATCCCATATCAGCCTCGTTTATTGTCCATGTATTATACCGTTCCCCCTCCACAAACACGCCACCATCCCCTCCACGCTGGATTTCCTCCCAGCTTTAAATAAACCGTCACACTGGTGTGTACGAGTCTGAGCAGCGAGACGCGTCTGAAACTCAATCTCTTAGTGACAGAGGGTGAGAAATGACTTTGAGATTGGAGCAGCGGTGGGGGGCCGTGGCCTTGACCTCCCCAGTCAGGCTCATGCCCTCCCACTTGACCTTTCAGGGAAACTCTCATATACTAAATGTCTTCAGGGATCTACGCATGCATGGAGACGGGCCTTAAACAAACGCTCACAAGCACCTCCATTAACCAGGAAGTACACAGTCCCCAGGCAACACGCCCGTTCATCTGGACAGACATGCAGCCTGGAAAACTCAACCAAAAGCTCTGATATGCAAGGAAATTCAAAGTTTTGGTGACAAACACACCACGACTTGCTGTAATGTCCTGATTTATTCCTCCTGAAGTAAATCCAGTCTGAAAGTCAGAGAAGTATCAGATGGATTCGACTGCAGAAAGGGAGTGTCTACACTGAGTGCCGAAAGGAAAGAACAAGAGCGAACAAGTGAGGACCGGGATATTTGTAGTGAAGTGTGCACCTTAATGGAGAGCAGGGTGAAAGCTGCAGACCTGCAGGAACAGAGTATCCGCCTTCAAAGCCGGCCTGGCTGCTCTGGGCTTCGAATATGATCCATCCCACCGGTGCGGAGAGGGAGGTCAGAGGGGAGAAACGGGAGGCTGGGAGGTGGTTTGCTGTGAGAGCCATGATGGAGAATCATCCACAATCTGAACCAAAACGCTGAAGCGATTCCATCTTTCTAACATCAAAGATCAAATCATATGTTGCATAAGGCCCCGTTTCTCTGAACAAAACTTCTAGCACACAAAACAGCAGGACCAGAGTGTGAAACATGGGTTTAGGTTTGAACTGGATCCAGTAACTCGTCTACGGTAATCCGCCTGGACCATTATTCTACCTGACACCCTAATCTGCCACAAGAGAAACACTAGTGCTTAAAATATACAATGTTAAACCCCAACGGCGGTGCGGGGACAAAGCCAGTCTGAGTCCTCAACCAGTTCAGCCAGTCTAAAATGCCCTGTTTTCACAGGTGAGAAGAAAGACACAAAGTCCCACAGGAAGTCTTAATTATGCCACCAAGAAAAAGGACCTGCCTTTCAGCTTGTGCTACATACCGCCGTGGTCACCGATACTGCAGCCTGAGAACGCTGCAGGATGATCTGCCAGCAGCTTCCTGAACAAAGGCCAAGGATTTGGACAAGAAGAGAACTTTTCTCAGGTTTAATAAGACGAAACGGAGCTGGTGTGATGCGACACTTTCCAGCTTCCATACTGACAGAAAAGCAAATCCAAGCAGCTGATATGATCACAACAAACAAAGCTTTGGATTTGGACTTGGTTGTAACACGCGGCTTCATCTAAAGGGACGTTGTGGAACTATTTCTGTTCTTTACTGCAATTATATGTATGTGTTATTGGTGTATTATGACTGGAAAATATATATTCAATAATCAGCAGGATCTTTTTCCACCATCTCCTCCACAAATATAGTATTTTTCAGGCCACAAGGCGCAATAGAATAGAAAGCGCAGCCTCAATTACAGTCTTTTTCTGTGCTTTAGCCATACATAAGGCGCACCACGTGATTGGCCACATGCTAAAACAAAAGTAAAACAAAGTAACAAAAGCTAAACAGCAAGTTTGGTTGAACTTATAAATTGAACATATTTAAAAATACACACATAATTTTTTATCAATCTATTATTACAAATCCATCAAAGTCTTCATCTTATGCATCTGAATAGAACAGGTGGACAATTTTGCCACCGAGCATACCGCGTTCTGTTTCGTCGTAGTCGGAGTTCCTGGGTAGCTGTTCAGCAATGATACCGGCTTCTGTGAAAGCTCGAACAGTCAAAGGAGATACATCAGCCCAGGCATCCATAATCCATTCACATATGGTGGCTTAACTCGCTCGACGCTGTCTCCCAGTCTTTGTTAAGATTTGTTCGATATCGCTCCCACAGCGCTAGCAACTCGACTTTAAACGCCCTTTTTACCCTCATGTCCAGCAGTAGAAGTTCTTTTTGTTAATCCTCCCAGAATGATGGAAAGGTCCAAATTTATTTGCTTTGCTAAATTTTTTACAGTAGATTTTGCACGTATGCGGCGTACCGGGTTTAGCTTTCCAATTCGGAGCTTTCCATCGTCAATTTTTGAGAAAATTTAAAGGCTTTTAAATGCACCTCTTTGTGCCGAAGATTCAGTAAGTCCGCTGTACTGCCGAAATCAGGCTAAAGGACTGTTTATGCTGGAACCTGAAGACATATCTGCAGACGGACAATTTTATACGTCTCCTGCGTTGGTTACGTACATAATCTGGTCTGTTTCAAGGACTAGCTTGTGTCGCTTAGCTCTGTGTCACTTGATGCAGAAAAACGAAGCAATGCCTCTGGAAACCACAGAGGGCAGTGTTGAGTTGTATAGCTGACACACAACCAGCGAAAGAAACACAGCAGAGAAGAAGAAAAACAGGAAGTAGACGACTCAGAAGAAGCTGAGAGTTTACGTGATTTCTCTCCTCTTTGTGTAGAACAGTCCAACACGCAACGGCTCTCTGGCATGGTTCTCTTTTTCCTGCTGGAGACGACTCTGCATGGACATTTACACAAACATCCAAGCTTTCTGACCTCCCTGGGTCATTACAAGCATGTGCTAGTGACGTGAATAAATGACAAAAATCATCTTTTCTGCAGCTTTGCAGTAACACACAAACGGAATAAGAAACAACTGTTGCAACGCCGCTGGATGGAAGCTGATTCACAGGCAGTTTGGCTGGTATTTTCCAATCTGGTACGTGGAGGGACTTCAGGGAGGGGGCGGGGGGGCGGCAACAGATGCAACAACAGGCCGTGAAAGATAAGACGGACAGACAACACTGACTCCTCTGTCTGAGACACTGACAGAGCCGTAACCCGACTCAGGAGGCTGTTCAACCCTCAAACAGGGAACATCACGGCCTCAACGCAGCTGATCCTTCTTCCTGCAGATCGCAGGAATCCCAAACACTCCGGTCCGCTGCTTTTTCTGCCGCTCCAACTTCCCAGGAGGAGAAATGGGAAGGAGGGAAGCATCTGACTGCACATCTAAGCTGCATTTATCAGCCTGTTTGTTGATTACAAGCAACTGCATCCAGATTTATTTAGCCAATTGAGCCCCTGTAGCCTGGTTTCAGGCAACAGGGGTTGTGACAAAAAATCTGCATATCTTTGGATTTTTAAGGGAATCGTGACCTTCTGGGAAATTCTGAAGGAGCTGAAACAGCTACTACTGCAATAAAGACCAACAACAGTCATTTTAGCCATTTTAAATGCAATGGAGCCAAAAAACGCACAATGTTTCTAATAACATAAAACCAAATTCAGGCCAATAACGTAATAAGTTACTATTGGTTGAAGCTCTCTGGCATGAAAAGAGCTTTTGAAAATGCAATAACTGCAGCTGATAATGTAATAAAGCATAAATAAGACTGGATTTCTCGGAAATACAAGGTTTTTTTAAGCAGGTTTGCGCAGTTTGCTCATTAAAAACAAATATGCTTATATGACTGGACGCTACAAAGCAGTCTTCCGCTGTATTTTACATTTTTTCTGCTAAATAATTATCAGATTACTGATGGAAACGACGGTAGCTGCAGCTATTTGGTAATTAAATGTAATCTAACCACTCTCACCTCCAGTTCCACCTGGACATGATGGTTCCCTGGAGACCTGGAAGCACTTTGTTATCGGCTAACACTTCTACGCCTGCACAAGCACGCCCAATATACCGAGCAACAACTGTCCATATGCCGGGGAAAGACAACCCAGGCACTGATCCCACTTCCTCTTTTATCAGTCACTGAGACCACCCAAGCAGTCAGAGATACGCTTTACAACCTTCCTACCATATGGCTCGAGAATCAAGCAGCGCAAAGTGCCAAGAGGTTCTATTCTATAACGCTGAAACACAAGGACTCCGTTCATGGAGCATCATAAAGAAAGGCTTGTGTTCACCTAAAGGCAGAGAGAGACTAAACCAGATCCTCCAGGAGCAGCAGCCTCGGCGGTGGGAGGTGCAGACGGTTCTAACGGTTGGCCATGAGACGACACCCTGCCCGGGGAGTTTTATCCCCCGAAACAAACCGGCACCATTGGAGACGATAAGAGGCGACAAACGATTCAGTGCCCAAATCTTTAAGGAACATACCACCACTCCCACACAGACGTGAGGGACAGAATAACGGCCATTTCTGCTCCCTTATGTACGTAAACCGCAACGTTGCCATTGGGGCTGAGCGATATGACCAAAACCTCATATTCCAATTTCGCTCATTTTATATCTTCATAACGACATACATAACCATATAAAACTGTGTGTGTAATGTTGTGTCAGTCATCAGTCATGTGTTGGATGTTGTTTGGCAACGGCAGCAGTGATCTCCTTCCATCTGGGGGAACTAGCGCCGTATGACGTTTTACAGGTAAATACCTGTTGCACCGTTTTCGTCTGGAGTTTATTATGAGCTTTTGACTCTACTTGACGCTGCTTTTGCTCGTTGACTAATTTTTATCCTGATTCCTGCACAGGTGATAAAATGAGTTAGTTGTGGTGGAGTCTGTTGTTGGGACTGCGAGCTAGTCTGTTGTCGGTTCCAAGTCGGTCTTTTTATTTCCAAACTGCATCCATGTGACAGAAATTTCCCTCTTTTATGAACAAGCTCATCAGTTTGGGTTGGCTGGTCATCTTTTAGTGAATTATGCTTCCGTCTTCCTCCATGTTTGTTTATATATTGCAGCGTGCCGTAAAGTGCATCTTGACGTAAAATACTGCAGTAAAGCACCTTATCGTGGTGTAAATGATAGAGCCTCATATGAAACAATAGACATTTTCTATCGTCCAGACGATATATATAGTCATATCGCCCAGTCCTAGTTGCCATATGGCGCCGTCCTCATACTTCCATGTGTCTTTTACGTTGCCATTTTCTTCTTCTCTGGTTTGTTTCTTCCTCTGGTTGTGTTAGCAATATGTCCCAAAACTGCCTCCAGGATTTCCAGTGGTGTTGCTGTTTTTGATTGATAGCTAAACAAACCAAATTGCGTACGTTACCGTCTGTCCGTCTGCCTCGCCGTATCTGCGTCCAGCATAAATGAGCCTTTAACGTCCCGCTCTAAGTCCATTCAGATGAGCTGCTCTGGTTACACACGCAGCCATGCGTTTCATCACAATGGCTTTTAATTACTGATGGGAGCTAGGAGCTTTCAAAGTCATTTCTGTCCCCGCAAGCCGAGAAAAATCCTGCAGATGTGCATTTTTAGACTAATCTTCAGTGATCAATAAAGCATTCCCATCCAGATAACTTACTTACTGGTGTGGAAATAAAATGTAATCAGAATCCTATCAGTCTCCCAGCAAACAAGGGGCAGAGTTGAGGTTTCTGGGGCTCAGAGACAGACAGATAATCAATCCTGATTACTGACCTGTCGGTCTGAAGCAACTGGACTGTGCAGCCATTACCTCCGACTGACCAGATAACAGCTGCAGCTTGATCTGAGCTCAGAATTCCCAGATTGTCACATTTATTTTACCTGAAAATATCCCACAACAGCCAATTAGTTTTATACACATATCAGGTAGGAAAAGCAGCTTAACAGTCTCCCTGCAGGTTAACTATCACCCTGTATGTTAACTATCACCCTGTAGGTTAACCGTCACCCCGCAGGTTAACTATCACCCCGTAGGTTAACTATCACCCCGTAGGTTAACCGTTACCCCGCAGGTTAACTGTCACCCCACAGGTAAACTATCCCACTGCAGGTTAACCGTCACCCCGTAGGTTAACTGTCACCCCGTAGGTTAACAGTTACCCCGCAGGTTAACTATCACCCTGTAGGTTAACCGTTACCCCGCAGGTTAACTATCACCCCGTAGGTTAAGTATCACCCCGTAGGTTAAGTATCACCCTGCAGGTTAACAGTCACCCCGCAGGTTAACTATCACCCCGTAGGTTAACTATCACCCCGCAAGTTAACTGTCACCCTGCAGGTTAAGTATCACCCTGCAGGTTAACCGTCACCCCGCAGGTTAACTATCACCCCGCAAGTTAACTGTCACCCTGCAGGTTAACTATCACCCTGCAGGTTAACCGTCACCCCGCAGGTTAACTATCACCCCGCAGGTTAACTGCCACCCCGCAAGTTAACCGTCACCCTGCAGGTTAACTGTCACCCCGCAGGTTAACTATCACCCCGTAGGTTAACTATCACCCCGCAAGTTAACCGTCACCCGGAGGTTAACTATCACCCCGTAGGTTAACCGTTACCCTGCAGGTTAACTATCACCACGCAGGTTAACTATCCCACTGCAGGTTAACCGTCACCCCGTAGGTTAACAGTTACCCCATAGGTTAACTATCACCCCGTAGGTTAACCGTTACCCCGCAGGTTAACTGTCACCCCGTAGGTTAACTATCAACCCGCAAGTTAACTGTCACCCTGCAGGTTAACTATCACCCCGCAGGTTAACTATCACCCCGTAGGTTAAGTATCACCCTGCAGGTTAACCGTCACCCCGCAGGTTAACTATCACCCCGTAGGTTAACTATCACCCCGCAAGTTAACTATCACCCTGCAGGTTAACTATCACCCCGTAGGTTAACCGTCACCCCGCAGGTTAACTATCACCCCGTAGGTTAACTATCACCCCGCAAGTTAACTGTCACCCTGCAGGTTAACTATCACCCTGCAGGTTAACTATCACCCCGCAGGTTAACTGCCACCCTGCAGGTTAACTGCCACCCCGCAAGTTAACCGTCACCCTGCAGGTTAACTGTCACCCCGCAGGTTAACTATCACCCCGTAGGTTAACTATCACCCCGCAAGTTAACCGTCACCCGGAGGTTAACTATCACCCCGTAGGTTAACTGTCACCCTGCAGGTTAACAGTCAACCCACAGGTTAACCATCACCCCATAGGTTAACTATCACCCCGTAGGTTAACTATCACCCTGCAGGTTAACCGTCCCCCCGCAGGTTAACTGCCACCCCGCAGGTTAACCGTCACCCTGCAGGTTAACGGTCACCCCGCAGGTTAACTATCACCCTGCAGGTTAACCGTCCCCCCGCAGGTTAACTGCCACCCCGCAGGTTAACTATCACCCTGCAGGTTAACCATTACCATGCAGGTTATTCTTCACCTGGCTGGTTAACCATAACCCTGCAGGTTAACCACCACCCGGCTGGTTAAGCATAACCCTGCACGTTAACCGCCACCCGGCTGGTTAAGCATAACCCTGCAGGTTAACCACCACCCGGCTGGTTAACTATCATCCCGCAGGTTAACCGTCACCCCGCAGGTTAACTATCACCCTACAGGTAAACTATCATTGTATAAGTAAACCACTGGCCTGCAGGTTAACCACCACCCGGCTGGTTAAGCATAACCCTGCAGGTTAACCACCACCCGGCTGGTTAACTATCATCCCGCAGGTTAACCGTCACCCCGCAGGTTAACTATCACCCTACAGGTAAACTATCATTGTATAAGTAAACCACTGGCCTGCAGGTTAACCACCACCCGGCTGGTTAAGCATAACCCTGCAGGTTAACCGCCACCCGGCTGGTTAAGCATAACCCTGCAGGTTAACCCCCACTGCGCTCTGCATGACGTCTCTCCGCCTGCTGACACACAGCGGAGTTTTCCTGTGAATAAATCTGGTTTTGGCTGCTGTAGAGACCAGCTGAGGTCTGGGACGCGGCCACAGGAATGCTGCTTTTCAAAGCTTTCAGTCATTCTTCTCCCACTGTGGGGAAATGCGGCTCAGTCTTCACAAGCAGTAATTACAGATCACAGCCCCACATCAGCGGCGGGGCCAGACTGCCAGGTCGGAGGTTTCACAGCTTCTACATGCTGAAATATCACAGCTAGAACGAAGACGTGCCGGTGTGCTAAATCCACCAGAACTACACAAACCACTCACACACATGTTGGGAAATGATCGAAAAAGCAATAAAAACTCAAATCAGTCATTTGTAAATTTATCTGGACAGATCTAATAGAGACGAGTCCAAAGAGCTGAAGACAGTTTCATTTCAATACAGCAGCGCGTAGAAAATATTCTAAAGAAGAAGAGATGGCTTTAGAAAAAGCCAAACTGTTGAAACCCTGTTTTGAAAACCTATTTTCAAAACAGGGTGTCAAGATTGGATATTAATGGAACATCCACCCAAAACTAAGGTCTTTCCAAGCCAGGATTGGTCACCACTCTGCATCAAACTGTTAAGTTATAAAATAAAATAAAATTAAAAAAAAAAGATAAAATATAATAAAAACAAAATAAAATCAAACAAGATAAAAAAAAATAAAACAAAAATAAAAATAAAAAATGAAAATAAAATAAATAAAAAAATTCTCTATGCAAGACTAAAAAGGAGTTTAAGGAGCAAATTGTGAAAAGGGAGTCTCAGCGTTTAAAGATCAATAGTAAAAATCAAACCAAACCAAAAAGCAAAGAGTCTTGAAACATGCATTTAACAGGAAACCGTCATTCCTCTGCCGTCCATCATAGTTCCATGGATCTGAGAATCCCCTGGAAAACCATTTTCCCAGCTATGAATGACAATAATAACATACTTCCAAGTTTATAATAAACATAACTACATTATAAGTTTAATACATCTCTTAACAAAGGTATCTAACAGGTATCTGATCCCTGAACCTCAGGTATCAGGATCTGTACTTGGTATCAGTGAATATGAAAACTCACCAAGAGCAAAATGAGAGGCTGAGCTGGAAGGTTTCATAATCAAGCTTGCATGGAGAGGTAGATTTGTTTAAAAAAAAAAAAAAAAAGAAAGAAATCTGCATGAAAAGAAAGAAAACAGACAAAGTCAGTTCAATCCTGAGTAAACATTCAAGGCTCGGGCCTCATAATGCGAGCTGTCAGAGGCAATCAGGTCAACAGGGGACTAATGCAACCCTGAGCTCCAATGTTTACCTGCAGAAGGAGAAGGAAAAAAGCTCCAACTGGCTTGTGAGCAACAGTAACACCAGTTTAAACATTTACTGGAGTGGCAGTAAAAAGGGCAAACCCAGAGCTGATACAGATTTATCAACAACTACCCCCCCCGGAGGGTTGAATTCTAAATCATATTTCATGGCTTTTATTCTCCTCTGAGGTTAGATTTCACATTTTTAAGACCAAACGCAGAAATAAACTTGTGAAAAACAACTGCGGTGCAACAGCGTCCAGCTCGTACTGGAATGCCTGGCATTTAAAGCCCAAAGGGGAGTTTCTAACCCTCCACGCTGCCGCCCAAACACACACACACACACACACACACCCCCATACCGACCGGAGACTGTGCAAAGGAGTAAAAATAGTCGGCATGCAGATGAGAAATATTTAGAATGAGGAGCCAAAGCTGCTTTCTGTGTCCGCCACCTGCACTGCCTGCAGTGTGCCGGAGAATCGTAGCGGAGCTGACCCACATTCTGGTGTCATCCCGCTGGATTTGGCCTCACACACCGGGGGGGGGGAGGAGGAGGAGGAACGAGCGTGCCGTAATTCTGATGATGGCATGTAAAGGACTTCTGCTTTGTGCCGACGCACCATAATGCCGTCGCTGTGGTCATCAGAGGAGGCGTTTCAAATTTCATCAACTGCAGAAAGCTTTTAATTGGCCGGTTTGCACGGCTCCGCCCACCGCTTTTCAGAGCCAATGTTTACAGTTTTTGCTCCGTTTACTCTGAACAGAGTGTGACAAAGTAGCTACACCTTCCACGTAAACCGAACCGCAGAGCGGACGTCGGGTCGTCGCTTCACAGTCCAGCCAGAGGCTCACCTGTAGATCTGGATCTGCATGAGGTCACATAAAACTTCTGTTTTCTCTGCATCGCCGTGTGATCCAGCAGGAATGCGAAGAAAACAGAGCGCGCACATGTAAATCAGCCGACCCTGGAAGAGGGTTCCTGCCCCTCGCAGGACTCCGGAGTCCTGAGAGGCCGAGCGGCCCGACGAGCCTTTCACATGTTAATGGACTCTTTCGTCTCGCTGACGGGCAGCTTCACAGAAACGCAGCGATCTGGTGCCACTAAATGTGTGGAGAACTAAATCAAGAGTGATGTCTTTACTGTGCTAAGACTCCGATCCACTGTACAGTACATTTACATGGCTCCGACGGGGGTGAGGGGGCGAATAAACCCGCCAGACGTTTCCAGGCAATGGAAACAACACACATTAATATAACAGCTATCGCTGCTAAAGATCTTCATGCAGAAGAAAAAAGCTGCAACTTCGTCCTCAGCAGCATCAGGAGGGACGGCGTTAAGGCCCGTTTCTAATGGACACAGAAGACGGACGGACAGTTCCGTACGTCTGCTGGTACATACAGAACTTGGTCCGTTTTCCTGGAGAGTAGCTGTCATTTAAAACCAGAGCAATACCGCCAGAAACCAGGAGGGGCAGCGTTGAGCTGTACAGTTGAACACAACCAGAGAGCGAAAAAAACCAGAGAAGAAGAGGAACAGGAAGAAGCAGCAGAAACCACCAAATCCAACCAAACATGGAAAAAAAAACAGTTTTCTTCTTCTGGTGCATTACCGCGATCAGCCAATATCCCCGGTTATTGGGGCGGGGCTGGATAATGGGCGGAGTTGGATGTCAAATGGGCGTGGCTAGACGGGCAATAGCTGTTAGCGGTTAGGGTTAGCAATGGCCACCAATCACCAATTGTTGAGGGGGCGTGGTTTAGACATCCAGCCCCGTCTCATTTTCCAGTCTACAGCCAAGATCCTGGTGTCTGAACTCAGCGCTGCCCACTAGTGGACAAACTGACTCGCAACCATGGCAACGTATAATGGATGCTTGAAGACAGATGTATAAAATCATTTTACGTCCTCGTTTATGTACGCAATGGAGCAGAAATGGACCTTTAAATGTCACGTTGCTTCTCTCCTTCCAGACATGCAGCTGCTTGTTGTTAAACAACAAGTCGCCGCCCCCCCCACCAGCGTTTCCCCGCCACTCACCAGCACAGAAGACGAGATAAGCCTGAACAAAGTCTACCTCCAAGTTTCATCTGCAGCTCTTTGCAAACAGTAAAATCTGTGTTTTCAGCTGTGTGTGTGTTCTGTATGCAGACAACAGCAAAGTCATTAGCTCTTCTGATTTCCTCTACCTGCTTTAATAGGGGAGGGAGGGCCTCCCAGATGGAGGTCACGGTTCTTAACCTCGCTCCTGGGCTACTGAGTTAATCAGTTGGGAGCATGTGCTTAGTTCAACATCAGCGTTGGCTTTTTTTCAGGGTTTGACCTGCAGCCATTAAAACAACAACGAGGATAAAAATTCCTTCTGCAGGTTTTTCTCTGAGCTGCTCTTCACGCTGAAAACAGACAAAACGCAGCGAGCGCCGAGGTAACGGCCTGCACGGGCCTCTCAAAAAGCAATTAAGGCAGAGCGAGTCACAATATTGAATGTGTGTGTGTGTGTGCGTGTGCATTCCTCTGGGAGAGGCAGCAGCAGACTGTGAAATTCGTTTTGACTAGAGAGGCAAACACACACAGGTAAGCAGCTTCTTTCCTCATCAGAAGTGCTTCGCTCTCCACCTGCAGCCTGACAGCTTCTAGATTCACACGACTTCTCCCGAATCCGCACGCCGTCGCTCTAAAACGAGAAGTGCAGATCTGCGGACGTGAACTGCCTGATGAGTTAAATCCCACCGGATTAAAGCGGGCCGACGCCACCGGCAGCCAGCAGCGCCAGTCGGCAAGCAGGAAGCAAAGCAAACATCCCTCTGGATGCTAATCAGAGGCTGGATCTGGGGGCCCGATGGGCCCCGGGGACGCCGCTCTGCTCGCCTGATCTGGTCGTGCAACAACCACACGGCTCCAACACGCTCCCCATCATCCGTGTTCTGGTGTCAATAATCCACTTCAATCAATAATCCTGCAGTTGGGTTTCTGCTGGCGCGGTGAAGGCCGAAGGAAGCATCTGGGACGAGGAAGAGGAGGATGAGGAGGATGAGGAGGATGAGGAGGAAGATGTAGAGGTTGATGAGGAAGAGGAAGAGGGCACGATCTGATTGCTGTCTTCTGAGTTTGGTTCAGGTAATGCCGACAGTTCCAACCATACGGCATCCTTCGGCGCTCCATCACCATGGCAACCGTTAAACAACCCGCCACGCCATCAGCAGCAGGCGGTCCGAGAGACCCTCGCCGACCACAGACGTGGAGATAAAACGCCAGCGGCGAGGAGGAAGAAGATTCTTACCTTTGAAGGAGATGAAGACTCGGGGAGCAGCGAGGGGGTCGTTGCTGACTGGGTTCCCAGCAGCGAGGCTGCAGATCGCCATGACGGCGTGGAGCGTCCAGAGAGCGTCCATCTGCACGGCAGACCAGCGTCCAATAGCAGCGCAGACGCTTTCACTTCCTGTTTATCTGCAGGAGAAGAAACATCTGTCAGTTTCACACCAGCGGTTCCTAAACATGTTCAGACTCGACCCCCATATCACACACGCCCCCCAGTTAGGGAACCCCTGATTCACACAACGTCTTGAACCAGTGACCCCCAGTGGTCCCAACGACGCCCGTCTTTCTGAACCAACGCCGTTTGTGGTAAAAATGAAACGTCGGCGACTCTCCTCGCCACATTCAGACCACATTCCTGCTAGGTGACGACACGTGTGTGTGTGTGTGTGTGTGTGCTCTGATCTGTAATTACACGCCCCCCCCCCTCTCCTCCATCACATTGATTCTAAACTGGTGGGCCCCGACCCCAAAGTGGGTCGCAGACCCATCTTCACTGGGTCGAGGCTTACATCCAGTTCTGCTGTTTGCTCCTCCAGACCAGCGTCCAGCATGTCAGGCTGTCAGCATCTCGGCAACGTCGTATTAAAGTCGGACTCCATATCTGTTGTTTTAAACTACGTCTCATTTGTTTCACTTTTTTAATTTCATGTTTGTTCTTTTCTGTCCAATCAGAGGCTTAAACATGAAATAAATTGGAAAAGTTGACTACTTTAGGATCACGGCTTGGTGGAGGGTCTCCAGACCGACCAGTTGAAGACCTCAGGTACGAACATGTGATCATTAAACGTACTCCAGCTTCCTTCAGGTCCCTGGCTGGATGTTTGGAGACCCTGAAGCCCCATTTATGAGCATGTTGCAGCTGTTTAAACCTCAAGCTGTTTACTGATCATTTGTTAAGCATCCAGCTGTTTATCCTGAGACAGCGGCCAAGTCCTTCACACAAGCACATGAAACCAAACAAGCCGCAACTCACAGACATACAGGATTGTGAAACACACATTAAGCCTCACAGGGAGGAGATGCATTCAGCCTGAAAGTTAACAGGGAGTACCTGACCTCATCACATTTACCCAAGCAGCCTGAACACGCCACAGAGGCTGTGAAGCACGCGGGGGATAAACTTCCATCTATTTGTCTTCATAAATATTTGCTTTTTACAACAAATAAGATCTTTTAAAAGTGTCAAAGTGACGCGTGGAAATGTGGAGTTTAACACAAAACCTTGAAAAAACGCAGAACATGTCAGTGTTGCTGAGACTTTAATCCAACAGCCTGGCAGTCTTGGCTTCACACAGAAGACAGAACTGTAAACAGTCTGGGGTGATATTCCTGCATTTCACTCCTCACGCGCACAAAGAGCCGGAGCGGATCGATCAGAACCTGATCAGACTCAAGTCTTGTGGTGAAACAAGAAGAAGCGGACTGGAATTTACAGAGCTTGACATTAAAAAGCTTCCAGAGGAAGACAGAAAGAAGGTTTTTATTCTGTTAAATTCTAACTAAACCAATAAAGAAGCAGAAAGAATTAAATGAGCCTCACCGGATTGTTCCCGCTGCGAGTCTCAGAAGCACCAAATCCCCGCAGATCGATCACTAATCTGTCCAACTTCCAATCAGTTCCAGCAGAAAATCTGCGGTCAGGGTGGGGTGCAGGGGGTCGTCTGTACCTGGGCGCGCCGCGTGCGCCTCGGCGTGCCTCAGTGTGCGCGTGGGGTTTCCACTCAACTGTGAGGAAATGAATAGACGTCCCTCTAGTTCAACACGGTGCGCGAGCGCGTGGAGCGTCAGCGCGGTTCCCGCACGAGCGCAGACAGCATCTCGAGGGGTAAAAAGATTTTTCAAAAAATCAGAAACATGAAGAAGAAGAAGAGGAAGAGGAAGAAGAAGAGGAAGATCCCGCACGGCGTCAAGGGGTCCGAGCGCGAGACGGAAAGTTGGAGGTCCGGACTGAAGCAGGGAGGACGTCAGCAGGTGGATGGAGACCAGTTTCCCTAAACACACCCACAGGGCGGGCAGGGGGGGGGGGCATGACTTCATCACCATCATCATCATCATAACAACAACAACAATAATAATAATAACGTAGAAATTTTTTTGCGTTAACTTTTACGTTTTGGTTGAAACGTTTTTCCTTTTATAATTTTGTTTGTTTGTTTTTTCCAGCTGTTTCTCACTGGTTTGTAAAACATTTATGAGCAGAAAGTGATGTTTTATAGGACTTTAATCTTTAATCGCTTAAATCATGATTAAACTTAAATTGGATAATCCCTGCATTTTTGAAGCGCCTGCAAATTAAATTAGAGTAAATGAGATTTAATGCGTTTCTGATGCATGCAGTTTCAAAGACATGTTGTATCATTTTGAAGTACATAAAAAACGCTATTTAACGCAACCTGATGCTTGTCTTCTGCCCCCTGGTGGACACCTTTAGTACTACAATAAATCTGATAAATGGAAGATAAACACTTTTTTTTTAAAAAAAAAAAAAGTCAAATAAAGACTTCAGGCTACAAAGGGCTTTGCGCTGTAAAAGGTTAAATATGATTCTGTTTAAAGATTAATCTGCTGACGTGACGGAAATGATTAATGATCAGACGACGAAATTCCAGCTCATTTTGCTGTTTTGTTCTTGGAACCACTTGCTTGGAGGAGTACTTTGTGTTTTATTGTCAGCTTGGAAAACGTTCTTTGGCTTTATCATTAGAGACATTTATCTCCAAATCGATGATATAATGATATGGTTTTGTCATATTTAATGAGTCACGCTTGTGTCTGAACCCAGCAAGATCATGAGGACCTGCAAAAGAAAGCATGCAATCATGGAGGTTTTACGTATAAGGACATAAATACCAGCTCATCTCCTCCTGAATGAATGTCATAAAGACCTGTAGAGTCAAATATGTATCTGCGAGGCAGCTTTTCTTTGTTTTATTCTGTTTCACTGAGCATCCAGACTCGAGCTGAATTTGCTGGAATGTTGGATGTTTTCCACTTGTGAATAAAATGTCACGTTCTATTTTAATCTATTTGCTCTGTTTCTGGAGGAAAATTTATACCGCCAGTGAAGAAGCAGAGGTCACATGCACCAGATAGGGTTGCCAGATCTGACAGTTTTTAGCCCAAACACAACATAAAACCCAAAACCTCAATAAAAACATGTTCGGGGTGCTTACAAGTGACACTTGGTTTACATGACCATCACTAAGTAATGATGTGAAGCTCGACAGATCTCCATGTCAAATTAAATTAACCTTTTTAAATTCAACTTTATTTGGATAGCACCACTTCACAACAGTGTTGCCACAGGGCACTTTACATACACAAATCAACATACACATCATTTCAACCCTATTCATACATATCCTATAATAGAAACCAACTGATTGCATTGAGTCATGACTTCAACCATCCCGAGCTGCACGAGGCGACAGTGGAAAGGAAAAAACTCCCCTTTAACAGGAAGAAAACCTCCGGCAGAACCCGGCTCAGGGAGGGCAGCCATCTGCCTCGACTGGTTGGGGTGGAGAGGACAGGAAAGACAGATCAACATGTACAACTGTACTTATTCAGGAAGAACTACAGAAAAAAGAATAAACGAGTTAGAGACGGCAATATTGTCATGTATCTATACATTAGTATAATATACTTCTCAGTGCATCAGGTAACATCCCCATTGCTACATAAGTAATATTGACATATATTTACACATTAATATATTAGAGAAATGGAGCGAGGTACTTCTCAGTGCATCAGGTAACATCCCCATTGCTACAAAAGTAATGGATGGCTAGACTACCCATAACTATAAGAGCAATGAGCAGAACCTGGACAGTTGGGTCCCTGCAGACTCCAACTCAGGAGATGCTCATATCCTAACTATAAGAATCATGGAAAAGGAAGGTTTTCAGCTCGATCTTAAAGGTGTGGAGGGAGTCTGCCTCCCAAACCCACAACTATAAGAGGAACTAAGGAACTATAAGGTCTTTTATGTACAATGGAGTTTGGTCATGGAGAGCTTTATATATGAGGAGAAGAATTTTAAACTTTATCCTGGATTTAACAGGGAGCCAGTGTAGAGAGGCTAAAACTGGTGAAATGTGATCTCTCCTGCTAGTCCTCATCAGAACCCCCGCTGCAGCATTTTGGACCCTGAGACTTTTCAGGGCATAATTGGGACAACCCATAAATAAGGAAGAGCAATGAGCATAACCTGGACAGTTTATAGGGCACTCAACGAAATACCTTGAAATTAAAAATTTTAACCTAAAATTGTCCTTCTGATATGACCAAGACTTCCATTCTGTTGTTACATTAACAAAAAAAAAAGTTTAATTTTGAATATGAAAGAAAACGAAGTGATTAATGATAGAAACGCAAGGACAAAATGGTTTGTTGAAAAATGTACATTTTCATTTTTTTTGCCACACAATGGATACCATTTGTTACAGTTCTCTACGCAGCTGTTTATAACAAGATGTCAAATGTTGTGAAAAGCAGCACAAACTTTATTAATCTGCTCAATGCAGTGTTTTTCAGCCCATCATATTTAAATGAAGCCCAGCTGGGCGGGATCCGTCCAATCTGGCAACACCGGCACCAAATAACTAACAGTTAGTGTGCAACACTTCTGTTGTGTCGCCAAGGCTCATGAGGACAACATGTAAATGTTAGAAAAAAATGCCAACTAGAGGCCTGGCGTGCACACTACATTTTATTCTGGTCCTATTTGCATTTGCTGCACAGAGGTAGTCATTCTGCTGTTTTTTTTTTTTGTTTTTTTTTTGTTTTTTTTTAAAAACATAAGGAAAAAGTGTTTTTTTTTTTTTTTTTAAAACATGGTGTAAACGAGACCTAAGATCTGATGTCTGTCCTCCTTGGCACAGACATGAATTCTCAAGACAAACCAATGATCAGTTGTTGAAGTTTCTCTGATTAGTAGCTTTCAGCTGCTACTTAGCAGCTTAAGGTGTAGGTACACACCCTACTTTTTGCATAACTCCACCCACTGCCAAATTTTGAAAAATGTTAGAAAAGGCTTGTGTTGAGATGTGAGGTCTGGGAGGTGATTGGGGGCGGAGAATGGGTGGGACTTTAGTACAGAGAAAAGATTGTATATAAAAGAGACAGACAGAGCCTGTAGGTTTCTGAAGAGCTGAATTAAAGCTTAGTGGGCGGTTCCAACCATCGCCATCTTGGCAGCGTCATGCGTGTTGTCTCTCTTGAACATTACAAGAGAGAGGGGGATCTGAGAGGGGGGCTGTGAGCATTGGAGTGGATGATTGACATCTAGCAAACTCCGAGCTGCCTGTAGCTAAGAGCTAACCAGGAGCTAACGGGAACTAACCAGCAAGCGGAGGTAAGCAGGCTAAAGCTAAGTCCCTCTGTTTAGTTGTTCTACATTTCTCCTTCTTGAAGCAACATATTGGGTAGCTGTCAATCAAAACAACACACCTCGAAATATGTCGAATTTTGATATGGAATTACTATTAAATGGAGGAGTTACAAAAAAATTCCCTTCACCCACAGTCGTCATGAAGGTAAACCTGACCTATTAAACCTTAAAGAATTTTTTGTAGCAGGCTGTAAACATGCTTATTTCTGCTGTGAAGTGGCCTTTTTAACATGGGAGTCTATGGAGATTCACTCTCTGTTGGAGCCTCGAGTGGATGAAGGGGGAACTGCAGTTTTTGGCACTTCTGCACAGGCTTCACTTTTAATCACCGGAGGTCAGCAGCTCAGTGCCTACTAGCCGAATGGAAAAATGCAGATTCACAAAGTAACTAGACCACCGAGTGGCAACCGTTCCCGCAAGTATCCCCTCAGCATGTAGCACGATCCTGTAACAACAGCTGTAGCAGGTTCTGGTGAGCTGTGGCGACTCGCAGAAAGTTGATGCAGCTGCAGGAAGAACCACGGCTATGATTTAAGCTGCTGTCTGTCTGCAAACAGACGGACAGTTTAATGTGTCTTTTATTTTCAGCTGAGTGCATAATGTGGTCCATTTTCAAGGAGCTTGGTTATCTGTCAGTTGATGCAGAAAATGGAGCAATACCACCGGAAACCATTAGGGGCTGGGTTGAACTGTATGTTTGACACACAAATGAAGGAAGAAGGGAACAAGGCAGAGAAGAAAAGGAATAGAAAGAAAACAATGCAACAAAACACCAATTACAAAACACCTGAAGAAGAAAGTTGAGGAACACAAAATCCATTGTGGTTTTCTTCTTCTGCTGCTGCTGCTTTTGGACAGTAAACAACTTCATAGTGGTGTGTCACTACTACCAATCAAAACATGAAGTGAACTCCAAACTCAACATTGCCTACTAGTGGATGAACTGACGTAACAACTATGGTAACAAAAGTATAGACTATATATAGAGATGGACGGAGCCTCCATATGGTTTCTGAAGAGCTGAATTGAAGCTCGGTGGATGGTTCCTACCATCGCCATCTTGGCAGAGGCATGCGCTTTGTCTTGCCCGGAAAATAGATATGTGGACAAAGAGGTGGAGCTGAAAGGGGGGGCTATGAGCGTCATGGTGGATGATTGACATCGCGCGAACTCCGAGCTTTCTGTAGCTAAAAGTTAACCGAGCTAACCCGGAGCTAACAGGAGCTAACCAAATAACGAAGGTAAGCAGGCTAAAGCGAAGTCACGTTGTTAGCCGCCTAAAAACTGCGGTTGTTCTACGTTCTTCTGACTTGAAGCCGGAGAGTGGTACCTGTCAATCAAAAGGACACGCCCCTAATTATGCCGAACTTCAAGATTAAATTACATTTAAACGGGCGTTAGAAAAAGATTCACTCCCCCCCACAGTTGTCATGAAGATAATCCTGACCTATTAAACCGAAAATCGATTTTTGAAACAGGCTGTAAACATGTTTATTTCTGCTGTAAACATGTTTATTTCTGCTGTGAAGTTGGTCTTTTTAACATGGGAGTCTATGGGGATTTGCTCTGTTTTGCAGCCCCTAGTGGATGAAGGGGGAACTGCAGTTTTTTGCACTTCCGCATAGACTTCACTTTTGACCTCCGGAGGTTACCACTTGCATAAAAGACTCATGGAAGTTAGAGGACGGTGACGTATGACAATGGTTGAAATGGACGTTCACATTTACATACGTAGGGGCAATGAAAGTCTGAAAAAAGTGAAACTATGACATAAAAGTTCAAATCTGTACAAATACATTGTGGGTGTGGCTTTTATAGCTGCGTTTCCTTTACATTTTTTTTCGCAAAATAAAAGCAATCTTTGTACATTTCAACAAAAAACAATTGCGATTTGCAGGTGAGTCCATTGTTTAGTGGATTAGCCTCAAGTCTTGTAAAATCTTGTTCCTCTCGCAAAATTTTACAAAAATTGCAGCTTGTGCAAGGTAGCCACATAGCATTATTTTTGGGTTTTCTACTTGCTACAGAGAATTTGCTACGGCTTTTCGAAGCTTTTTTTCCTCATTTTCTTTTCTAAAACTCTAAAATTCGCTGTTGTTTGTTCCACATTGCGTCATATTTACTGGAAGTGAACTGATCATGTCCCCAACGTCACGTCCAGACACATGTAAATGCAAAAAAGTGTTTCCATTACACCTTTGTGATATATTTCTATAGCAAAATGTCTGAAAAATCACCCCATGAGAGAGTAAAGACTTTTTAGCCATTTTTGAGACTTTTTTTTTCTTTTTTTTTTTAGATGTAGGCATTTCCATTAGTGTTTTTTTTTTTTTTATTATTGCAATATTTAGTTTTTGCGCAGTTCTAGGTGTAATCTAAACACAACTACTGACTGCAATGCAATGACCCACCTTTTTGGTAACATCTGGAGGGAGGAGCTGTGAGAATGTCGAGGTGCATCAAGTTTATGTTTACATTATGAATAAAAAATACCTGGTTTCATGGCGTTTTGGGTTATTTTTGACCTACAAAATATTAATTTTTTAAGATATCAAACACAAATTTGAACAATTTGGTTTTCATTGCAATTAAGTACAATTATGGTGGGACAACTCTAAAAAACTAACTACTCCTTTAGGTATGAAGTTATAGTCATGAGGTCGTATTTACAAAATTTACAGAGGATAAAGATTTATCTGCATCCAAAAAGAATAAACCTTAGAAGTGAAAATGTCACAATGTAAAACTCTTTTATACCACGTATGTTTATAAAAACATGATGTTATTTGTGTTGATTCCAGGCGACAGATGTATATATTAATCATCTGCGTGTTAAGGACTGCCATCCTTTCTGTCTTTCAGACTTGTTTAGTTGCTTTAAATCGGCTGTCAGGATTTCCATCGTCTATCTCTGTGACAACCAGCCGGCCACCATCTGCCACCCACACATGAGGTGTGGAGGAAGGATTTTCAACAGAAATTGGCTTAAATGGTGACTGCATGGTTCCTTTTTCCCCCTGAAGTGAATGAATTTAAATGAAATCATCTTCATGCCCTTTGCACGAGGACTTTTCACATTTACCTATAGAAGTTGTACCTATATTTAAGATAAAAGAATAATTTTTATTAGCTTAAAATGTCTGTGAACGGCATGACATTGATTTCTCATCCTGCTGATGAATATTTGACCTTTAAAGTTCAATTAAGGGACTTAGAATATTGACCAAATTGGGCCCGACTTATCATAAATTAAAAACGTTATCTTGCTTATGTACTCAGTGATTTTCTTGTCTTTTTTTACAAAAGGATGAGAAATGTAATTCACTTGATGCTACATGGAAAATGACATGAAAATGCTTAATTTGCTTTTCTATTCAAACACTGATTAGATACTTCCGAGTCCCAGAGTTGCTGCCTGGGAGAGTTTCTAAAGCTCATTGAGAAAATTAAACATTTTTGACCATTTTTAATCACATTCTATTGAGCTTCCTTTCACACCTGCATTATCTGCCTTTCATTCAGTCTGGAGCTTTAATGGGGAAACACAGTTAATCCTGTCAGAAAGCTGGAGCGAAAGTTTGAGGTGTTTAGCTTCGGCTCGGTGGGGTCAAAAGAAGCTGTCCGGCTTGACTTCGGTTGGCACTCTGCAGCCTGACTTCACTTAAAGGTTTGTCTTGTAGAAGTGACTTGGCAGAGGTTAAATAGAAAGGCATCAGTCTGATGAGTCGGACAGGACATTTTCCCCTTTCAAACAAGACAAGTATGATTTTCTCTGAGTCAGGACCTTTCTGTTAAAAACAAAACGATCTGTTGTCACCATGATTGCATTTGCTCCTTTGACAACCACTCCATCCTTCTGTCACAAGTTTGATTTGTCCCCGTCATTCCCTGTCCACATTCCAACAGTCAGATGTTCCTACTGACGAACACGCTGCCATATCAGGCGATATAGCTACCCTTTTAGGGACTGGCTCCTTACCCCTTTCCCAAACCCAGACAGCGCAGAGGAAAGCTGGTGTGCTTTCCACTCACGTGCATGCCCAGTGTTGGAGCGTGCCATTGGCATCTTGATGTGTCGGTGGCGCGCTTTAGATGCTTCAGAGGGGCAAACTTTTGTACCATCCGACTAAAATCTGGAAAATTATCATGGTGTGTTTGGGGTTATCCACAACATGGCACTTAGGTTTTGACCTACCTCGGGACAAAGACCCCTTTTCCCAACAAGAAAGCTTCACACGGGGGCACAGATTTGTTCGGATGTAATGTGACGTTCCAGATAAAAATCTTGTAATATGTCATTGATGTCACACATAATTCTCACCAAGCTGCGCATCGCTGCTCTTGTTTCTTTCAGTTCATCAGCAATTACGTTGATAGCACTGATGGTGTCCCTCCGTGTCCTCAGTACGGCTTCGGTCAGAGCCTGACCACTTCCAGATGGACCTGTACTGGGGAGGGACAGCCGGACGCTCAGTGACTGCATCTCCCCCCACCTGGGAGGACCACCTTGCCGTCATCACATACCACCACCAACTGTGCAAGAACTGAAGGACATGGCACATTAGTTTATGTTCTACGTTCTATGTTCTATAAAAATGTTTGCAGTCATAAAATAAAACATGAAACCATTTTTACCGTCTTAATCTGTGGCCTCTGTTAGTTCGGTGTCTCCCTTTTTCTGCGTCACACAAACTTGCCCCTGCGATTATTGTAGCCATTTTTTGATCCAGCAGTGTGAAGCTGGATGTCCTCTTGCTCCTACCGTTTGCAGACACACTCAGGTGTGCGTGCACATGCTTTTATAAACCTGGATATTTTATTTCTTTTTTGGTGCATGCCATTTCCAGCTCTAGGCAAACCTACACTTTCAGCCCCATAGCTACCTATGCAATGTTTTAATAATGAGACGCCTGGTCTACTTAATGTTATCTTCGTCTGTTCTTTACTCTTCCTGTGTTTTTTTCTTTCTTTTGTACCTGCCAGTTAGAAAAGTTCTCATTTTTATAACCCTGCTGTCTCATTTACATGTGTTTTATTATTTGCAGCAAGCCTTAGAGGTGAAGGTGGGATCTCTTTAGGGAGTTTTATCATTGCAAACTCTCCATATTGTCACTGCTCTGTCTTAAAGTTGGTTGGCCCTCGAAGGGCCTCTTTTGGTTTAGGGTTCCAAGCATTTCCCTGGTTTGCTGCCAACAAGCAGCATCTCTGGCCTCAACTACTGTATCTCTCTAGTGGCAGGATTTCCTTCCAAAACCACCCAGAGATTACAGTGTTTCCAGAACAACACCGCCCATGTCCCCACCAAACACTGAAATCTCACCACATCATCCCTGGTCCTCCATTTCCTCCACTGACTCCCTTTCCACCAGCAGGAAATTCCTCCTTCTGGTCTTTAAGGCCATCAACCTACCTCCAAGACCCCTGAAGAAACTCTTCCACAAATGGACCATAAAGCTATAGTTGGTAATCTTGCTTACAGACATTTTGTTTTTTTGACTCTGGGTGAAGTGGTTCTTTGTCCTGATAGTAGTCTGAATATTTGGTAATAATGAACAATAAGAAATATAGTTAGACCCCTCAAGTTCTTCATTTCTTATATTTTGTTAGCTTCTTCTCCCAGCTCCCCTCCTCCCCCTCCAGCAGCGCCACGCCTTGCATATAAATAGCGCGTTAGGAGGAAAATACAAAGTAGTGAAGAAAAACCTTGGAAAAAGATGGCTGAGAAAATGCAGGAAGGATTTCCTGACCCGGCTCGGTTTATTTGCCTCCTCCTGCTAAACAGCCGAGAAAGAGAAAATAGTTGGTGGAAAAAGCTGCAAATAAAAAGGCCTCGGATCATGCAAGGAGCAGAACCAGAGGGGGAGGAGCCAAGACAGGGCACCACTTCACATCTTGCTAGCTCCCCAACATTACCTACCCCCCAGCTTTAACTGTTGTATTTGTGATAAAAATCTCAGTAGTGCACGATCCAAGCTGCCATTGACGCTGTATGAAGCAGTTTCAATGTTCTGCAGAGGAACCTGCATTCCAGTTGTGGTGTGAACTTGAGTCTCTGCCGTTCTGCCCGCAGGGCCCTGAACAGATGCCAGGTGTTATATCAGTGTTTGTGATCCTTAGAAAGTGCAAAAGATCATCTGCAACAAAAACAAGTTTCAGTGTGTGGAGAGATTTGTCACGCGGCATGCTTGGTGATTTTCTCTTCACACTGAACTGGAAAACATCTGAAATTCAGTATGAGGTCAGAATGAAGCAAAGTGATTCTGTTTCATTTATTTCACAACTGCAGGATCATCCAGTTGGATTAGAACTCAGCTCATAGCATTACTACTGCTTTATATTTAGCCTTTAGCTTATTTTGTTCTCGTAAAAGTAGGGAAAATATGGATGTTTGAGGAAATAAATTATGCAACATGACAGTAAAAGCACGTTGAGCTGATTTTTATAGTCGTAAAATCTATAATAAAATTAAAAATTAAAAGAATTAGCCGAAAGAAATGAAAAGCTAATTTAGTGCAATTTAATCCACAACACTGCAAATCAAAACAATTACATGTATATAGGTTTTGGTTTTTAACATCTATTAAAACCTGTATTTAAACTGAAGACCATATATGAAAGATGGACGAAGCCTCCAGCAGTTAAAAGTGAAGCCTAAGCAGAAGCAGAAGTGCATAACTCTGCTAAATGTGAACGTCCATTTCAGCCATTGTCATACGTCACCGTCCTCTAACTTCCATGAGTCTTTTATGCAAGTGGTAACCTCCGGAGGTCAAAAGTGAAGTCTATGCGGAAGTGCAAAAAACTGCAGTTCCCCCTTCATCCACTAGGGGCTGCAAAACAGAGCAAATCCCCATAGACTCCCATGTTAAAAGACCAACTTCACAGCAGAAATAAACATGTTTACAGCAGAAATAAACATGTTTACAGCCTGTTTCAAAAATCGATTTTCGGTTTAATAGGTCAGGTTTACCTTCATGACAACTGTGGGGGGGGTTAGGGTTAGAACTGAATGTTTTTATAACTTGCCCGATTAAAAGTATTTTAATCTCAAAATTCGACATATTTAAGGGCGTGTCTTTTTGATTGACAGGTACCCGATCTCCTGCTTCAAGTAAGTAGAACGTAGAACAACCGCGGTTTTTAGCCGGTTAACAACGTCACTTAGCTTTAGCCTGCTTACCTTCGTTATTTGGTTAGCTCCTGTTAGCTCCGGGTTAACTCGGTTAACTTTTAGCTACAGAAAGCTCGGAGTTTGCTCAATGTCAATCATCCACCATATTTATATTTTCTGGGCGAGACGACGCGCATGCCCCTGCCAAGATGGCGATGGTAGGAACCACCCACCGAGCTTCAATTCAGCTCTTCAGAAACCTAGGGGTGACATCACAGAGGCTTCAGCTATCTTTTTATATACAGTCTATGGTTTAAAAATACTGGAACATAATATTACAATATTTACTTAAATATGGTTTAAAAAAAAAAAAAATAGTAACCTTGGCCATTTATCAGCATTTCAGAAGTCCTGTGATTTTATTTAAGACCTTACAGGTCAAAGATCTGCAACAACTACACAGAGGTCAGAGGTCAACAGTCAACACTAAATAAATAAAAGGAAAACAGAAATTATTTGTAATTATTTTCATTTGTAATGATCACTATTGCTAGATAATTACTTTTATTAATCTGGTAATATTCTAATTATTACCAGAACTCAATCAGTCTACTTTTGTCAGGATTTTACTATTTTTTCTTTTAAAGGAGCATTATGATGAACATAGCAACAACTAGCGGCGAAGCTGCAGATTACAACTAACAATTGAAAACTAGTGCTACATTGCACCCACTCAATCTACTACTGAATAATAGACTCTTTTCGTTATTGTTGCATACATGACTCATACGTGCTCGTAACAACCAGAGTTGTCCACAAGAGTTATCTACATTTTATTTTATCATTGACAGGTGGACGTTTTTTTTTATTATTTGGGTGAGAGTGCTCACATAGATGCAGATTTGTAGAAGCTGAAGGAAAGAAAATGATGAGAGGGTTATTCTAACCTGCCCAATAAACCTTTAAAACATCACAATTTCATAGAGGACAAACCCAATATATCTGATTCCTGCTGCTAACATACACTCACACTGTCTAAAGACACACCAGAACATAAAATACACTTGCACAAACTATTTAAACAAAACTTTGACTTGCTTCTTCAACAGGATTTAGCTGTTTTTTTCTTCCATATTTAGCCGACATGCACTCACCTGGTGCTGTGGCCAGATATGAGACGCTCTGCTCCTCCAAGTCATTTGCATTTAAATGAGAAAAGAAGTGTCATATCAAGATCACAGAATAATTCACACAAGTAGAAAACTTGTTTAACACTTCAAGAGTGTTTAGAACAAACTTTTCTCATCTCCTGAGGTGAATGATTGAGTGTGAAGGAGTTGGAGTAGCTTAAACAAGCAAATTAGGTGAAAGTTAATGGAAGAACGTGTTTCAGACTCTTCCATCACACTGAATGGAAATTAAGCTGCATTTCATGTACTCCTAAAATTGTGCAAAACTAAAAATTGCAATAAAAACTGGTGATGAAAATACCTAACTTTAGAAAGAACTCTAAAATATTGCTAAAAATGGTTTTTACACTCTCTTCAGGTGGATTTTCATATGTATAAAGTTTGCTGCAAAAGTGTGAACACTTTTTCCACATTTGCACATTACCAACATGAAGTAGAGGGTCACAGGACCAGTTGATTTCAAGTGGTACGCTATGTATGGATGGAGAAGGAGACAGAATGTATTTAACAGATATTTAAAAAATGAAAATACATATTAAAAAATATAACTTTTATTCATGATAACAAACAACCGCAAAATGCATAATTTTACATGGAATTAGAAAGAAAAATGAGGGAGAAGGGCTTAATATTACTGTGGAAAATCCTCCACAGCAAGAGGAAAAAAACCTGAAACAATGCTATCTGGAACAAGGCTGCTTGGTGACATGGCTAGCTGAACACCTGGTTACATGGCTACTTGTCTACCAAGTAACTTGGCTAAATGGCTAGAGTTATGGCGACAACCAGGCTAAAAAGCTACTTGGATACCTGGATACATAGTTACTTGGGTACCTGGCTGCATGGCTACCTGGACATACCTGGATACAAGGCTACCTAGATATAAGGCTAATTGGCTACCTGGATACATGGAAAACTGGCTGCATGGTTTCATGGCTACCAAGCTAACTGGATACAAGTCTACATGTTCTATCTGGATATCTGGATACATGGCCACCTGGCTACCATGCTAAGTGGATACATGTCTACATGGTTACCTGTATACCTGGCTACTTGGATACATGGCTACATTGCTATCTGGCTAACTGGATACCTGGCTACATGGTAGCTTACACTATTCACAAAAAGTTAGGGATATTCAGCTTTTGGGTGAAATTTCACAACAAGCCTAAAATGCATTCAAACCTGTACAGGTGAACTTAATGTGATCTTCTCTAAGCTTTTAAATGCACATGTCCAACTGTTAAATGTTTCAATAAATTTTGCACAAGTTGCTGTTCTCTAACAAGGAGCTTAACGGCAAAAATCATGGCAGGTGTGTGATCCTTGAACTGACCAATAAATGTCCTGGTTCAATTAGAGCTGGTGTTTAAACAGTTGTCCTCATCATGCTGTTCACATTTTGACATCATGAGACCAAGACGACACCTAACAATGGAACAACAGTCCCTTGCCATTGCGATGCTTCAAACAGGACGTTCTCAGACAGAAGTGGCCACTGAGCTTGGAGTGTCACAGAGTGTCATCAGCAGGTTGCAACAGAGATATGGAGAGACTGGAAGAGTCACAGAAAGGCCTAGAAGTGGACGTCCTTTGGCCACATCCCGTGCTGACGACCGCTACATTGTGAACACTGCCCTGAGAAACCGGATGATGAATGCCACTCAACTCCAGGCACGTTTAAGAGAGGTGAGAGGCACCCAAGTGTCACGTCAGACCATTCGAAACCGTTTCCATCAGCGTGGTCTGCGTGCTAGACGACCTGCACGGGTACCTGACCACACCACCAGGCACAGGCATCATCGTCTTGCATGGGCCAGGGAGCATTTACGCTGGACGAGGAACCAGTGGGCCTCAGTGCTGTTCTCTGATGAAAGTCGATTCACACTGAGCAGAAATGATGGCCGGCAACAATGTTGGAGACGTCAGGGAGAGCGTTATGCATCAGCCACTGTTGTCACCAGGCCAGCTTTTGGTGGTGGCGGTGTTACAGTGTGGGCAGGGGTGTCCACTTGGTACAGAACTGCCCTACACTTTGTGAATGGTACAGTGACACGCCCATACTACCTAAATAACATCATTAATCCAGTGATTGTGCCCCTACATGAACAGCACAGGCCTAATTTCATCTTCATGGACGACAATGCTGCTGCTCATCGAGGCCGCATCATCAGGGAACGGCTGTTGGAGACTGGTGTACCTCAAATGGAATGGCCTGCACTCTCTCCAGACCTGAATCCCATTGAAAACCTGTGGGATCAGCTGAGCCGTCGTGTAGAGGCTCGAGACCCTGCACCCCAGAACCTCAATGACCTGAGGGCTGCCCTTCAAGAAGAGTGGGATGCCATGCCTCAGCAGGCAATAAGTTGCCTTGTGAACAGCATGAGACGTCGTTGTCAAGCTGTAATTGATGCTCAAGGGCACATGACGAGATATTGAGACGTTCAAATTTTTTGTTGTGGTGTAACTACCATTGTTGTTACCTTTTGTGTTGAATGAATTTTTTGAGATGAGGAAATCAGTAGTGCATCCTTCTACTTAAATGTCTTACTTTTATGATATTATATCACTGTAGCATGAACATATTGCATTTTCCATAAATTTCACCTGAAAGCCAAATATCCCTAACTTTTTGTGAGTAGTGTATGTGCCAAACACCATTAAATGGAAACACCTGTAAACTGCAAGTGTTGAAATTTTTAGAAATATTGCATTTTGCGAAAAACAGTAATGAAAACACAGCCTGTGACTTCTTGAAACAAACTGCATGCTTTCTGCTTTTCCCCCCTACCTTGTGGATGGTGGTTTCCTTTGTTGGTTTTGGCATCATGAGGAGCTCCATCCACTTCCCAGACTCTGAGGGCTGATGGATGCTTCACTGCCAGCGTCTGCCCGAGGGAACCACAACTAACAGCCAGAGAGAAGGAAATGGCTTTGATTTGCTTCCACTTTTCACACATCGTGTGTGTGATGGAACAAGGACCTTACTAAAGCATGCATGTGCATTTATTTCAGCTGAATCCTGCATGTGATGAGGAAAAGGTGAGTTCATTTTCACCTCACCACTGCTCTGCATCAGTGTTGACATTATGTGGAAGGTAAACAGTCTGTAATTGAATAAAATCACCAACCGCAACATTGGTCTGGAAAGAAAAAGCCAGATTCTCAATGTGCCTCTGTTCTCCAGAAGTGGCTGTCTGAGGTATTTTCTGGCTGTCACCAGAACACTAAGTGACACAATCTGAACAAATAATCCATCTAACAAAGTCTGAATGGGGATTTCATCATTTAGAAAAAAGGAAAAAAATGAACAAAACCATGTTCTCGAGGTGGGTCATGTATGATTCGTGCCCAGCATGCGTCATACTTCCTTTAACACCAACTTTCTGGGAGGTACCAGACCAGGACAGAGTTGACGTTGTGTTGCTATGAGCCATGGGAGAGGTTAAAAACTGGATTACATCACCCTGAATAAGCATTTAGATATGCATGTAGTAAAACATAGGTTCCCATGGTGCAGTCCACAAGCCCTGTAGCTTTCATGCCAACAGTTTAGACACTAAAGGATACTGCATGTCGTCAATCGGCCAAAAAATATGTCTGGAAACATGATGAAAGTCATGAAACATGTGGAAACACTATGGTTTTGAAAGTCAATGAAAATCATCATCTCCAGATCTGAGATCTTGGTCTTCAGCCAAATAAGAGTGTCCTCTCTGGATCGCTAAAAAGGTCGAGTGGAGGAGTTCCTGTATGTTGGACTGTTGGTCAGACATGAGAAGAAGATGGAGCTTGGGATCTACAGGAGTATGATGAAGACTCAGTCTGTCCTGGTGAAGACAAAGTTGAGCTGAAAGAAGATCTGGATTTAATGTCTATCAACATTTCTACCTTCACCTATGATAACCCGCTGTGGGGACCCAAAGAAGCAGATCATGAATACAAGCATCTGAGTTTCCTCCTCAGGACGTCTGGACTCTCCCTAACATACAGAAGCTCAGCCATCCAGCAGGAGATCAGAGTAGAACTACTGCTTCTCTACATCCAGAGGAACCAGATCAGGTAGAATGGACATCTGGTCAGGATGTCTCCATGGTAATGTGTTCCTGACACATACCTCCAGGACAAGACCCCAGGAAAGACCCAGGACATGATGGAGGGACTAAGTCTCTCGACTGACCTGAATGCCTCGGCTACCTCACCCACCACCACCACCACCCCAATGATGAGATGGAAGAAGTGGCCAGGAAGATGGAAATCTTGACTTCTTGGCTTAAACTTGTTAGCAAGAACTTGGTTCATGTGACGTACCTCAGATCTTTTCTTTATCTTCCCTGTCTGGAGAATGTCTTCCGGACAGCCATGTTTCCATGGAAACAATTTTTGGTTTTAGGGACGAGGCTTCCAGCAAGAAGGTTTTTGTTCCAGTTTTTCCTGCTGCTTAAAGACATCCCTCTAGGATCCTCCCATCTGCTATATATACAGGGGTTTCTTTAGGTCCTGCTGCTTCTTTTTTTGTCCTTCACTTGTCCAGTTTCTTTAAATTCCCATCACAGCTGCCGGTGAGTGAGAGACAGTTACAGCCCCGGAAAGATCTCTAGTTCCTCACAGGGTCCAGTGCAGACAATCTGCAGCAGTAGTAAATATTGTTTTCCTAAATGTTTAAGCTTGATGAAGAATTGCTTGTTTGTTTTGCTTGAGCTTTCATCATTTCCACTCGTTCGTTGAGAGTGAGGTTATTTATGCCGTATTTTATCTGGCTTGCTTACATTCAGGATGTCTTACAGAGACATGAAACAGTTGCAGGAAAAGATGGCTTTTTAAGTCAGTAATGTAGATTAATTAAAGGTCCTATGTTACAAAAGGGGAAAGAGGGAAACAGAGAGGGAAAGTGAAAGTGGAAGGTATGCCATTGGCCTCTGTGTGCCAATACATGAGGCTATTTGTCACCCTGCTTTGTGACTGTTTGACCTGGACCCCCTGACCAAGAGGTTAGAGATTGACCCTGACATGACCAGTGCATTCTTATCTGTTAATGTGGCATCCTGCAGGTCAGACTGATGCTGCAATGGAGGCGAAACAAACACTGCCATTTCCAGCCCAGTTTGTTGATGTAAAAAACAGTTTGGCACATTCAGTCACTAATTAAAAGTGTTGCATCTGAAAGGGATACCAGTCTCTAGAAACTCGTCAGAAGAACAACCTTTACCAATATGCCACCCAATATTCCAGAATTATGATAAAAAAAAGTCTGTGAAGAAAAATAAAGAGAAAACTGTTCACCATATTAGACGGATTAGAAGAGCGGAGCCATACTGACTTCCAGTCATTGTGGCATTTCTGGCTGTTACTCGGCTCTATGGTGACTTCCACCAGCATGTCACTGATATCAAGCAGTTTTTTTTAGGATGAATCATATTGTTTGAATCATTCGAGTATGTCACAACAACTGCAGAAAGTTGGATGAGATGCTACAAAAAAATCTGTCTCGCTTACACCAAGAAACAGACTGATTATTGTGGTCATCGTGAATTAGTTGTCATGGTTATATGGTTGAAATAGTGTTTCTATTGTACAACTTTACAAATCTATTATTTATTTTAGAATATATTAATATTATTGTTTTAGCTTCTACATCAAACCTTTTGATTGCTGGCTTGGTTCTCCCCAACTGAGCCCCTGCATTTTGCAATGTAAGCTACCATGTTTTTCAAAATAACCGACTCGTGTTTGTGCTCATTTAGCTCGCATGTTAAAATAAGGTAAGTAATCAGATTTAGTATTTCACCAAACTTACAACAAACAGAACAGAAGACATCTGAAATATGTCCAGAAAACCACAATGATGAACCACCTGTCACGGCAGGCGGTGGAGATGTTGAGGGAGTGGACCCAACACGCAGAGAAGACGGAACAGGGATGCAGGTTCTAGACTGATTTATTTTTAACCCCGGAAACTAAGAAAAGACAAACTAACAGAGGTACACAGAACAAAACGAGACACAGGTGAAACAAATTAACTAAATGAACCCAGGTGAACTCAATAACAGGATATCAATGAAGCTAAACAAGAACCGAGGGAACTAAACAGGAAAAACTACAAAATAAAACAGGAAGCCCAAAAACAAAGCACCGAAAAACCCAAATCATGACAGTACCCCCCCCCTCAAGGGCCGGCCACCGGACGGCCCAAAAAGATCAGAGTCCAGACACGGGTGGGAGGAGGGGGCCCGGAGGAGGGACCAAGGAAAAAAAACAAAGTGCAGGGGCACAGGGCCGGGGGAAGAATCCAAACGGCCCAGCTCAGGAAACAGTCTGGGGGCAGCCTTGGCTCTGGAGGACGGCCGGGAGGCCCAGACGACGGGGGCAGCCTCGGCTCTGGAGGACGGCCGGGAGGCCCAGACGACGGGGGCAGCCTCGGCTCTGGAGGACGGCCGGGAGGCCCAAACGACGGGGGCGGCCTCGGCTCTGGAGGACGGCCGGGAGGCCCAAACGACGGGGGCGGCCTCGGCTCTGGAGGACGGCCGGGAGGCCCAAACGACGGGGGCGGCCTCGGCTCTGGAGGACGGCCGGGAGGCCCAAACGACGGGGGCAGCCTCGGCTCTGGAGGACGGCCGGGAGGCCCAGACGACGGGGGCAGCCTCGGCTCTGGAGGACGGCCGGGAGGCCCAGACGACGGGGGCAGGCCTGGCTTAGGATCCCTCACGTTGGACACTGGAGGCGGGGGAGATGGAGCGACCTCCTCGCCGGACACTGGAGGCGGGGGAGAAGGAGCGACCTCCTCGCCGGACACTGGAGGCGGGGGAGAAGGAGCGACCTCCTCGCCGGACACTGGAGACGGGGGAGAAGGAGCGACCTCCTCGCCGGACACTGGAGACGGGGGAGAAGGAGCGACCTCCTCGCCGGACACTGGAGACGGGGGAGAAGGAGCGACCTCCTCGCCGGACACTGGAGACGGGGGAGAAGGAGCGACCTCCTCGCCGGACACTGGAGACGGGGGAGAAGGAGCGACCTCCTCGCCGGACACTGGAGACGGGGGAGAAGGAGCGACCTCCTCGCCGGACACTGGAGACGGGGGAGAAGGAGCGACCTCCTCGCCGGACACTGGAGACGGGGGAGAAGGAGCGACCTCCTCGCCGGACACTGGAGACGGGGGAGAAGGAGCGACCTCCTCGCCGGACACTGGAGACGGAGGAGGAGGAGCGTCCATCTCCTGGACCCCCTCGGGAACTGGGGACAGAGAAGGAGCGTCCCGACCTGGGACCCCCTCGGGAACTGGGGGCAGAGGGGGAGCGTCCCGACCTGGGACCCCCTCGGGAACTGGGGACAGAGGAGGAACGTCCCGACCAGGGACCCCCTCGGGAACATGGGTCAAGGGAGGAGCGTCCCGTCCTGGGACCCCCTCGGGAACATGGAGCAAGGGAGGAGCGTCCCGTCCTGGGACCCCCTCGGGAACTGGGGACAGAGGAGGAGCGTCCCGTCCTGGGACCCCCTCGGGAACTGGGGACAGAGGAGGAGCGTCCCGACCTGGGACCCCCTCGGGAACATGGAGCAAGGGAGGAGCGTCCCGTCCTGGGACCCCCTCGGGAACATGGAGCAAGGGAGGAGCGTCCCGACCTGGGACCCCCTCGGGAACTGGGGACAGAGGAGGAGCGTCCTGACCTGGGACCCCCTCGGGAACATGGGTCAAGGGAGGAGCGTCCCGTCCTGGGACCCCCTCGGGAACATGGAGCAAGGGAGGAGCGTCCCGTCCTGGGACCCCCTCGGGAACTGGGGACAGAAGAGGAGCGTCCCGTCCTGGGACCCCCTCGGGAACTGGGGACAGAAGAGGAGCGTCCCGACCTGGGACCCCCTCGGGAACTGGGGACAGAGGAGGAGCGTCCCGACCTGGGACCCCCTCGGGAACATGGAGCAAGGGAGGAGCGTCCCGTCCTGGGACCCCCTCGGAAACATGGAGCAAGGGAGGAGCGTCCCGTCCTGGGACCCCCTCGGGAACATGGAGCAAGGGAGGAGCGTCCCGTCCTGGGACCCCCTCGGGAACATGGAGCAAGGGAGGAGCGTCCCGTCCTGGGACCCCCTCGGGAACATGGAGCAAGGGAGGAGCGTCCCGTCCTGGGACCCCCTCGGGAACATGGAGCAAGGGAGGAGCGTCCCGTCCTGGGACCCCCTCGGGAACATGGGTCAAGGGAGGAGCGTCCCGTCCTGGGACCCCCTCGGGAACATGGAGCAAGGGAGAAGCGTCCCGTCCTGGGACCCCCTCGGGAACATGGAGCAAGGGAGGAGCGTCCCGTCCTGGGACCCCCTCGGGAACATGGAGCAAGGGAGGAGCGTCCCGTCCTGGGACCCCCTCGGGAACATGGAGCAAGGGAGGAGCGTCCCGTCCTGGGACCCCCTCGGGAACATGGAGCAAGGGAGGAGCGTCCCGTCCTGGGACCCCCTCGGGAACATGGAGCAAGGGAGGAGCGTCCCGTCCTGGGACCCCCTCGGGAACATGGAGCAAGGGAGGAGCGTCCCGTCCTGGGACCCCCTCGGGAACATGGAGCAAGGGAGGAGCGTCCCGTCCTGGGACCCCCTCGGGAACATGAAGCAAGGGAGGAGCGTCCCGTCCTGGGACCCCCTCGGGAACATGGAGCAAGGGAGGAGCGTCCCGTCCTGGGACCCCCTCGGGAACATGGGTCAAGGGAGGAGCGTCCCGTCCTGGGACCCCCTCGGGAACATGAAGCAAGGGAGGAGCGTCCCGTCCCGGGACCCCCTCGGGAATATGGAGCAAGGAATGTGGACGAGCTCTGGGCGCTGGCGTGGGAGCCTGCAGCGCCGGACGGGTTCTGGGCGCTGGCGTGGGAGCCTGCAGCGCCGGAGACGTGGACCTGGGCGCTGGCGTGGGAGCCTGCAGCGCCGGAGACGTGGACCTGGGCGCTGGCGTGGGAGCCTGCAGCGCCGGAGACGTGGACCTGGGCGCTGGCGTGGGAGCCTGCAGCGCCGGAGACGTGGACCTGGGCGCTGGCGTGGGAGCCTGCAGCGCCGGAGACGTGGACCTGGACGCTGGCGTGGGAGCCTGCAGCGCCGGAGACGTGGACCTGGGCGCTGGCGTGGGAGCCTGCAGCGCCGGAGACGTGGACCCGGGCGCTGGCGTGGGAGCCTGCAGCGCCGGACGGGTTCTGGGCGCTGGCGTGGGAGCCTGCAGCGCCGGAGACGTGGACCTGGGCGCTGGCGTGGGAGCCTGCAGCGCCGGAGACGTGGACCTGGGCGCTGGCGTGGGAGCCTGCAGCGCCGGAGACGTGGACCTGGGCGCTGGCGTGGGAGCCTGCAGCGCCGGAGACGTGGACCCGGACGCTGGCGTGGGAGCCTGCAGCGCCGGAGACGTGGACCCGGACGCTGGCGTGGGAGCCTGCAGCGCCGGAGACGTGGACCTGGGCGCTGGCGTGGGAGCCTGCAGCGCCGGAGACGTGGACCTGGGCGCTGGCGGTGGTAGTGGTCCGGATGGGTGGAGCGCCAGTCTAGTTCCCAGAAAAGGGGACTGGCCAGGGCTCTCCACTGGGCCAACCAGTCGTCGGTGCTGTCTGCGCCGGCTTCTCTTGGAAGCGGTCCAGTGAGGCTCGTTGGTCGGGAGGTGTTTGGCCGCCTCCCGACGAAAAAACTCAAACAGAGTAACCATCTCTGCTGGGTCCTCGGTTGGCTGGATCATTCTGTCACGGCAGGCAGTGGAGATGTTGAGGGAGTGGACCCAACACGCAGAGAAGACGGAACAGGGATGCAGGTTCTAGACTGATTTATTTTTAACCCCGGAAACTAACAGAGGTACACAGAACAAAACGAGACACAGGTGAAACAAATTAACTAAATGAACCCAGGTGAACTCAATAACAGGAAATCAATGAAGCTAAACAAGAACCGAGGGAACTAAACAGGAAAAACTACAAAATAAAACAGGAAGCCCAAAAACAAAGCACCGAAAAACCCAAATCATGACACCACCATGATAGGTCAGCCAGACATCCTCTTGTTTTTTGGTTTTTTTTTTTCTTTACCTGGATATGTCTTACACAGCACGTGGAAAACCCTGAAACTAGCTACACGGATACCTAGCCACATGGATACCTTGCTAACTGGATACCTGTCTACACGGATATCTAGCTATATGGATACCCGTCTACACGGATACCTAGCGACATGGATACCTAGCTACCTGGATACCCGTCTACATGGATACCTAGCTACATGGATACCTTGCTAACTGGATACCTGTCTACACGGATATCTAGCTATATGGATTTCCGTCTACACGGATACCTAGCTACATGGATACCTAGCTACCTGGATACCCGTCTACATGGATATCTAGCTACATGGATACCCGTCTACACGGATACCTAGCTACATGGATACCCGTCTACACGGATACCTAGCTACATGGATACCCGTCTACACGGATACCTAGCTACATGGATATCTAGCTACATGGATACCCGTCTACATGGATACCTAGCTACATGGATATCTAGCTACCTGGATACCCGTCTATACGGATACCTAGCTACATGGATACCTGGCTACAGATACCTAGCTACATGGACATCTGTCTACAAGGATACCTAGCTACATGGATACCTAGCTACATGGATACCCGTCTACAAGGATACCTAGTTACATGGATACCTATCTACGTGGATATCTAGGTACCAGGATACCTTCTATTCATCGCTACATGGACAAGAGGCTATGAATATGTGGCTACTAGAATATGTGACTACATGGCTAAATGGCTAAATGGCGTAAGCTACAATTTTCGTAATTACAATGAAAACACCTGCAAAAAACAATTTTACTTAGTCAAAAATGTATAAATATCACTTTTCTTTTGCAAATAACTGTAATGGAAATGCAGCTGATGCCGACAACATACTTTTGACAGTCTGTTCTGGGAGCTTTCCTTTAAGTAAGATAACATCCCTAAAGGATTACAGACGCAGTGGTTGTTCTAGCATTAGTGGTCTACTTGTTATCTATAATGCTGTTTGCTCGGCACTGCACCACACAAAGGAAGCTGGAGTGCAATACTTCCTCTGCAATGTCATCACTTCCTGCCTTTCGATAGGACACTGAGGTCCTGACCTCATGTACTAAACCCATTCAGGTTTGAGCAGGATGCCTGAGCTTTTGTGTTTTTGTATGAGTGGAAAAAATACCTCCTCTAAACTGCTCAATGAGTTTGACCTTGTTGGGTGTAGTGATCTGATCGTAGATAATCAATAAAGACAGAGACATTCACACGTATGTGAAAAACATCATTCAGATGCAGGGTAGAAAAAATTAAATTCATATTTAAAAGTAAATAAACGTGCAAGAACCAGAAAGAAGAAAGCCTCAGCGTTGTAAATAGTTCAGTTATATCCATGAATTTCAGCTCTAAATATCTACATTAATATCCTCCCACACAGCGTGAAGCTGAGAAAAAAACTGTGAAATATCTCCTAAAATTTTAGGCGACAACAATCAGAGGAATTCACCCGCCCACTGAAATCACAAAAGAGCCACATTTCTTCATCTCTTTCCATGCAGCCATGTAAACCAGATGAGGAGCTGGGAGTTGCAAACTCCACAACTGAAAGGTTATTGTGAAGATTCAAAGGAAACTGATCTAAACTCTTCATACTGGCCTGTACGACTGTTGTTGTTGCAGGGAAAGGATACACCCTTCCTCTCCCACACCAAAGTGTTACCAAAACTTTCAGCATTTCAAGCTGCTTGGCTTGATTTGAGTTGTGCAGACATGACAAACACATGTAAGCATTCAGCATGTTATTGGTAGCATTCATGGAGTTTTGTGATATTAGCTTACAATCAACAATAAGGGCATGATGTGATATTCTAAACACAGCTGTACATGCTCTGTGTGCAGTAATGGCAGAACAAATGGAAGCCATTACTGAACTAACATACCCCCTTGCTAACGTACAGACCATGTTCAGTCATGTTCATACCTGAGGTTATTTTTTAAACCTGTTAACATGAGCGGGAAAGAAACTCAATTAGTCATAATAAACTCACCCAGACACATGAAAAACATGAAAACTGTAAAGAAAAGCAGCAGCTGAAGCTAACTTCAGTTTGCTTTAACATAGAGGTAAAGGTCTGGCACAGTGTGCAGTGTGAACCCAGTCTCGGTATGAATGGATACACCTTCCTACAACTGAGCCGAGTCCCCAATGAAACAATGAGTCAAGCAGACTATCCTGATGTGAATACACCCTTAAACCAATAGGTACTGTTAATGTTAGTGTAACTGTAGCATTAGCTAACTTCCATGTGAAACCAATACCATACTGAGACTTCAAGCCTGCCAGTAGTGGTGCTGAAAGCCTACAGAGCATCTAATGGTCAGGGAACCATAAGAGTTTGTCCAATATAAAGATGTGAGGCTTCTATCTTTCAGATCAAGGATCAAGCCCCCACCCAATTATGTTTTGCACATAAACAACATTGCTGGGTGTAGGTTCACCCTTCCACAACGTTATCACTGCGAAGTGAAATGTGTTGGCAATAATCCTGATGAATACCCGTCAATATTTCCTAACTGGTTATGTTTTCTTTCTTTGTCAGCTGACAGGAACCCAGCACCATGGATACGGTTTCAGTGCTGCCAGGGGAAACTTGCATGCACACCACCCTCCATTTTTATCCCCAAAGGGGGGATGAGTTGATGTGACACTGCATCCTGAAACCTGTTGCTCTGCTCTGTGCCAGATCCATGCATGCTGATTCATGTCATGTGTTTGTTGCTGAGCTACTGTAACTGCCACATGGTGGGTATGAACCTGAAGAAACACACACACACCTACACTTTATCGGCTGCAAATATCTTAGCGAGATTCCAATAAAGACCGGAAGAACGGAAGTGTAAAACGGTGTTCAGATTTGTCTGAAAACATCTGCAACTGTAGCATTTCAGGATGCTTTGATGTCCTTCAGTTTAAGTGCATCACAATGACCCCCCATTTCTTGAAGTACACAACAAAGCCTGCATGGGAGATCTGAGGCTGATGGGAGACTTTGTAACCTTGTGTTTAAAGTGCTGTTGAGGCTCTTGGCCTCTGTGAGATACTTGTGCTGTCTGCCATAATGCTTTAGGGGCTGTGGGCCTTGCGTGTCTGGACTGATCAATCTCAGTTTGTAGACAACACAGCGCCAATAGCGCTAAACACCAAAGCCTGGATTCAATTAATTTCTTTGGGAACAAGGTAACAATGTCAGCATCATTAAGTGACACATACTTCAAAAGTTTCAAGCTTGGGTTTATGCGCAATCAGTAAAAATGGGCTTTCACAAACATGGCAAATCCAAAACTGGGTGTGAATCCTGGGATTGCATGATGTCATGGGAGGGGCTGCTGTGCAGAACACTGCGTGCCCTTCAAAGCCTAAAACAACACTTTCAAAGTTTTCTAGTCATGTGGCAAACACAAAGGGATAATCAGGCCAGAAATAGCTACTCCATAGCCATAATATGCAGGCAATAGAGTCGTACATAAGTCATCTATGAACTTTTTACTTCAGCTCCAAAAAAGTTGGAATGTCGTTAAATGTCAATGCAAACAGAACACAATGGTTTCTAAATGTCATAGACAATAAAACAGAAATGTTGACATATCAGATATATTAAGTGCTGAAAGCGAGAAAAATGTTGGTTCATCATCAATTTAACATGTCACGCTGATCGATCCAAACGTGGATGATATTGAGACCAAGGCCAGTGTCTATATCGTTCCATACCAGCCTGACGAGATCCACATTTTTCTTGCAGAGGATTTTGGAGGTAAAAAAGCCAAATGTAATATAATTGAGATCCAGCTGAATGTAGGTTTTTGCTTTTGTTTGGCTAATTTGCTCTCTTGATTTGATTTTTGTGGATTTGCAGTGTGCATGACTGAGGCACTGGGGGGTGGACTGACTCTTGCTAGGTTACCTCTGTAGGCATTGTGCAGGCCTCCATATTCATAATAAACAAACAAAATAAGAATTCACATTATCAAGAGGATCTTATACACTTATAATATATGCTTCTGGCAAAGCAAGTTTACTTGACCCAACACAGCAGCCAGACCATCATTCTGCTTGCTTTAAGACAAGGTAAAAAAATCAATAAATACGAGGCTACTTGGCATGAGCCAAAATTCTCATTAAATCTCATCAAGTGGACGTGCTTTTACCTGAATTTTGTTTTATACCAAGACATTTTAGAAATATCTATTTACATTGTGAAATAGTGCAAAGGAAACGTAGCTTGAGTCATTGTGCAAGCAACCAGATATGCCAAGTAGGTTGTTTAAAAGAACCAGCTGTCACTTGCCAGTTGAAAATTTTCCTAAAAGTCAATAATTTAGCAGGTACTGTCTGCTTACGTCAAATATTGTGTTCAGCCCAACATCAACAGGTGCGTGCTTCATGGCGAGGCTAAAATTACATCATGTGATGTCGCCTTTAGCTACTGGCTGCAAAACAATTCCATTGTGTGTAATAGATTGCTTAAATTAAATATATGTATATATGCAAAGCGCTGCCTGCAAAGTGTTCCTTTTAGCATGCCCAGATCGGACCAAATGAAATGCAGAGTAACTAGATTTTTACAGGGCGTCTGCAGGAATCTCACAACGAGGAAAACAGTCGTGTCAAAGTCTCCCAAAACAAGTTTTTGGATCAGAAAGTTTCTTTTCCACGTGCAGCTGCCGAGAAGCTGCTCAGATGTGAGCTGAAGACCAAGCAGACTGCTGGAATAGTCATCATGATCAGATGTCTTCCTCTGTGCAGATGTTATATCCATGTCTGCAGGTGACCGACTCATTAAATTTTATTCTCCTCTAATTATTAATGCCGATGATTGCCACCATGGGTCAGACTCTACCAGGATGATGTATGGGCATGTAATATGAAGTGAAATTTCTCCCCTAAATACCATCTCATGTCTTTTAATAGTTTTAATTTAGCATTTTCTCCTGCTAACGCAGTTCAGAGTCATGCTAAAGCAGGACATTTCATCCAGCAGTCCTCTGCATGAACTTTATGAACCACAAACTGTTTTGGTTTCCAGTTTTGGCTGGATTTCTGTCCTTCCCTTAAACCCTGCGCTCTCTTTATACGACCTATTGGAAGTGTCACCTCCAGAGGCTTCCCAGCACAGATCTGCTGCCTGGCATCCAAACATTAGCTCAAGGCATGAAATTAGCTTTTGGCAACACATTCTATGACTCACAAAAACAATCACCCTTTCACCCAGTTAGAAAATACTGACTTCAAAGCTGCTTCTTTTGTTTTGCATGCAGTGAAGAAAAAATGTAACTGCTTCAGGAGTTTCTTTTAAATTATGAATTTAATTATGTAGCAAATAGTGAGAGCAATGTCAGGTCACTGAAAAAAAAAACCCCAAATGAGTTATTTACAAGAGTGGATCTGTAGTTTAAGATGAGGTACACTTGCTTCACCAATGCTTTATTTAAAAATAATAATAAATCCAGTGTGTTTGAAGACAATCCTGATCCAGGAGTTATGTCATTCCAGTGTGATTGGTGAACTGGAGCCAAAAAATACTGGCCTGGTTGACAGTAGCTGTGTCTCCATCACCCCTACAACTGCACAAAATCTAAAGATCGCAATAAAAACTGCTGATGGAAACACCTACATTAAAAACAAATGTTGATAAAAGGTTTTTATGCTCTCATGAGGTGTTTTTTTTTTTTTTTTTTAGACGCGCTCATTTAGATGTAAGAGGTCATGTGACCAGTTTGTTTCAAGTAAAGATGGCACGCTATCTATGGATGGAGGAGGAGATGGAAATGCTTTTACAAACAAAGAGAAAAATATATACTCCATCCTTGATAGCAAACAACAGCAAAATGCAGAGTTTTACAAGGAATTAGAGAGGCAAATGAGAGAGAAGGGCTTCAAAAAGCCATGGAAAATCTTCCACTCCAAGTAGAAAACCCTGAAACGTGATATCTTCATACCTTGATACCTGGCTGTATGGCTACCTGGCTGCATGGCTACATGGATACATGGCAGCATGGTTACATGGATAAATGGCTGCATGGCTACATGGCTGCATGGCTACATGGATAAATGGCTGCATGGCTACATGGCTGCATGGTTACATGGATAAATGGCTGCATGGCTACATGGATAAATGGCTGCATGGCTACATGGCTGCATGGTTACATGGATAAATGGCTGCATGGCTACATGGCTGCATGGCTACATGGATAAATGGCTGCATGGCTACATGGCTGCATGGCTACCTGGATAAATGGCTGCATGGCTACATGGCTGCATGGCTACCTGGATAAATGGCTGCATGGCTACATGGCTGCATGGCTACCTGGATAAATGGCTGCATGGCTACATGGCTGCATGGCTACATGGATAAATGGCTGCATGGCTACATGGCTGCATGGCTACCTGGATAAATGGCTGCATGGCTACATGGATACATGGCAGCATGGCTACATGGATACATGGCTGCATGGCTACCTGGATAAATGGCTGCATGGCTACATGGCTGCATGGCTACATGGATAAATGGCTGCATGGCTACATGGCTGCATGGCTACCTGGATAAATGGCTGCATAGCTACATGGTTACATGGATAAATGGCTGCATGGCTACATGGCTGCATGACTACATGGATAAATGGCTGCATGGCTACATGGCTGCATGGTTACATGGATAAATGGCTGCATGGCTACATGGATAAATGGCTGCATGGCTACATGGCTGCATGGTTACATGGATAAATGGCTGCATGGCTACATGGATAAATGGCTGCATGGCTACATGGCTGCATGGCTACATGGATAAATGGTTGCATGGCTACATGGCTGCATGGTTACATGGATAAATGGCTGCATGGCTACATGGCTGCATGGCTACCTGGATAATTGGCTGCATGGCTACATGGCTGCATGGCTACCTGGATAAATGGCTGCATGGCTACATGGCTGCATGGCTACCTGGATAAATGGCTGCATGGCTACCTGGATAAATGGTTGCATGGCTACATGGATACATGGCAGCATGGATACATGGCTGCATGGCTACCTGGATAAATGGCTGCATGGCTACCTGGATAAATGGCTGCATGGCTACCTGGATAAATGGCTGCATGGCTACCTGGATAAATGGCTGCATGGCTACATGGCTGCATGGCTACCTGGATAAATGGCTGCATGGTTACCTGGATAAATGGTTGCATGGCTACATGGCTAAATGGCTGCATGGCTGCATGGCTACATGGCTAAATGGCTGCATGGCTACATGGCTGCATGGCTACCTGGATAAATGGCTACATGGCTGCATGGCTACCTGGATAAATGGCTGCATGGTTACCTGGATAAATGGTTGCATGGCTACATGGCTAAATGGCTGCATGGCTACATGGATACATGGCTGCATGGCTACATGGATGCATGAAAAACTGTAAAGGAAACAGCTACTGATTGGTGGTGGTGGTTTGGGATGTCACACAGAGATTCAACAGAACAGCACTATGAAAGGATGCTAATGTTGTTTTATGCTCTAATGGAACACGGTTCCATGTGGCTTAAACCTTTATTCCTGCAACAGGAAACGATGCTCCATGTAGCCGCTACCCCCAGGCCATGCAGACTGTCTTCTGCATAAATTACAAAAGAAAGTTTGCTGGCTAAGGGTAACAATAAAGGGGCATCATCCTCCACATTTAAAGTTTTCTCATGAGAAATCCCTGCAGGGTTCATGGAAATTTCCCACCAATGCACCTTTTTTTTGGTAAGAATTTTGGAAGTCAATCCTATGTGAAGAAAATGGGGGAAATACAAGAGAGTGTGGGGAATAAAAACAACACCTGCAGTTCCAACCTGCAGCTCTGTCAGACAGAACGAGGACATGCAGCATGGAACAGGTGATCAGATAATCCCCCTATCCCAGCGGGGCGGCCCCACCGTACGCTCAGGTATAAGCAAACGCCTCTTATGGAGGTCTGGATAGCGACACAGCTCAGTGATGAGAGAGCCGAGATGGAGGAGATTAAACATTCTCTGTCACGAGAGGAAGAGGAAGAAGAGGAGGATGCATGTTGACACAAAGGCACCAAATGTTGTTTTCCTGTCATATATAGTTGGTTCTAGCCAAAGAATTACTGCAATTATATTTATTGCACTGACAAATGGGCACGAGTGTGTGTTTAGTTTCTACTGATAAATGAGATTAATGAATAATTTTTACACGTCTAAAAAAAATACAGTCATGACAGTAGTTTTAAAACGCATCATGTTGCGAAAAACAACTTTAACAAGATGGGTCTTAATCACTCAGAGATTTGCACGCAGTGCACAAGTAACGCAGTAGATGATTTCCTACATGCTTTATGGCTCGGTGCACCTGTTCAATATTTTTGGAATAAGGTTTGTGACGATTTATCAATATGATTTAGAAGTAGCATTCCTGCATGCCCCGAACTTTGCTTAGTGGGAGATCTATCATCAAGTATCAACTGCGACAGAAATCTCCTGCCCAAACACATCAGTCTAGAGATCACATCTGCATCCATCACAAACCAACCAGCTAACCCTCAGTCTCCATGGACCCCGCTATTTAGTTACATCACATAATTGGGAGGGAAGCAAGGGCCTTGCCGCCCCTGGGAGCTGGGTGGGGTGCCTGGGAGCTGCGGGACGTGGCGTTTGTCAGGCTCGGCATTCGGGTGGGTCACTGTGGGGGGTGCTGTGCATCTGGCTGGTTTGGGGCTTGGGTCGCCCAGGACTAGTACCCCTTAGGGGCGAGGTAGGGGGCAGCTGGGGGTTCAGGGTGGTCAAGGTGGCCTAGGCTTGGCGGTCGGGTTGCGGTTGGGTGGGCTGGATGGGGGGCTGGTGCCTCTGGAGGAGTTGCCAATTCCCCAGTTGTGCCTCTCCCCCCGCCCCTCTACCCCCCAGGGCACTGTGGGGTTGGTGGCAGTGGGGGTCCCCAACGGGGGTCCCTTGTAGACCTGTGTGACCCACTATATTTCAGATGCATTTTAGAGAAAACAAACACTTAGGGCCTTGTGGGGACAGGGACATGGGCTGTAGGTGGATGGACAGGAGACATGGTGGTGGCCCTGTCCCCCCCCGCCCACTCTTACTACAGCAATCACACATACCACACACACTCACACATCTGGGGGAGCCTGTGGGGGGTCCAGCTGTCTGGCAACAGCGGGACCCATCACCTCATGGCAACTCTTCTTTTTAATCACACTACAAACACACCTCATTCACACAACTCACGTGGGGGTTGGCGGGGCGGCGGTATTCCTACGCTTCCGCCTCCTGGGAGGCGCTTGGGATGAGGGTGGTCGGGGTGGGGGTCTGGCCTAGAGTCATGGGTCTGGCGCTGCCGGGGGCAAACCACCCAGGGGGTCCTTGGTGGCCTGCTGGGGGCTGGCAGGACTTCTGGTTGTACGCGGGTGTGTGTATTGGCAGTTGAATGTGGAGGCCAGGTCTGGGGCTTGCAAGCCTCTGGCCCGTCTGGGACTTCTGGGGGGGGCACTGTGGTCACCATTGCTGCATGATCACACATGCGCATTCACACATACACGCCCACATGCCAAAGGCAGTCCTTTTTTCATTTGCTTTTTACTGAATGTTTCTGATATTTAGGTGTTGTCAGGTTCCCTGCAGATATGTTTATGTGTGTTCTTACATGCCATTATTATTCTATATTAGGAAACCTGTAGTTCCATAGTACAGCAGCAGTTTGAATGTGTGCGTAGATACTGTGATTTTGGCAGCTTGGACAAAAATTTGTCCTTCACACTTCAATTCTGCACCTTTCTTTTTTCTCTTTTCCTATCTTCCCCTCCCCAGCATTGCCATATAAGGACTGATAATTACAATAAAAATTATTTTAAAAAAATTCTGATAATCAAGGGCAGCCATATATAAGACATGTCTCCCTTGGTAGAGTAAATCTACCATGGCTAAATATGGCACACAGACTGCCATTCTGTATGCTACAATGCTGGACAGGACAGGGTAAAAAAAAAAAAAGAAAGAAAAAATCATGTTGAACTGATCCTATGTGGATGTATATACATCCACATATATATATATATATATATATATATATATATATATATATATATATATATATATATATATATATATATATATATATATATATACACACACATATATATATATACATATGTGTATATATATATATATATATATGTGTATGTATGAATGAATGCCTGAATGAATATATATAATATATATAACAAAAATGATCAATGAAAATCGAATGTATCAACCCATGGAGGTCTGGATTTGGAGTTATACTCTAAATGAAAGTGGAAAAACACGCTACAGGCTGATCCAACTTTCATGTAATGTCCTTTAATCCCTTAACCGTCGGCGGCCCGCCTGCGGGCCGTTTTCCGTAATTTTTTTATATCACGCTCGTACAAAACCTTAGGCTCTTCCCTTCTGATTGACCCCATTTTTGACCAACTGGATTGATCCATGGTCCCTCCTACCCAATAATGCCCACTGAGTGTCAACCTAGGTGGTCTGACCATCACATACGTTTCCACTTCCAGACCTCGCCCACCAGCTCTGATGCCAGTTCTGACCCCACTGCCGTAAAGCCAATAAAATTCCCGTCATGGCGATGTGCAGCTTCTCTGTGTGGGATGTAAAATGGCTTCAGGGGGTCCGTGCGTAAACATTTGTGACAACGTGCGTACTTGTGTGTGTCCGTGCGCAAAAGCAGTGGAAGCCTTTTTTGTCCGCTTTTTCTCTGTATGAACTTTGGCAAAACACACCAAAAAGCGGAAATACACCCGCGAGGAGGTGGTGGAGTCGTTTACACGGAGGGAAAGTGATTTTTACAGAGGAAGACGTCTCTGACTGCAGAAGAAGATGCAGTTCCTGAAGCAGAAGAGCATGAAAAGTATGAACTTCTATATGCAGCAACGGTGTCTTTATAAGCTGTTTAGAAAAGTAACTCTGTTGTTTATGGGGGGGGGGGCTTGTTTACTTTGTGCGTTGGGATGGGGGAGGAGGGGTGGGGGCGCCCGCGCTTTTTTCTTACTGTTGCCGTATTTCCAGTGGTTCTGTTTGTAAAGACGTGGGACCTGGTTTGTTAGAAAACTTGGGGTCTCGGCTCTAAAACGTCAGACCCCGGACCGGGGGAAGTCAGACCCCGGACCGGGGGAAGTCAGACCCCGGACCGGGGGGAAGTCAGACCCCGGACCGGGGGAAGTCAGACCCCGGAACGGGGGAAGTCAGACCCCGGACCGGGGGAACCGTTCATGCGGGTGTCGTTCAGTCCGAGTGTGCGTGAAGCAAAAAGAGCAGCGATGAAAGAGACGCAGCGGTTCAACACCTCTATTTCCCTCCAGTTGTAAACATTTGTTCATAGATACAAAATCATAGAAAGAAAAAAATGAGCTGCTGCTGATTTATCTGCGTGTGTGTGGACCGCTTCCATACTCTGTGTGCGTGCAGCGATGTGTGTGTGTTAGAACATAAACTCATTACAGTCGCAGGACTAATGTGGGATAAAAACTTCTTGTCTTTATTAGTCTGTCATCTGATTGTGATGGAAACCCAGCAGCTCTTCAGATGAAGAAGGACCAGCTCCTTCCAGAGGAAGACTACATTCCTGCCCTTCAGACCACCAGGACCCCTGCTCATCATAACAGCTACATATTCTGCTCTCCTGCTTTTTAACTTTACTTTTACAAACGCTCTTTATCAGATAATAGTTCAAATCTAATGTAAATATGTCAATTGTATTGTGTTATGGTGTTTTTATTATTACATTTTGTTTCCATTACATAACATGGCATTATATTGTTTACATATATAAACATGATGACTGTAAAACTTATTCTGACTCTTTTATTATAATGCACAATAGAAAAAATAACCTTTTAGTGTGTTTATGCATCACCTGGTGAATTTCAATAATACTGATAGTAAATATGGATATACAACAAGATTCCTCTTGATTCCACCTTTCATTAGAGTCTCATTGATGACTGTATGTTGAAGTGTTCTTGAGTTATAGCTTATTGAAGTTGGAGCATCCAAAGTGGCCATTTGGAGACTCCAAATGGCCACTTTGGGGAGCGCATGAACATACTTACAGTGAAGTCCTCATAGAATAATAATTGTGGCTGCTATTGTCACCAAATTTTAACTTGTCATAGGAAAGGCTTCATGCTACGGCTCCAGCTCATTTTCCAGTCCATATCTCCATCTCTCCATGAGCAGCATGTTGACAAAGTAGAAGAGAAATTCAGACGAGGGAAAAAAACAGAAATTTCCTTGTGTTCCAACTTCAATAACTTCAAGCTGGTTACAGTTACAATAAATTTGAAAGCTCAGGGTAAAACTTTAGAGTGTTTTCTTTAAAAAGAGACCATGCTTTTGAATCTACTCCAAAGGGTTCAAGAACAGCAGCTACTTTATTTTGGGTATGTCTTTTCAGGCGCATTTGGCATTTTGGGGGGGTGACTGTTAAGGGTTTAAACAAGTCAAAATGAGGCTCAGTAGTGTGTGTGGCCTCCGCGTGCCTGTATGACCTCCCTACAACGCCTGGACATGCTCCTGATGAGGCGGTGGATGTTCTCCTGAGGGATCTCCTCCCAGACCTGGACTAAAGCATCCGCCAACTCCTGGACAGTCTGTGGTGCAACTTGGCGTTGGTGGATGGAGCGAGACATGATGTCCCAGATGTGCTCAGCTGGATTCAGGTCTGGGGAACGGGCGGGCCGGTCCATAACATCAATGCCTTCGTGTTGCAGGAACTGCTGACACACTCCAGCCACATGAGGTCTAGCATTGTCTTGCATTAGGAGGAACCCAGGGCCAACCGCACCAGAATATGGTCCCACAAGGGGTCTGAGGATCTCATCTCAGTACCTAATGGCAGTCAGGCTACCTCTGGCGAGCACATGGAGGGCTGTGCGGCCCTACAAAGAAACGCCACCCCAGGTGTGTCCCAGGTGTGTGCCAGGTGCATGCCAGTTGTGTCCCAGGTGTGCACCAGGTGTGTATCAGGTGCATGCCAGGTTCATTTCAGGTGTGTGCCAGAAGCGCCTTGTCGCGGCTTAAATACACACATGGTAAATATACACACCAGGTCTATTTTTTGATGGACCACACTTCCAGAGTGCGTCAACTTCAGCAGTTCAGATAGAACCAGACAGGAAATCAGACACAAATTTCAAAAAAGTCCCTTTTGCAGGTTTGCGATCGCTGAACTCTGTAAACATTACGGATGGGGGGGTGCCTGTGTATATATGGGGTGTGTATGGAGGAGTGTAGTGGTACATGAATGTATGGGGGGTAGGGGTGCGTGTATGTGGGAGTGTGTTGAGGCATGTATGTGTGGGGGTGTATGTATGAGGGAGTGCGGTGGTGTATATGTGGGGTGTGTATAGAGGATTGTAGTGGTACATGAAGGTATAGGGGGTGAGGGGTGTGTGTATGCGGGAGTGTGTGAGGGGTGTTGGGGTGGAGGTTTAGGGGACTGTGATAGTACATGAGTGTGTGGGGTGTAGGAGGTGTGTGGTGGTTTATATGTGGGGGGTTTATGGGGAGTGTAGTGGAGCATGAGTTTGTGGGGGGTAGGGTTGTGTGTAAGGGGGAGTGTGTTAGGGCATGTAGGTGTGGGGGTGGAGGTTTTGGGGCGTGTGATAGTACATGATTGTGTGGGAGGTTGGGGTTGTGAATGAGGGAGTGGGGGGGGGGTAAGGGCTTGTGTGTGGATAATCTGGTGTTAAATGCATGGGAAATAGGGGTGTGTATATAGAGGAGTATTGAGATGCATGTGTATGGGGGGTAGTGGCCCATGTGTAGGGGGGAGTGGGGGGGTGCATGTGTATGTAGGTGTATAGGGGGGTGAAGGGTCATGATTATGAAGGGGGTAGGACTTCAGTGAGAGAAGTGGGGAGTTGTGGTTGTTTGTTCTAGGGTAGGTAGAATGAGAAGGGGTGTTTTGTGGTGGGCAGGGGGGTGAGTGGGATGTAGGGTTTTGGAGGTGGACTAATCTTTTGGCCGTGTATCTGTTAGAATGGGTGTGTATGTGTATAGATGTATGTGTGGGTCTGTAGGTGTGCATGTGTGTGTAGATGTGTGTGTATACCAGGCTGATGGTGAGGGGGTGTGAATGTGTTGGTGTGTAAAGGAGAAGGGAATGCAACGTGTCTCTGGGGGGGGGGCGTCTCCTAGGGGTGTGGGGGCGGTGGGCCCTTGGTCTGTCTCTCAGGGGGTCTGTCCCGCAGTCGTACTCAGGGGGTCTGTCCCGCAGTCAGGGGGAACAGGCCCCAGCAGGCCCGGACCAGCGAGGACCGGCCCATCTGCATACACCCCCCGTTCCTCCTATCCCAGCGGCCATCCACTTTCCTAAATTCTTTCACCCTGATCCCCCCACCCCCCCTCTACCCTAACATTCAGTCACCACTTTATCCATTGGCTCATGCACGCCCTCACCTTTCTTTCCCAACGTGTCCCCTGTGAGATACCCCCGGGGGAGCAGGGGATAGGAGGGCCCCGATCAGGGCCCCACAACTACCCCCCACCCCCGTCAACGCCCCCCCACCACCCCACACATGCAGCCGATCCAGCACCACCCAGGGCCAGCAGCAGTCCCACCCCCGCCAGGCCAGCCCAGACCCAGGCCCCCTGAACAGCACCACTCCCCCGCCCAAACTCCTCCGGCACAGCCCCAGAAATAAACAATACAAAATAAACATAGAAATAAAATAAAAATTCAGAAAGTCAAGGGGATCATTATATCTATAAAGCTTCCCTTGGCAAAGAAAATTTGCTCAGCAGAACATCCAGACCATCATTCTGCTTGCCTAAATGCTGGACAAGACAAAAAAAAAAAAAAAAACATTACGTCATTACTAGTGACAGATTAGAAGGCAGTCGTCAGGGGATCTAAGTGTTTTGTCTTTTTTATCATGGAAGACAAGCCATTTATCATGGAAGTGGATGGTGACTTTAACATGCTTATGAACAGATAAATATGTTCTTTTCTATGCATGCTACACATTCAGCTGGGTAAGACGTCTGAAAAGAAGCATAAATTTATATACCTATTAAAAGAACGTGTGATTACGTGATCTCACTGATGCAGTAATGCAGACTGCACACGTGGGCACTTAGCATCTGACACGAGCCTGGTGTAGTTTGGTGAACCACAGAGGTCAGAACAATGCAGAACAGAACAGTGCAGATGGAATGTGCTGCACATGGTCCTGGTGGAAATTACATGGTTGTGGTGGAAATTGGAGGTTAAGAGCAATTAGCAGCGGCGTGGCATGAGCTCTTCTGGGCTGGTTGAAGACCAGATGTGCTGCTGCCTTCTGAATCATCTGCAGAGGTTTAACTGAGCATGCAGGCCAGCCTGCCAGTAGGGAATAGCAGTAGGCAATGCATTACATGGCGAAAGCCTGAACCAAGAGCTGTGCTGTGTCAACCTGTTGTCAGGTGGTTGTCTAAAGACACAGCAGGAGCTTTTAGTTTAAAGTGGAACTATTTTGTGCATTTCAGGCTAATTTATTTTCATTTCTGAGACCAGAAGGGCTGGGATTGATCGAGTTATTGTCACAAATCGCTTTATTTACTTCAGACCAACCCTCTCCGTAGGCTGTCAGATCAGCCTGTGGGCAAAACGAGTGGATTGAGACTCTTCAGCATTAAGCCCCGCCTCCCGCCAGATAGTTGCCACTGATTGGTCAGCTGCCACTGCACTACATCGGGAGCGCGCACCGCACCTGCTTTCGCTTCATTGTAACATCTCATAAACAGAAGGATTAGGTTCATATGAACTCAATAAAAAAACAAAATACAATGTCAACACATAGCATACAGCCCTACATGTTGGGACCTGAATCAGAGCCTGAAAACGAAGTGGAAAACAGCAACCCACAGCAAGGAATGCAGCAGGATGTCTCTCTTTGGTAAACTCACCAGCCATCGTTGGAAATAACTTTATCCCACGTTTTCCACCCGCCTGATGTATTTGTACATGCCCTTGTTAACCAGTAGAAGGTAACCAATCACTGAACCTTATCCCCCGGGACGTCACAAGGATTTCCAAGAAGAAAAAAACTCTCTAAAACGACACGTTTTTTGTCGCCATGGAAACCGAACGGAGAGAGTGCTGGAACTCAAACTCAAACTCAAACATGCGTTTAGGTGATAAAAAACAGTGTCGTTCACATGTCTGATGAGGATTCAACACTGTAACACTGTAGAAAGCTCAGAAAACTCCAAATACCATCATAGGACCCTTTAAATCGTGTCCATATTGTATTTGCATGATTAAAGATGGGTGAAATCATATGAAGGTGCACTCTCCAGAAGCAGGAGGCAGGATGACGTTAACTCCTCTGTAAACCAGCTGCTACAGACAAAGCTGTGAAGACAGGACTGAGCAGAGGGCTGCCAAACTCTCTCTCTGGTATTTCTGGGATGTCACAGAGATATTGTGTCAATTTATTGGGAAAAAAAGAAACAAATATGTCTCTTTTACAATGCAAAACAAAACCACTTTTATTGGAAGTGATGTGATTTAAACCTGATGGATCATATGAAGGCTGACGTGGGCGTGGAAGGGGAAGAAAATGAATCAACCAGACTGAAATTCTCCAACCTTTCAGGGTTCATCCCAGGAGAGGAACCAAACAAAAGGAATATCTGATAAAACACCGAGGAGGAAGAGGCAGACAAACTTAATAATTGAAGGAATCTGCAGTTGTAACGCACAAGATTGTTTCTTTGCACACAGAGTCTGAATGCATAACAATGCTGGATTTAATTAAGTCAAATTTATATCAGTCATAAAACCATATTCCACCATATTCCAAAGCATAATTACGTCTGAATCGTGACAACATGAGGTTAATAACCTCAGTTTGATCATCGCCTCCATGCTGTGACATTCAGAGCCTTCATGTCTGCTGCTTTGTGTTAGATTTCTGAGGTGGTGTGGCCTTCACATCGTGCCGCGTGGAGACTAATAGAAATCGGTATTGAGTATGTGGTATCCATGGAGACCACTCCATAGTTAAAGGGAAGGATTCTCTGCCAGCATTGTGTGTCTAGACCATCTAAGCGCCTGCAGTCGCTGAAGCAAGTCTGCTGTGTCTTGCTTTCATGTGCGAGATCAGAGCTATGCTAATGCTAATAGTGACCCTCAGCTCGTCCTCGTTTTAATGGCGAGGTCCCCATAGCAACTGGTGATTGTGAAAAAGAGACTTGGCTTTTTGGTTTTAATTTGTTTGGAAAGAATGATGACAAAATCAGCGAGACACGAAAGCTGCAGCTTTTTGTTGCTGTTTCCAAGATTAAAGAATTCTGAAGTGATTTAAAACAACTAAAAGGAGAATTTATTTCTTGAAGTCATTTTTGTGACTGAGATGGCGAGAATGAAAAGCAACTTCATGATTCAAAACAGCCCAACTTCACCAGCTTATAAAACTTTGTCCGTACAACATGTCATAGTTTCATAGGAACTCCCTCCCACAATACATCCGAGACATTACAGACCCTGTCATGTTTAAATCACAACTCGAAACTCACCTGTTCCCATCTGCTTTCATTAGCTTGTCATGATATGATATTTTTTGTTTTCTCCCTAGTTCTGGTTTCCTGTTTTGGTTTGTAGTTTTCCTTGTTTAGTTCTCTCGTGTCTAGGGACCTGTTCATTAGTTCACCTGGTTTGATTTTCTGATTTGTTTACATGTGTCTAGTTTCTTCTTCTGTGTATTTATACCCCTTGGTTTGCGTTGTCAGTGGCTGGTTCATTTTGATCATTTTAATCTGCCTTCACTTTGTTCATAAATTATGTCTACTTCCCGCATCCTGGCTTCCCGTCTCCTGCATTTGGGTCCTCATCTCTACACCAATCATGACACAGCTTTTTATTTTTTCTTGCTTTATTTGACATGTTCTTAAACTGTTATTTGTGTCATATAAAGCAGCTTTAAGTGTTTCTACAAAGCGCTATATAAATAAAATGTATAATTATATTAAGGAAGGGTGGGTTTTGTGCAAAGAACAATTGACCCAGTTACTGTATTTAAAATTAAATATAAAATTTCATCAGTCGCCATAGACTGGCGAGCTGTCCAGGGTGTTCCCCCGCCTCTCACCCAAAGACTGCTGCTCCCCCACGACCCTTAATCGGACTAAGTGGTACAGATAATGAATGAATGAACTTCATCAGTGCCCAGACAGGTTGTGCCCCCAATGGGAGCTGTGTCTTTATGTCAATCAAAAGGACACTCCCCCAATTATGCCAAATTTCAAGGTTAAATTACTTCTAAATGGAGGGGAAAAAAATTCACTGCTCCCCAAGCTGTAATGATGGTAAAGCTGACCTAATAAGCCTAAAATGTTTTCTGTGCCAGGATGTAAACGGATGGTCGGGGGGAGAGAGGGGGGAGGACTTCTTCCGAAGCGCTGCTGCATACAATCATCTCACCGATCTACAAATGCCTCACCGACATTTTAGGCAAAATCATATTTATTTATAAGTGACTATAATTTGCTTAGTCATTCATTATCATTGACACCCATCTGGAATGCAATATTAAACTCAGATTAAGGTTTAAGAGCAGTTTTCGGAAACATAAAGTAGGTGTTAGCGATCGCTTGCCAGTTGCGCGTACTGCTCTCCACCTCCTCATGATGGTTAAAGTGTTAAATGGACACATAGTATAGTGAACTGTGGATCTGCTGGAGTAATCATCCTCACCTGTAGTACATAACATACATCCCACTGTTCAACAGTGAATGGAGACTCAGCCATTGGAGCGACGCTGTTCATTCCCTCGTAGGAAACACCGCAGGGAAATCATAGATGCAACTCTTACAGAAGGAGTGTTTGTCCTGCATGCCGCCTTCTTCTGGAAAATAAACTTGCTGTTTTTCACAACTTCTTTGTTTTTTGACCGTTTTTTTCCAGGTTTGTTCCCAGTGTATACCTACTATACCAGCAATAACTTCTCAACTACTTCCACACAGGTTCATAAGGCTAGACACAAAGTTAAGTTCTGAGAGGCAGAGATTTACAGGAAGATACGACACGGGAGGACTGCGTAGTATTTTCCAGGCCAAAACAGTAGACTTGTCTGCTATAGACCAGAAAAGAAAAATAATTCAGACTGTGTATGTGTTGTCCTGGTTATCACTAAACAAATATCAGACTAAACTAAACATAAATAAACAATTTCATGACCAACATTTTATAACTTATAACCAAATTGAAGTTTAAGTTCCGGTGTGATGGTCGGTTATTAAAATCAGTTTCTATCAGATGAATCTTTTACATTAATGCACTGAAGTCTGAATTATTATCTAAAAAATCTCAACGTACGATTTGTAACGATCAGTAGCTGAGGACCACTGTCTGACGCCACCAGTCCAGATGTTCCTGCTGTTGTGTATGTCTGCAGATATGGGGTCATTAGGACGCACCACTTCCGTAATGGCGGCGCCAAAAGATGAAGAAGCACAGATAAAGACCTCCAGATTAGTCTGTAGAACCTTGCTTGTATTCTTAAGTCTTATCCGTGACATGAATCCATAAAACCAGTAGCAGGACAGCTAGCATTGGGAGTGAAGTAGAAAAATGTTGTTTTTTTTCTGTACGTTATTTTTTAAGTTAGCTTTTCTTTTTTCTGATTTTATGACAAATGTTCACAAGACTACAAGAAAAACAGACAAAGTCTTGCAAAATTGTGTCATAATCTAATTTTACTGTGGAAAAAATGATATGCAGATACAGTGGGGCTCCAAAGTTTGGGCACCCCTGGTAAAAATTTATTTTGATGTGCCAAAAAGAAGCTAACAAAAGATGGAACATCTCCAAAAGGCATCAAATTACAGATTAGACATTCTTATAACACATCAAAAGAATTTCAATCTCATTTCCATCATTTTAACTTTTAAAATAAGAGAAAACAAAAAATAGCCTCTGCAAAAGGCACCCTGCATAGTTCGTACCTTCTATTCCCCCATTTGGCAAGTATGTCAGCTTGTAAACACTTTTTATAGCCAGCCAATAGTCTTTCTAATCTTGTTTGAGGTATCTTCACCCATTCTTCCTTGCAAAAGTCTTCCAGATCTTTGAGATTTCTGGGCCGTCTGTGACGCACGGCTCTTTTAAGGTCTATCCATAGACTTTCAATTATGTTGAGGTCAGGAGATTGTGAAGGCCATGGCAAAACCTTCAGTTCATGCCTCTTGATGTAATCCACCTGGATTTTGAGGTGTTTTTAGGATCGTTATCCATGTGTAGAAGCCATCCTCTCTTTGACTGCAGCTTTTTCACAGATGGCATTAGGTTAGCATCCAAAATTTGCTCAAATCCCATTGAATCCATTTTTCCTTCTTCTCATGACATGTTCCCTGTGCCACTGGCTGCAATACAACCCCAAAGCATGATTGATCCACCCCCATGCTTAACAGTTGGATAGAGGTTCTTTTTTTTATTAAATTCTGTGCCCTTTCTTCTCCAAACGTACCTGTGCTCATTCCGGCCAAAAAGTTCAATTTTAACCTCATCAATCCACAGAACTTGTTTCCAAATGCACCAGACTTGTTTATATGTTCCTTTGCAAACTTCAAATGCAGATTTTTGTGGTAAGGACGTAAAAGAAGTTTCCTTCTGATGACTCTTCCATGAAGGCCATATTTGTACAAGTACCTCTTTATAGAGGAATGGTGCACCATGACTCCAGTATCAGCCAGATCTTCCTGGAGGGATCATGCAGTCAAACTTGGGTTTTGACTTGCTTTTCTTACAATCCTGCGAGCTGTTCTGTCTGATATTTTTCTTGGTCTTCCAGATTTTGCTTTAACTTCCTCTGTTCCCAATGACTGCCATTTCTTGATCACATTCGGAACAGAGGATATTAGCATCGGAAAACACTTTGCTATTTTCTTACACCCTTCTCCTGCTTTGTGAGCATCAACTATTTTCAGTTTCAGTGTTCTTGACAGCTGCTTAGAGGAACCCATGGTGCCGATTGTTGAGGCAAGGTCAGATGAGTCTGAGCATTTAAAACCTTTGAGATTGACATCGACACTAACTGTAAACAATCCAGGACACTGTCAGGTTTCAGTTGTCAAATTGGGGGCGTACAAGGTACTAACTCTGCAGGGTGCCCAAACTTTTACAGACGCCATCTTTTGTTTTCTGTTATTTTGAAAGTTTAAATGATGGAAATAGGATGTAACTTTTTTTGACATGTTATAAGAATGTCTAAACTGTACTTTGATGCCTTTTCGAGATTTTCCGTCATTTTAAAGCTCCTTATTTGCACATTAAAATAAATTTTTACCAGGGGTGCCCAAACTTTGGAGCCCCACTGTATACAAACATGAAATATGTTCATAATTTAAATCTGAAAATCTGTAAAAAAGAAGGGGGAACTTGATTAAACTTGATTTTTAGTAGACGACTGAATCAAATAATAAAGACAGACAATAATATCATACACCCAAGCTGTATTAATTTCTGGAAAAATTCAATGAATTGCATTTTAGTTTGAAACTATAGAAACAAAATAAAATATTTATAAAAAGGAAAAATTCAGTTCAGTTTTATTTTAAAAGTGAAATTTTGTTGTATTTTTTGTAAATATGCTTTTATATTTTACGATTTGTCATGAGACTGTTCAGGTACAAAGCAGATCTTCTTTTCCTTTGATTTATTAAACATAATGATCTGGAGAAAAGCAGGAGATGATCCATGTTTAACAGAGAAGTTTTAGTGGGACGACAAACCTGCTGCAATAAATAACCAACATCTGTCTGTAGGCATGAAGACGCGCTTGTAGACGGGGTTTATGGGTTTTTAGAAATATCTTTATGAAGATGCCTGATTTGTCACACAGCAGCAGACATGTCCTTTAAATCACCAACACAGGATCCAATAAGTAACAAAGGATAGTCTTTGATTCAGATTCCTTCCTTCAGGGCTGGTTTACAGAAAACTTTAAATCCTTACAATAACTATTATGATCCAAAACCTAAATCAATTACTTCCTGAATTTATTTACAATTACATCAAAACTATATAAATACTGGAGAAAAAAGGCCACAGTTGTCAATAATTCCTACAGATATGATCTTTTGTGATGAAAAAGTCCGTCCAACATTCAATATGACCGTAAGTAGACACGTCCATGAGCAAAGTTTACGTCTAAATGTAATTTTTCAGGGAGATTTTATATTTTTAGGACAAAATGCTGACACGTCTGTCAAGAATATCATTTTTTTGTTGTTTTTTTTTGTGAAAAAGGTGAAGACATAAAAATAAAACAATACAAGTTCCTACTAAATTTGATATTTTGTAAAAAAAACAAAACAAAACAGATTATATTACATTATAATTATATATTATTATTATTATTATTATTATTATTATTATTATTTAATTAAAAAAAAAAAAAAAAGCGCAGACCTCTGCTAAGCAGCTCATTTCCACTCATTGTGTTTTCCACCCTGTTTTTGTCCTACATTCATTTTTATGTACTTGTGATGTGCAGAAAGTTTTTCCTGTCAATATGATACCATTAGTTTGTGGTACTTTTTCTTAATTAAAAAAAAGTCTGCATGAATATCTTTATTGCAAAGCCAAAATGGATTACAAATAAAACACAAAAACATCAATATTTACAGAAATGTTTCCATACTTCCATACGTGCAAATTAAACACAAATAAGATTAAATAAATCATTTTAAAATGATAAAATAATTAAACAAAGTTAAATGAAGATTATTGTCATATTAATTAGCTTTATTAAAAGGAAAATACATTTTTAAAAATGTAAAAGTAATTTGATAAATATAAAATTGCATCACTATGACATCACTATGACTTCTGACAGACTGACATAATCATGTGACATGGACGTAATCACTTTAGTTTTACGTGCAGTTTAATCATCTAAAACTCTCGGAAGTGAAAAAATATCATGGTTTGTATCAGACGAGAGGTATAGCAAAAAAATTTTTATCTGATACTGTAACTGGCTGATATCGACATATCGACTCAAGAGTATCAATGTGCTCATCCTCTATATTGAGTATGCACTATTAGATTCTGATGTACATTTATAATGAATCCACAGTGGCTTTGCTATATTGTGGTGTTTGTTGTATGTTTGTTCTCTTGTAGTAATTAAATGTTGTTCCTGTTCTGGGTAGTATCCAGAATGTTGTTCCTGTTCTGGATGGTAGTATCCAGGATGCTGCTCCTGTTCTGGATGGTAGTATCCAGAATGTTGTTCCTGTTCTGGATGGTAGTATCCAGGATGCTGCTCCTGTTCTGGATGGTAGTATCCAGAATGTTGTTCCTGTTCTAGATGGTAGTATCCAGAATGTTATTCCTGTTCTAGATAGTAGTATCCAGAATGTTGTTCCTGTTCTGGGTGGTAGTAACCAGAATGTTGTTCTTGTTCTGGATGGTAGTATCCAGAATGTTGTTCCTGTTCTGGATGGTAGTATCCAGAATGTTATTCCTGTTCTGGGTGGTAGTATCCAGAATGTTGTTCCTGTTCTCGATAGTAGTATCCAGAATGTTGTTCCTGTTCTGGATGGTAGTATCCAGAATGTTGTTCCTGTTCTGGATGGTAGTATCCAGGATGCTGCTCCTGTTCTGGATGGTAGTATCCAGAATGTTGTTCCTGTTCTGGGTAGTATCCAGAATGTTGTTCCTGTTCTGGATGGTAGTAACCACAATGTTGTTCCTGTTCTGGATGGTAGTATCCAGAATGTTGTTCCTGTTCTGGATGGTAGTATCCAGAATGTTGTTCCTGTTCTAGATGGTAGTATCCAGAATGTTGTTCCTGTTCTGGGTAGTATCCAGAATGTTGTTCCTTTTCTGGATGGTAGTAACCAGAATGTTGTTCCTGTTCTGGATGGTAGTATCCAGAATGTTGTTCCTGTTCTGGCTGGTAGTAACCAGAATGTTGTTCCTGTTCTGGGTGGTAGTATTCAGGATGCTGCTCCTGTTCTGGATGGTAGTATCCAGAATGTTGTTCCTGTTCTGGATGGTAGTATCCAGAATGTTGTTCCTGTTCTAGATGGTAGTATCCAGAATGTTGTTCCTGTTCTGGGTAGTATCCAGAATGTTGTTCCTGTTCTGGATGGTAGTAACCAGAATGTTGTTCCTGTTCTGGATGGTAGTATCCAGAATGTTGTTCCTGTTCTGGGTGGTAGTATTCAGGATGCTGCTCCTGTTCTGAATGGTAGTATCCAGGATGTTGTTCCTGTTCTGGATGGTAGTATCCAGGATGCTGCTCCTGTTCTGGATGGTAGTATCCAGAATGTTGTTCCTGTTCTGGATGGTAGTATCCAGGATGCTGCTCCTGTTCTGGATGGTAGTATCCAGAATGTTATTCCTGTTCTGGGTGGTAGTATCCAGAATGTTGTTCCTGTTCTCGATAGTAGTATCCAGAATGTTGTTCCTGTTCTGGATGGTAGTATCCAGAATGTTGTTCCTGTTCTGGATGGTAGTATCCAGAATGTTGTTCCTGTTCTGGGTAGTATCCAGAATGTTGTTCCTGTTCTGGATGGTAGTAACCAGAATGTTGTTCCTGTTCTGGATGGTAGTATCCAGAATGTTGTTCCTGTTCTGGATGGTAGTATCCAGAATGTTGTTCCTGTTCTGGGTAGTATCCAGAATGTTGTTCCTGTTCTGGATGGTAGTAACCAGAATGTTGTTCCTGTTCTGGATGGTAGTATCCAGAATGTTGTTCCTGTTCTGGATGGTAGTATCCAGAATGTTGTTCCTGTTCTAGATGGTAGTATCCAGAATGTTGTTCCTGTTCTGGGTAGTATCCAGAATGTTGTTCCTGTTCTGGCTGGTAGTAACCAGAATGTTGTTCCTGTTCTAGATGGTAGTATCCAGAATGTTATTCCTGTTCTAGATAGTAGTATCCAGAATGTTGTTCCTGTTCTGGGTGGTAGTATCCAGAATGTTGTTCTTGTTCTGGATGGTAGTATCCAGAATGTTGTTCCTTTTCTGGATGGTAGTATCCAGAATGTTGTTCCTGTTCTAGATGGTAGTATCCAGAATGTTGTTCCTGTTCTGGGTAGTATCCAGAATGTTGTTCCTGTTCTGGATGGTAGTAACCAGAATGTTGTTCCTGTTCTGGATGGTAGTATCCAGAATGTTGTTCCTGTTCTGGGTGGTAGTATTCAGGATGCTGCTCCTGTTCTGAATGGTAGTATCCAGGATGTTGTTCCTGTTCTGGATGGTAGTATCCAGGATGCTGCTCCTGTTCTGGATGGTAGTATCCAGAATGTTGTTCCTGTTCTGGATGGTAGTATCCAGGATGCTGCTCCTGTTCTGGATGGTAGTATCCAGAATGTTATTCCTGTTCTGGGTGGTAGTATCCAGAATGTTGTTCCTGTTCTCGATAGTAGTATCCAGAATGTTGTTCCTGTTCTGGATGGTAGTATCCAGAATTTTGTTCCTGTTCTGGATGGTAGTATCCAGAATGTTGTTCCTTTTCTGGGTAGTATCCAGAATGTCGTTCCTGTTCTGGGTAGTATCCAGAATGTCGTTCCTGTTCTGGATGGTAGTAACCAGAATGTTGTTCCTGTTCTGGATGGTAGTATCCAGAATGTTGTTCCTGTTCTGGATGGTAGTATCCAGAATGTTGTTCCTGTTCTAGATGGTAGTATCCAGAATGTTGTTCCTGTTCTGGGTAGTATCCAGAATGTTGTTCCTGTTCTGGATGGTAGTATCCAGGATGCTGCTCCTGTTCTGGATGGTAGTATCCAGAATGTTGTTCCTGTTCTGGATGGTAGTATCCAGGATGCTGCTCCTGTTCTGGATGGTAGTATCCAGAATGTTGTTCCTGTTCTAGATGGTAGTATCCAGAATGTTATTCCTGTTCTAGATAGTAGTTTCCAGAATGTTGTTCCTGTTCTGGGTGGTAGTATCCAGAATGTTGTTCTTGTTCTGGATGGTAGTATCCAGAATGTTGTTCCTGTTCTAGATGGTAGTATCCAGAATGTTATTCCTGTTCTGGGTGGTAGTATCCAGAATGTTGTTCCTGTTCTCGATAGTAGTATCCAGAATGTTGTTCCTGTTCTGGATGGTAGTATCCAGGATGCTGCTCCTGTTCTGGATGGTAGTATCCAGAATGTTGTTCCTGTTCTGGGTAGTATCCAGAATGTTGTTCCTGTTCTGGATGGTAGTAACCAGAATGTTGTTCCTGTTCTGGATGGTAGTATCCAGAATGTTGTTCCTGTTCTGGATGGTAGTATCCAGAATGTTGTTCCTGTTCTAGATGGTAGTATCCAGAATGTTGTTCCTGTTCTGGGTAGTATCCAGAATGTTGTTCCTGTTCTGGCTGGTAGTAACCAGAATGTTGTTCCTGTTCTGGATGGTAGTATCCAGAATGTTGTTCCTGTTCTGGCTGGTAGTAACCAGAATGTTGTTCCTGTTCTGGGTGGTAGTATTCAGGATGCTGCTCCTGTTCTGAATGGTAGTATCCAGGATGTTGTTCCTGTTCTGGATGGTAGTATCCAGGATGCTGCTCCTGTTCTGGATGGTAGTATCCAGAATGTTGTTCCTGTTCTGGATGGTAGTATCCAGGATGCTGCTCCTGTTCTGGATGGTAGTATCCAGAATGTTGTTCCTGTTCTGGATGGTAGTATCCAGGATGCTGCTCCTGTTCTGGATGGTAGTATCCAGAATGTTGTTCCTGTTCTGGATGGTAGTATCCAGGATGCTGCTCCTGTTCTGGATGGTAGTATCCAGAATGTTATTCCTGTTCTGGGTGGTAGTATCCAGAATGTTGTTCCTGTTCTCGATAGTAGTATCCAGAATGTTGTTCCTGTTCTGGATGGTAGTATCCAGGATGCTGCTCCTGTTCTGGATGGTAGTATCCAGAATGTTGTTCCTGTTCTGGGTAGTATCCAGAATGTTGTTCCTGTTCTGGATGGTAGTAACCAGAATGTTGTTCCTGTTCTGGATGGTAGTATCCAGAATGTTGTTCCTGTTCTGGATGGTAGTATCCAGAATGTTGTTCCTGTTCTAGATGGTAGTATCCAGAATGTTGTTCCTGTTCTGGGTAGTATCCAGAATGTTGTTCCTGTTCTGGCTGGTAGTAACCAGAATGTTGTTCCTGTTCTAGATGGTAGTATCCAGAATGTTATTCCTGTTCTAGATAGTAGTATCCAGAATGTTGTTCCTGTTCTGGGTGGTAGTATCCAGAATGTTGTTCTTGTTCTGGATGGTAGTATCCAGAATGTTGTTCCTGTTCTGGATGGTAGTATCCAGAATGTTGTTCCTGTTCTAGATGGTAGTATCCAGAATGTTGTTCCTGTTCTGGGTAGTATCCAGAATGTTGTTCCTGTTCTAGATGGTAGTAACCAGAATGTTGTTCCTGTTCTGGATGGTAGTATCCAGAATGTTGTTCCTGTTCTGGGTGGTAGTATTCAGGATGCTGCTCCTGTTCTGAATGGTAGTATCCAGGATGTTGTTCCTGTTCTGGATGGTAGTATCCAGGATGCTGCTCCTGTTCTGGATGGTAGTATCCAGAATGTTGTTCCTGTTCTGGATGGTAGTATCCAGGATGCTGCTCCTGTTCTGGATGGTAGTATCCAGAATGTTATTCCTGTTCTGGGTGGTAGTATCCAGAATGTTGTTCCTTTTCTCGATAGTAGTATCCAGAATGTTGTTCCTGTTCTGGATGGTAGTAACCAGAATGTTGTTCCTTTTCTGGATGGTAGTATCCAGAATGTTGTTCCTGTTATGGATGGTAGTATCCAGAATGTTGTTCCTGTTCTAGATGGTAGTATCCAGAATGTTGTTCCTGTTCTGGGTAGTATCCAGAATGTTGTTCCTGTTCTGGATGGTAGTATCCAGGATGCTGCTCCTGTTCTGGATGGTAGTATCCAGAATGTTGTTCCTGTTCTGGATGGTAGTATCCAGGATGCTGCTCCTGTTCTGGATGGTAGTATCCAGAATGTTGTTCCTGTTCTAGATGGTAGTATCCAGAATGTTATTCCTGTTCTAGATAGTAGTTTCCAGAATGTTGTTCCTGTTCTGGGTGGTAGTATCCAGAATGTTGTTCTTGTTCTGGATGGTAGTATCCAGAATGTTGTTCCTGTTCTAGATGGTAGTATCCAGAATGTTATTCCTGTTCTGGGTGGTAGTATCCAGAATGTTGTTCCTGTTCTCGATAGTAGTATCCAGAAAGTTGTTCCTGTTCTGGATGGTAGTATCCAGGATGCTGCTCCTGTTCTGGATGGCAGTATCCAGAATGTTGTTCCTGTTCTGGGTAGTATCCAGAATGTTGTTCCTGTTCTGGATGGTAGTAACCAGAATGTTGTTCCTGTTCTGGATGGTAGTATCCAGAATGTTGTTCCTGTTCTGGATGGTAGTATCCAGAATGTTGTTCCTGTTCTAGATGGTAGTATCCAGAATGTTGTTCCTGTTCTGGGTAGTATCCAGAATGTTGTTCCTGTTCTGGCTGGTAGTAACCAGAATGTTGTTCCTGTTCTGGATGGTAGTATCCAGAATGTTGTTCCTGTTCTGGCTGGTAGTAACCAGAATGTTGTTCCTGTTCTGGGTGGTAGTATTCAGGATGCTGCTCCTGTTCTGAATGGTAGTATCCAGGATGTTGTTCCTGTTCTGGATGGTAGTATCCAGGATGCTGCTCCTGTTCTGGATGGTAGTATCCAGAATGTTGTTCCTGTTCTGGATGGTAGTATCCAGGATGCTGCTCCTGTTCTGGATGGTAGTATCCAGAATGTTATTCCTGTTCTGGGTGGTAGTATCCAGAATGTTGTTCCTGTTCTCGATAGTAGTATCCAGAATGTTGTTCCTGTTCTGGATGGTAGTATCCAGAATGTTGTTCCTGTTCTGGATGGTAGTATCCAGAAATTTGTTCCTGTTCTGGGTAGTATCCAGAATGTTGTTCCTGTTCTGGATGGTAGTAACCAGAATGTTGTTCCTGTTCTGGATGGTAGTATCCAGAATGTTGTTCCTGTTCTGGATGGTAGTATCCAGAATGTTGTTCCTGTTCTAGATGGTAGTATCCAGAATGTTGTTCCTGTTCTGGGTAGTATCCAGAATGTTGTTCCTGTTCTGGATGGTAGTAACCAGAATGTTGTTCCTGTTCTGGATGGTAGTATCCAGAATGTTGTTCCTGTTCGGGCTGGTAGTAACCAGAATGTTGTTCCTGTTCTGGATGGTAGTATCCAGAATGTTGTTCCTGTTCTGGATGGTAGTAACCAGAATGTTGTTCCTGTTCTGGATGGTAGTATCCAGAATGTTGTTCCTGTTCTGGCTGGTAGTAACCAGAATGTTGTTCCTGTTCTGGGTGGTAGTATCCAGAATGTTGTTCCTGTTCTAGATGGTAGTATCCAGAATGTTATTCCTGTTCTGGGTGGTAGTATTCAGGATGCTGCTCCTGTTCTGAATGGTAGTATCCAGGATGTTGTTCCTGTTCTGGATGGTAGTATCCAGGATGCTGCTCCTGTTCTGGATGGTAGTATCCAGAATGTTGTTCCTGTTCTGGATGGTAGTATCCAGGATGCTGCTCCTGTTCTGGATGGTAGTATCCAGAATGTTATTCCTGTTCTGGGTGGTAGTATCCAGAATGTTGTTCCTGTTCTCGATAGTAGTATCCAGAATGTTGTTCCTGTTCTGGATGGTAGTATCCAGAATGTTGTTCCTGTTCTGGATGGTAGTATCCAGAATGTTGTTCCTTTTCTGGGTAGTATCCAGAATGTCGTTCCTGTTCTGGATGGTAGTAACCAGAATGTTGTTCCTGTTCTGGATGGTAGTATCCAGAATGTTGTTCCTGTTCTGGATGGTAGTATCCAGAATGTTGTTCCTGTTCTAGATGGTAGTATCCAGAATGTTGTTCCTGTTCTGGGTAGTATCCAGAATGTTGTTCCTGTTCTGGATGGTAGTATCCAGGATGCTGCTCCTGTTCTGGATGGTAGTATCCAGAATGTTGTTCCTGTTCTGGATGGTAGTATCCAGGATGCTGCTCCTGTTCTGGATGGTAGTATCCAGAATGTTGTTCCTGTTCTAGATGGTAGTATCCAGAATGTTATTCCTGTTCTAGATAGTAGTTTCCAGAATGTTGTTCCTGTTCTGGGTGGTAGTATCCAGAATGTTGTTCTTGTTCTGGATGGTAGTATCCAGAATGTTGTTCCTGTTCTAGATGGTAGTATCCAGAATGTTATTCCTGTTCTGGGTGGTAGTATCCAGAATGTTGTTCCTGTTCTCGATAGTAGTATCCAGAATGTTGTTCCTGTTCTGGATGGTAGTATCCAGGATGCTGCTCCTGTTCTGGATGGTAGTATCCAGAATGTTGTTCCTGTTCTGGGTAGTATCCAGAATGTTTTTCCTGTTCTGGATGGTAGTAACCAGAATGTTGTTCCTGTTCTGGATGGTAGTATCCAGAATGTTGTTCCTGTTCTGGATGGTAGTATCCAGAATGTTGTTCCTGTTCTAGATGGTAGTATCCAGAATGTTGTTCCTGTTCTGGGTAGTATCCAGAATGTTGTTCCTGTTCTGGCTGGTAGTAACCAGAATGTTGTTCCTGTTCTGGATGGTAGTATCCAGAATGTTGTTCCTGTTCTGGCTGGTAGTAACCAGAATGTTGTTCCTGTTCTGGGTGGTAGTATTCAGGATGCTGCTCCTGTTCTGAATGGTAGTATCCAGGATGTTGTTCCTGTTCTGGATGGTAGTATCCAGGATGCTGCTCCTGTTCTGGATGGTAGTATCCAGAATGTTGTTCCTGTTCTGGATGGTAGTATCCAGGATGCTGCTCCTGTTCTGGATGGTAGTATCCAGAATGTTGTTCCTGTTCTGGATGGTAGTATCCAGGATGCTGCTCCTGTTCTGGATGGTAGTATCCAGAATGTTGTTCCTGTTCTGGATGGTAGTATCCAGGATGCTGCTCCTGTTCTGGATGGTAGTATCCAGAATGTTATTCCTGTTCTGGGTGGTAGTATCCAGAATGTTGTTCCTGTTCTCGATAGTAGTATCCAGAATGTTGTTCCTGTTCTGGATGGTAGTATCCAGGATGCTGCTCCTGTTCTGGATGGTAGTATCCAGAATGTTGTTCCTGTTCTGGGTAGTATCCAGAATGTTGTTCCTGTTCTGGATGGTAGTAACCAGAATGTTGTTCCTGTTCTGGATGGTAGTATCCAGAATGTTGTTCCTGTTCTGGATGGTAGTATCCAGAATGTTGTTCCTGTTCTAGATGGTAGTATCCAGAATGTTGTTCCTGTTCTGGGTAGTATCCAGAATGTTGTTCCTGTTCTGGCTGGTAGTAACCAGAATGTTGTTCCTGTTCTAGATGGTAGTATCCAGAATGTTATTCCTGTTCTAGATAGTAGTATCCAGAATGTTGTTCCTGTTCTGGGTGGTAGTATCCAGAATGTTGTTCTTGTTCTGGATGGTAGTATCCAGAATGTTGTTCCTGTTCTGGATGGTAGTATCCAGAATGTTGTTCCTGTTCTAGATGGTAGTATCCAGAATGTTGTTCCTGTTCTGGGTAGTATCCAGAATGTTTTTCCTGTTCTGGATGGTAGTAACCAGAATGTTGTTCCTGTTCTGGATGGTAGTATCCAGAATGTTGTTCCTGTTCTGGGTGGTAGTATTCAGGATGCTGCTCCTGTTCTGAATGGTAGTATCCAGGATGTTGTTCCTGTTCTGGATGGTAGTATCCAGGATGCTGCTCCTGTTCTGGATGGTAGTATCCAGAATGTTGTTCCTGTTCTGGATGGTAGTATCCAGGATGCTGCTCCTGTTCTGGATGGTAGTATCCAGAATGTTATTCCTGTTCTGGGTGGTAGTATCCAGAATGTTGTTCCTGTTCTCGATAGTAGTATCCAGAATGTTGTTCCTGTTCTGGATGGTAGTATCCAGAATGTTGTTCCTGTTCTGGATGGTAATATCCAGAATGTTGTTCCTTTTCTGGGTAGTATCCAGAATGTTGTTCCTGTTCTGGATGGTAGTAACCAGAATGTTGTTCCTGTTCTGGATGGTAGTATCCAGAATGTTGTTCCTGTTCTGGATGGTAGTATCCAGAATGTTGTTCCTGTTCTAGATGGTAGTATCCAGAATGTTGTTCCTGTTCTGGGTAGTATCCAGAATGTTGTTCCTGTTCTGGATGGTAGTATCCAGGATGCTGCTCCTGTTCTGGATGGTAGTATCCAGAATGTTGTTCCTGTTCTGGATGGTAGTATCCAGGATGCTGCTCCTGTTCTGGATGGTAGTATCCAGAATGTTGTTCCTGTTCTAGATGGTAGTATCCAGAATGTTATTCCTGTTCTAGATAGTAGTTTCCAGAATGTTGTTCCTGTTCTGGGTGGTAGTATCCAGAATGTTGTTCTTGTTCTGGATGGTAGTATCCAGAATGTTGTTCCTGTTCTAGATGGTAGTATCCAGAATGTTATTCCTGTTCTGGGTGGTAGTATCCAGAATGTTGTTCCTGTTCTCGATAGTAGTATCCAGAAAGTTGTTCCTCTTCTGGATGGTAGTATCCAGGATGCTGCTCCTGTTCTGGATGGCAGTATCCAGAATGTTGTTCCTGTTCTGGGTAGTATCCAGAATGTTGTTCCTGTTCTGGATGGTAGTAACCAGAATGTTGTTCCTGTTCTGGATGGTAGTATCCAGAATGTTGTTCCTGTTCTGGATGGTAGTATCCAGAATGTTGTTCCTGTTCTAGATGGTAGTATCCAGAATGTTGTTCCTGTTCTGGGTAGTATCCAGAATGTTGTTCCTGTTCTGGCTGGTAGTAACCAGAATGTTGTTCCTGTTCTGGATGGTAGTATCCAGAATGTTGTTCCTGTTCTGGCTGGTAGTAACCAGAATGTTGTTCCTGTTCTGGGTGGTAGTATTCAGGATGCTGCTCCTGTTCTGAATGGTAGTATCCAGGATGTTGTTCCTGTTCTGGATGGTAGTATCCAGGATGCTGCTCCTGTTCTGGATGGTAGTATCCAGAATGTTGTTCCTGTTCTGGATGGTAGTATCCAGGATGCTGCTCCTGTTCTGGATGGTAGTATCCAGAATGTTATTCCTGTTCTGGGTGGTAGTATCCAGAATGTTGTTCCTGTTCTCGATAGTAGTATCCAGAATGTTGTTCCTGTTCTGGATGGTAGTATCCAGAATGTTGTTCCTGTTCTGGATGGTAGTATCCAGAAATTTGTTCCTGTTCTGGGTAGTATCCAGAATGTTGTTCCTGTTCTGGATGGTAGTAACCAGAATGTTGTTCCTGTTCTGGATGGTAGTATCCAGAATGTTGTTCCTGTTCTGGATGGTAGTATCCAGAATGTTGTTCCTGTTCTAGATGGTAGTATCCAGAATGTTGTTCCTGTTCTGGGTAGTATCCAGAATGTTGTTCCTGTTCTGGATGGTAGTAACCAGAATGTTGTTCCTGTTCTGGATGGTAGTATCCAGAATGTTGTTCCTGTTCGGGCTGGTAGTAACCAGAATGTTGTTCCTGTTCTGGATGGTAGTATCCAGAATGTTGTTCCTGTTCTGGATGGTAGTAACCAGAATGTTGTTCCTGTTCTGGATGGTAGTATCCAGAATGTTATTCCTGTTCTGGGTGGTAGTATCCAGAATGTTGTTCCTGTTCTCGATAGTAGTATCCAGAATGTTGTTCCTGTTCTGGATGGTAGTATCCAGAATGTTGTTCCTGTTCTGGATGGTAGTATCCAGAATGTTGTTCCTGTTCTGGGTAGTATCCAGAATGTCGTTCCTGTTCTGGATGGTAGTAACCAGAATGTTGTTCCTGTTCTGGATGGTAGTATCCAGAATGTTGTTCCTGTTCTAGATGGTAGTATCCAGAATGTTGTTCCTGTTCTGGGTAGTATCCAGAATGTTGTTCCTGTTCTGGATGGTAGTAACCAGAATGTTGTTCCTGTTCTGGATGGTAGTATCCAGAATGTTGTTCCTGTTCTGGCTGGTAGTAACCAGAATGTTGTTCCTGTTCTGGATGGTAGTATCCAGAGATATACTGAAAATGCTTCTTGTTGTGAGATCGAATCCTTCACAACATTCTTGGATCCAGATGTTGCTCCGCGTCACTCCCAACATCTAATGCTATCTAGTTAGACCAGGACCTGTTCTCAGAAATGTTGATTTTAAAGTAATTTGCAAAGCCATCGTGATACAGCGGGAAGAGATAATTCCTGTTATTATACATCATGACCAAACAGGTTAAATAAAGGCAGACAATCGTCCATTAATACATGTAGACTTTATTATAGACTACTCTATCATTAAGAATTTAGAAACAATAATTATTTCTTTAGATGCACAGAAAACTTTTGACAGAATAAACTGGAAATTTTTCAATCCTGATATCCTGCAAAATAAAAATAAAAAAAGCTGAACTTTTCTCAATGGAGCAACCAAGGAATAAAACACTTTGAAGATATAATTGTAAATAAAACATTTACATCATTTGACATTTTCACTTCACAATATGGAATCAGTAGCAACAAATTTCTAGAATATCAACAACTTAGATCTATAATAAGCAAAAAGTGTAACCTGAATCTCATATACTTGCAACCTTCTATCAGGGTAGCAAAGTTCTTTTATTTAAACAACCTCAAACTAATATAAAAAATTACACATTGATGTCCGAAGTGGATGAGACACTCTCTCTGCCAACCTTAAAATGGGAATCAGATTTATCCATTAACCTTAGTCAAACCTTCTGGTCACAAATATGTTTAAACTCCCAAACTTACAACTCATACAATATAAAGTTCTTCACAGAACACATTATACAGGAAAAATAATGTTCCAGATGAGTCTTGCATCACTAACCTGTGTTCACAGTGCACAGATAACAGACCAGATGACTACATGCATGCTGTATGGTCCTGTTCACCAGTACAAAACTTCTGGCTTGATGTGTGCAGAGATTTATCAACATGGCTCAAATATAGAATCTCAGCTCCTGCCTCTCTTTGCATACTTAGTCACTTGGGTGATATAAACATGGAAATAAACACTGCACGTATCGTCCTGACTGCCTTGTGTATCGTATAGAAAACTATTCTCATGAATTAGAAGGAAAAAAAAGAATTTAAGCATTATTCAGTTTAGAAACTTCCTTTCAGACCACATCAGTGATGAGATGATGTCTGTGGGTGCTGAGCGGTGGTCATGGAGGCTTTGATTAAGGTATACCTGCCCTCTGCACCCCCCCGGTTTGCCTCTCACCTTTCTGTGGGCGGGGTCCCAATGGCATGATCACTCTTCTCTGAACACGTTCCACTCTGTATGTTCTGCATGTGACACAGTCACTGAGTCGTCCTGCAGGTTTATTTACAAACAACAGCTAGTTTTCTTTCTATGTTTCTGATTTAGCTTGTTAATTTCTGGTTGTCCTGATAGTTGATGGTTTCGACCTCCTGCAGGGGGAACATGACTCCAATGTGTATAGGTGTATGTATATGTGTTTGTATAGGTGGGTGTGTATGCTGCTTATGTATATGCATATGTATGTAGTTGTTTTCTCTCTCATTCTTTCCTTCTTTCTCTCCCTCTTTTATTCTCTACGAGGTGTTTTTCTGTTTTTATCTTCTTTTTTATTCTCTTTCTGTCCCTCTTCTGTCCTCTCCGGTCCAGTCCAGCAGTACAAACTTTGTAATACAAACAATTATGCAAAATAAATAGAAAAATGAAATAAGAATCTAGAACATCAAGGGGAGCATTATATCTATAAAGCTCCCATTGGCAAAGTAAATTTGCTCAGCAGAACACAGCATTCAGATAATCATTCTGCCTGCTTATATGCTGGACAAGACACACACACACACACACACACACACACACACACACACACACACACACAAACACAAAGAAAAACATTATGAACATTCCTCCAGAGTATTTTGTGTAAAGTTGCTAACAAACAGACATAAATGCTGGTGATGCAGGTAAATATATGAATCTTAATCTTAAGATTAAAATCTTATTCAAGACACTGGTTTTGAATAACTAAAGTGACTAAATTATAAGTCTGTTAATAATTACTGTGCCATGATCTATCGCCAGTTGCTGACCAGCAGCGTTGAGGTGATTTAGACTAAATGATGACGACTGTTTTGTTTCCAGGAGAACTGACAGTGGACAACTGCACCTTCTGGCCTGAGAATAACTTTAAGTTATGACTCCACAGAGGTTTCAATGAGTAGACTGAACAAACACATCACAGTGTGAGCTGTGTGAAAGCTGGAGCACCTGTTCATGTCTACATGCTTCATCATGCACCTCGTGAACTTGAGCCATCACTGTGTCAGTACTGTGTTTTGTTTTGGTTTATTTATCTTTAGTGCCACAAAGCCACAAAAAATATTACTATTAAATTGAAATACATCAGAGCTTCCTGCAAAACTATAATAAATTAATATATTGATTTATTTGTTTCGCATCCTGATCATGCTAGTCAAACAATAAGTTTAAACTAGCATGTACTTGCTACCACATGTCCTAAATAAATATCAGACCAACTGACTGCATGCAAACAAGTCCCACCCAGAGGTTATTAAAACTAAATATTTGCTAAACTGGATTAAACATGGGTAGCTTGGCCCATCTAGTCTAGCTGCTAGATACTGGCAGCTAGCCACAGATGCTGCTGGCTTCATTGAGACCATGTTAGCTAGGAGGCAGCCAGTGATGCTAATGGAAGCTGATGACTTTGACCGCCCAGTGAGGGAATAATTAAATACTTTTGAAAGTAACAGAACCCAAATACCTTATATTATGATCAATTGCATCACCTGTAACAGTCATGGCTGTGGCATATATGTAGCTAGCAGCTAACAATCCCAGCAGTTTTCTAACCATTACCAATATTTCAACATATCCCAGTGTCTTTTGGTTTACGTTTAAATGTCTTACAGGTAAAAATGAGATATTTCAAACCCCATTAGTGGGTGTTTGTTTCCTAATAGAGCTGATAGTATGTTAAAAAAAGTGAATTTTAAAAAAGTACATACCTCATGTATTCTGTTTTGGTGAAAATGAAACATGTCAATGTATTTTCCAGGTAAACTGGAATGAAAAAAAGTACCAGATGTGTTGTGTTTTCAAAGAAAAGTGTCATATTGAAGAATTTTATTTGACATTTAAAAGTTGTTGAACATGAATCACCTGAAAACGCTACAAATCTGTGTTTTTTATGTTAAAATGACCCACTTCAGGGTTTCTATCAGGCTACAGAGTGGGCTAGGGATGAAGGTGGGGGTCTTCAGAGGGTTGGATAAGTATTTACCACCTGTTCCCGGGAGCCACTGATCCTGGCATTTGATAGCTGCTCAATCAACACGGTATCACTGGAATTTGCAGTGTTATCAATGGGCAGATAATCCCATCTTTGTCCTGCTGCTGTATCCTGCCATCGCTCGGTACCAAAGCTGGACCTCAGTTCTCCAACCAGCCGTGGCCCTTAATGAAATACTGTATCCCTCTGCATCTCCAGCGCAGGATCTCATTAGCTTTCTGGTTGTGTGGTATTTGGAGCAGGTGGGCAGTCTTGTTTTGGACGCTGAGTGACATCCCCTTTTATCTCTGGCTGGTTCTTTAATATGCCTCAGCTTCGCACAGAAAGGCGGGGTTGAGAGTCGATCACATCTCAGCTTCACTGCTGACATTTTACTCAGACTGCCTAAACACAAAATGGTTTAACAGCGCGGATAAGCACATGCAAACATGGTGCACAAACAGTGATCAGACCATGATTTATTAAAGTGCTAAAATTCTTCTTGTCGGAGTTGTGACCTCTTACATTCAAGCCGACGTGCTTTCCCACACACAGACTTCGCAGTTGGCACGCATGTTACATGTTACAGTCTTTTATCATGATGCCTTCAGGCCCGGAGGACAGCTGGACACCGGCAGAAGCAGCTGGCTAAGCAGCAGAAGCAGAGCAACGACACACCGATTCATCATTTTTATGTAAACTTTCTTGAAAAAACATGTGCATTTCTCAAATAATCATTGCAATCAGATTGATTAATTAAAACTATTAAAAGTTGGAGGGATTTTTTTTTTTTATTGTGTAAAACATAAAAGGATGTTTATTAAGGATAGAAGATATCTTTTGTTAATAAGATTTATGTTGCATGCCAACATCATCTGTTGATTTACATGAAAGACGTTTAAATGTTCAGTTGTCGAAACAAAAACCAAACATATAAAGTTACACTTTACACCAGAGTTCACCGCATGGTGCCAGTAAACCGTCTGACATTGTACCATTTTCACTGTAAAGCTACAGTTACTGTCAAAACGATTTGTTTTTCTTTTAAGACTTGCTGTAATGCGTTTCCATGGGAATGGAAGAGTTATTAACCACAGAGTCACTGATTAAGCTTTCCAAAACAAAGATCAATCAGTGGAA
>NC_136624.1:7771630-7811630 GCF_933228915.1 Telmatherina bonti
TTTTTTTTTTTTTTAAACAAACTTAGTGGGAAAATGTTAATTAGTCAATTAAAGCTTTTGCTTACTTGTGAATTATCTTTGTTTAAATTCAATGATTAGGAACTTATTATTGGCCCCAAAACAAAGCTAAATGTTGATGAATACTTAACTACTGATCACTCGTTTGTGTAAATTTAACACAGTTAGCAAGCTGACATTAATTTTACCAACATTAAAGGCCTTAAAATCACCTTTTTTTTTAAATAAGCAATGACTGTTCACAAAATTGGCTTTTAAAAAGGACCTTTGAACGACATCCAAATCCATGTTTAAGTGCCTGAAGTGTTTATGCTATCGCCAGTGAATGTATTTACACTCATTTGTTACCTCTTTATGTCAGCATGGGCGACAGATTAAGATTGCATGCACATGCACAAAGAATTCCTGGCAAGCCATGCATGCAAGGTCCTGGATGGAATTCAAGAGACAAGAGGTGGCATACTGCAGGCATTTACTATGTGCACATTCTTCATTCCTGCTGACTGTTTGTTTTAGAATTAATTGCAACAATATAATGAGCTTAATCCTCAGAGTCTGGAGCTGGAAGGATGTTTCAGCTCAAACAATTAAATGGGAGTTTATATACAGACATAATACTCATTTAATACTTGTTTGAGTGTTTCATAAAAACCCTTGTTTTTCTCTGATTCTGGAAGCCATCCTGCAACATTCATTACAGATAGAACCCATTGATTTTCTGCATTATTCTGACTTTGTTGTGGGTTTTCTGAAACTAACATGGTATAAATTAATTAGAAAATGTGAACACACCCATTTAATGCAGAAGAATGTCAGGCTGCAGTTGTTTAAGTTGCCAACCAGTTGTTTAAGTTGCCAATCAGGGCCTCCTCCTTCCTACTGGAGATCATAATTGGTTGCAGCTGGAAGCTTCTCTTTCAGAAAAAAGGAGTTTGTTTTACAACAACGTTGGTTTGACTGAGACACAGAATAATGAGAAAGTCCATGGAGGATCATGTTTATAATATATGATCAACATTACCAAGGTCTGAAAACAATGTCTCTGTTAGCTGAGGGGAAATGATCCAGGAACAAACCATGCCATGAACTGGATGCTGACCAGTTTACCTTTTTACATTGTCGTTGGCTGAAGGGGACGCTTGTCCCATCAGAAAACTTTTTATTTGACATCTGCACTTTCAAGTTATGATCACTTTTGTAGATTCTTGTTGTCTAAGATAGAACAAACCTGTAAAAACTTTAATTTTAGTTTGGAGGGTTTTCCAGGAAAACAGGGGAGCAAAACTTCTCCTTTCCCCTTTTCAGTCCAAGCCCAAGGAGTACACAGATGGACAATGCCACGGGAAGGAAGGGCGTAATGGTGTTCGGTCTTTGAAGGAGAGGGCTTAAAAGAGCTGGAACCAGACCAAGGAGAGCATCATCCAGTGGTGATACGTCTGAACAATCAAAGACATTCAGCTTTGGTATATAGTTCACAGTGGTGTGGAAAGCGACCCGAGCCAAACACAAACCTCAGAGGATGGCAAACACTGTTCAAGGACTAAAGACATTCGTTTGTACAGGACGTCCCCATATTCCAGCAGCAGTAAAAATGTGCCTGATGAAAGAAGTTTCCCACCTCTGAGTAAGGAAAAAAAGAATTTTTTTTTCGAGAAGCTGAGTTTCACCCTGACTTTGTGGACTGCGTTGTCAGCGTGAGCTTTGATGAAATTTCTGTGTCGATCAAAAAGCCGTAATATTTATACTTGTGGACTGTTTTCCCTGAGCCATTACAGTCTATGGGATTTTACAAGATAAAAAATTCACATGCTTCAGTAAGTACATGGGAACAACAGTAAACAACAGTGTCATCTGCATAAAGATAATTTAAAAAAATACAAAATATTTGATTCATTGATGTACAGATTTATTGCTATAAATAGAGAATATAATGAACTGAACCCTGGGCCAAACCAGAGTCATGATATAACAATATCCCAGATATGATGCAATATTGCAGATATTCCCTTCGATGAAAGTAATCCCACTCTATTTTCATCCATCTACAGATGTTGTTCTGGAAGTTTTCTGGCTGAAGGTTTGCTTCCTGTTTGAACAACTACGTCTTACAGTGAATAACAGTCCATAAAGTAGTTGACATTACTATTGGCAACAGATTACTGAATCTGACTTGTATGATTTAAATCAGAAACTGGAAATGTGCCTGAGTCCAGTTTCTTATTTTGTGTCTTTTAAATAAATTGCTTCAGATGTAACCCGGCTAGGGAAGTGGAAAACAAATAGAAGCTTTAGTTGTGTGTATTGCCAGCTTAAATAAAGATTTTCAGTCAAGCATCAGCGAATCACACTGTATCATAGACAATCAAATTTCTTTTTATTTTACAGTCTTGTAGTTAAAGCTGGAAAAATGTTCCAATTTACCTTAAACTAAAATGTCACTGTGTCTTACCTTATGTGAAACTTTCATGTTTGACACGCTTTTGAAAACAAAATACAGTTTAAAAGGAGGAGGTCAGAAGGGTTTTCTGGTCTGTGGACTGCCAAATAAACAAGATTGGTCCAGTTCTTAAGGCTTTTACACACAGGGATGAACACGAAAAAACGACGTAAAATTGCAAATAATATGAAGGTGAAAAATCAGCGTTTTTGTCTGCAGAAGTGCGATGCAAAAATTAGAAGAAAAAGATTCTAAAACAAACTCACAAGGTTTCAAAAACAACCATAAATTCAACATCAAGCAATGATGATATTGTGGTGATGCAGCGAAAAAAAAGAAAAAAGACACTGGGAAAATCCCATTCTCAAAAAAACAGGAGAAGTTGTTTAATGGCCTTAAACTGGATCAGTAAATGTTAAATGGCTCATGGTGGGGTTTTTGTGGGGTTATTTATACAATTACAAAGATGTATTTTCACCTTGAAAATTAAAGTACAGTAAATGTCGGATTTGAATTTCCATTTAACACTCCATGTCCCTCGTCATTTTTCTCTTTTAGCTCAGTTTATTGTTTTGGTCTTGCAGCTTCCATTAATATCTGGCAACAACAGTATAAATCTGTCTATGAAATAAATCAATCAATCACAAAAGAGTTTTCTTATAAGGCCAGCTGTAGTTATGTTGGCATCGTTTGCAGATGAATACTTAGCTCCATCAATACAAGTGCCAAAGCTAAGCTAAATTTCATTTAGCTAAATCTACACATGCCACTGCATCTAACAGGACTGTGGATGTAAATTAGCCTCAGGCTAACCCAGGTACAATGCTTGCAATGGAAAAAAATCTACACTTTAATGCTGCCATTGGCATATGCTAAATGAAAACTAATGGTGTTCCCCTTCATTTCAGCATGTTCCGGTCTTTTTCTGAGCTCCATGCCTGGTTTTTTATTATTTTAAAAACATACAACATCGAAGCGTATCACCTACTGGTACTAGATTTCTGCTCGTACCAGAAATCCAAGCAAACAACTGAAAAGAAGGAACTTAAACATCATACATAAATCAAATTTTGGAGTGAATGTGCTGAAGTGAGCCATTATTCTTCCTTGTAATAAATGCCTTTACGAGAGTAACTTGATACCAAAATCCTCATATCTCAATTACCATTTCCCTCTAAATCTTTACTGATAGAGATTCATTTATTATCCCACTTCCCCCCCAGGAATAAGAAACAGATGTAGGGAAACATTACTGCCAGCTTAATGACAGCATGTCCAAGGGAGAAAAAAAAAGGATAAACGACAACATAAGGGGTCCCAAAACCTATAAATGCAAACCAGTGGCATTTGGAGCCACTGGTGAAAGAATTAAAATGTGCAGGACAGGTCACATTGTGTGATCTGGAGGGGAGGCTCAACCAATTCATGCCAGCAATGCTCAGTTCAATGGGGCTTTTTTAAGAAGTGAACTTGTAGAAAGAGCCAGGTCACGCTGAAGGGATGGGTGGAAAAACAGCCTGATGGTGGAGAGCTGACCTAGCATTTAGATTAGTTAGCCCCTACATCCTCCTTTCATTAGAGGCTAAGCATGGGTTGTGCACCATATGAATGTAAAAACAAAAAAAGAGCCAAAGCAGTTTAACGTTGTGGTCTGGCAAAAAAAGCATCCATTTTTTGGGGTCGTCATATTACGGGGTAGCTGATATCTGCTTTTGAGACGTTGACCTCTGTCTGAAGCCTGCAGCCTTAAACTGGGAGGATGTAGAGCAGAGCTTAGCTGTTTTAGTGTAAGCTTGAATGTCCTGTTAGCTGGTCCTTTTGGGGTTGTCAAGCCTGCGGGTCTGGTTAATACATTCACACAACTACACATGCACACACAGAAAAACAGGGGTGCACAAAGACCTTTTCACTTCGTCCGAACAAAAATCATCCATCATGCTCTGAACAAACGTCATCGTCACCTAATGTTTGCTGAGGATTAGGTAAGGTGTTCCACTTTCAAACACACAATGGCAAACAAAACTTTGTGGACGAATGTTTAAGCTTCTGCCTTTTTAAGATCTTGGAGGGGTCAGGGTTGTTTGGCAGCATGTCAGCAGCTTGCTAATATTATAGACATGCTTTAGTCCCGATTACAACAAATAAAAATCATTTAGCCGTGATTCAATTTCAGGGAACTGGTTAGCTGGAACGTCAGTGAATGCACCCAGTTTGCCCAACTGACTCAGTCAAACGGTAAACTGGGATAATAGAACTTGTTATCACAGCTGTCATCTTTTAACATCTGTCTAGGGACGGCAGATGTAAAATAGCCGTCTGGCTAACTTTGGCGTATTTACAGAAATCTTTATTAATATGCATTTTCCCTGTTTCAAGGCAAGACATTCTTTCCTTAATGGAGGTACACCAGTATGTTTGTGGAGCGTTCCCTTACCTAAATTAGTGGACGTTACGTTCATCTTCGTAGCTAGCTAGTGCTTTAGCATTGCAGGTTTCTTAAGCTAACAGCGCCAAATGGATTTATGTTTTCAGTATTACTACCGAAAAACTGCACTGATGACAGTCTCTGAAATACACACAAGAGCTCATGATTTCATGGTAATAATCTACAGAATCCATCCCATCTATCTGTGGAAACAGTGTACATTTTATCAACAAAGCATTTCTTTCCCGTGTTGTAGTCGGCTTTACGTATTTTATCACTCTCATACGTTTGGGCAACCATTATTAGTTCTTTTAGCACTACTTGTTCAAAGTTATTTTTCCATTCATCAGTCCATTCTCCACTTTCCCACTGAGAGTTGTGGGAAATTGGAGTATTGGTGCCGGTGGTTAGAGGGCTTCTCTTTGGACTGTCCACCAGCTCATCATAGGGGCTGGCGACAGTCAGACTCATACCTACAGGGATTATGTTCATTCCTCGAGTCATACCGGAAGTCATATCATATCACTGTCTAATATGACTGCGGTCTCCATTGTAGTATGATCTGTGAGCGGGCGTGATAATCCACAGCACAGTCCTTCAAAAAGCCCAGATGTGGTGGAAGGTGTGTTGATGTACGTAAAAAAAAGGTGACTGATGAAGGTGAGATGAAATGAAAGGTTAACTTTGTTGAAGCTTGAGCAAAATGGTCCATTCAGTCATTTTTTTTATGGATGCCGATACTGAAAGCATTCAGGCACAAATATTGCGTCGTTTTGTGTTTATGTCGCAAGATTATCACTCTCCCATTTCTGTCTTGTGTAACTTTGCACCCAGTTTCAACCTAAATGTTGCAAAAGTTATTTTCAATTCGTGTCTCAGTTGAGAATAGTATGCTTGTACTTTTGCTGTACATAAGTCTGATATTGTTACAGTAATTCACAAAGAGATTTTGTTCCTGTTGAAATGAAGGAGATTTGGCCAAAATGAACCAAAAACCTGCAGCTCAGGTATAATTTCACCTAGAAACATCTTTTCTAGTTTAAACAGGTCAGAAAAGATCAAACATTTACCACAATAAAGGATAATTCCATACCTTTTACAGCTGAAAGACACAATCACGCCACGTCCACCAGCTGGAAAGACAAACCAAGACCATGTCCAAAGCAGGAAAGACGGACCTGCACCACCTGCCGCTTGTTGACCCGTGTTTCCTGTCCTCTCTTTTAAGAGCAAGCTGAAGACTCAGCTCTTCAAGGAGCACTTCCACACTTAGTATAGCTGTATATGTTGGAAAGTTGGAGAACTTAGCCCAGTTCTTTGCAGCAAACTTTATGGTATTAATTCTTTGTATTATAACATAGGTGATATTATGGGGTGGGAAGGGAGTAAACAACAGCAACAAATAAAAGGCCTGGAGCACTTCATGGAAGGATCTGCGTCCAACTCGACAGTCCACCAGCACTGTGAACGGATGCTTGCCTCTGAGTGGCTGGAATCAGTGACACCCACTTAAAAGTCTCCAAGTCAAAAGTCTTTCATTTTTGGAGGGTAAGTATTCGACCAGGGGAATCACCAAACTGTTGTGGTGCAGCCTCGCCTCCACCAGCAGCCCTCGTCAATGAGCCAAATGGCCCCATTCATACCTTCTGCTGCTGATTGGGCCAAACCACCTTCCACCCAACAGAGGTGCTTCCCATACAACCAACTATTAAAAATACATTTTAAAAACAACTCCCTAAATGAATTTTATAAATGTATAAGAAACACCACAGATATATATACATGTATATACATATATATATATATATATATATATATATATATATATATATATATATATATATATATATATATATATATATATATATATATATATATATAACCTAGATAGTATCAATTTAAATAGCTAAACCTAAAACCATTTCCCAAACCTAAAACTCAAGTGTTCTTGGGCTAAGCCCCACCCATCTGCTTCATGGCCTCTCCTGGAACCTTTAAAAAGTGCCCAGGCCCTTAGGGAAACATTTGCCTGATAACCCAGGAAGAGGACACCAGCCAGGTGAGCTAATGGCCATTACCATCTACCACATCTGCACATTTAATCATCATTTCTTTTCCTCCACAGCTGTCTGCAAAAAAATGACATCAGTAAATATTAACATTTGCATGATTCCATGAATATTTACTGTAAAAAAAAAAAAAAAAAAAAAAAAAAAAAAAAAAGTGAATAGTGCAAATGTGCCTAAACCACAAAACCCAAAATGTGCCACCATTATTTACTTTAAATTTTTATTATTTTTCTTTTATTACTTAAAACACTTAAGGTAACGAGCAACTGCTTCGTTACAAGCACCTTCTTACGATGTCCTCTACTGGTTGATTTCGTGCTTGTGTTGATCTCACTCATATGTAAGTCGCTTTGGATAAAAGCGTCTGCTAAATGACTGTAGAATAGAATAGAATAAATCGATTTTTACAGAAAGTACACAATCAGCACAATGTAAAACACTGATTTCTGCTCATGGGAGTGAAAAAAACAGTGGTCCATGTGAGCATGACTCCCGTGTGACTGCTGGGTGTTTACACCCATCATGGCCTGTTAATTACCAGCATGTCTCTGGAGCTTTCAGTTACGCCCCCTTGCGACAGCCGCCATTAAGCAGACATATTTTTACAAATTGAGCTTATCATTGAACAGCTTTAATTGCCTGTATATCTGTAAGGATTACCTGCCTTGTTCACAGCGAGCCTTAATCTCTGGAGTTGAAAGGAAAAGGCAGACGTTTGTAAAACAAGGCCTCTTCGGGCATCTTCACGCGAGCTCTCCGCACGGAAAAGCAAGTGGCTGCTGGGAAAACCTTGGTGGTGCCGTGACGGGGAATAGGGGTATTTGACTTAGATCGACATGATTGCTTGCGGGTTGTTGCTGCAGCTCTCGGCCGCTTTCTGCAGAGGAATGCAGCGAAAGCATCACGCAGGAGGAGAAACATGAGAACACGGTGATATTTGCAGTATCAATCTTCTCCATAAAGTCTGTCTGATGTTCATCCGTTCAACTTGCTTTGATTAGTTTGGCTTTTTTCTTTTGACCAGAGTCTCTTAGTGGTTCAAGAAGGGTTATCACTGTAGTAAAATCTTCTCACAAAGATGTCATCTCACATGCCTTCAGTTAGAATTTCACACTTATCGCTTGCATGTGGAGCTGATCTGAGCAGAGAAGGTTTTAGCCTTCGCTAACCTCACAGCCTCTCAGTTATCTGCCTCAGAAGCTAACTGCATGTCAGCTGGATGGGCCATATGACCACAAGGGTTTTGCCACGTAGTACATCATCTTTAAAGCTTACTTATTGTTTTGTTTCTGTCCATCTGCTTTCCATTACACCAGTATTTGCGCTTGATTTTTTACAGACCTCCACGGTATCGGGTCTCCCTTCAGAGTCTGCAAACAACTTGCTGCTTAGCAGATTATCAGGTGAAAATGGAATGCATGTGGGGGTTGTGATTGAAAATGTGTGCTTCATAGCAAGATGCTTATGAGGTATTGCTTCAAAGCCAGAGAAAACATGGACATGGCACCCCTGAATACTTCCAGTACAACATGCAAAGGAAGTTGGGAGGATGGATGTCTGTTTCTTATTGATGTTAAAAGCGTGGTTATTGGCGTACTACTGCACAGCCATAGTTGAGGATTTAGAACAATATAAAGCAGGGGTGTCCAAGTCTGGTCCTGGAGATCTACCATCCTGCATCTTTTCTCCAACACAGCAGAATCAAACAGCTGAATTCCTTCATCCTCATGTCATTCAGCTCCGCAGAAGCCTGGTAACGACGAGATGTTCATGTAATTCCGGTGTGCTGGAGAAGAGATGCATCGGGGGCTCAATCCCAAACATGTGTTCTTATTTTCTTCCTGTTGATTACAGTTCAGCTGGACCACACAGAGCTGCCCCCGCAGGTCTGCTAGTACTGATCTATTTTCTGTATCAGGAGATGCATCCCATCCAGTACAAAAGGACATGGATGGAAGACTGTATCGTTGTCTAGTGTAGAGCATCATGTAAGTTTCCAACCTTAAACTTCTCCGTTCTACACGGGTTTGATGGTACAGTAACATCTTTGTCATTTCTGGGTTTGTCACATAGACCGTATATGAAAGATGAATGGAGCCTTCGGCGGTAAAAAGTGAAGCATATGTGGAAGTGCATAAAACTGCAGTTCCCCCTTCATCCACTAGGGGCTGCAAAACAGAGCAAATCCCCATAGACTCCCATGTTAAAAAGACCAACTTCACAGCAGAAATAAACACGTTTACAGCCTGGTACAAAATCTATTTAAGGTTTAATAGGTCAGGTTTACCTTCCTGACAACTGTGGGGGGAGTGAACTTTTTTCTAACTCGACCGTTTAAAAGTAGTTTAATCTCGAAATTTGGCATATTTAGGGGCGTGTCCTTTTGATTGACAGGTACCAATCTCCTGCTTCAAGTCAGAAGAATGTAGAACAACCGTGCTTTTTAGCCGGTTAACAACGTGACTTAGTTTTAGCCCGCTTACCTCTGTTAGCTGGTTAGCTCCTGTTATCTCCAGGTTAGCTCGGTTAGCTCTTAGCTACAGAAAGCTCGAGTTCGCTTGATGTCAATCATCCACCAAGATGCTCACAGCCCCCTTTTCAGCTCCACCTCTTTGCCCATATATGTATTTTACAGGTGAGACGACGCGCATGCCCCTACCAAGATGGCGATGGTAGGAACCGCCCACCGAGCTTCAATTCAGCTCTTCAGGAACCTACAAGTGACGTCATGGAGGCTACGTCCATCTCTTTTTATACAGTCTATGGTCTGTTGCTATCCTGCGGCATCCTGAATCTTTGCTACTTTTTCGTCCATGATGGTGTTTGATGTTGCACCCCAGTTCCATTTTACACCAGCGATCCTCAATCCTGGTCCTGAAGGACCTGTCATGGTTTCTGCTCTACAAGCTGCATTGTTTCCCTGCCTGACTGCAGATTATCTTCACCTGAGCTGCTCTCTATTCAACACCTGCTCTAGATCTGCTGCGAGATTGTCTGTCTTTTTTCACAGCCTTCCAGTGTAGTTCATGTGTCTGTTTCTGAGAGAGTACCTGGTCTTGACCCTGCCTGTCCCCAACCACTGTCTTTGGGGCAACTTTAGCTCAGGAGGAAGTTGTCTTTCAACTGGAAAGTTGGGAGGTTGATTCCAGGCTTCCCCTGACTAAATGCCAAAGTGTCCTAGGGCAAGACACTGAACCCCAAGCTGCCCTCCAATGTGCCTAGCGGAGTATGAGTGTGTTGTATGAGTGTGCATGTGAATGTGACAAGTAGTGTGAAGCACTTTGAGTGGTCTGCATGACTAGAAAAGTGTTATATAAGTACAAGTCCATTTACCATCCCTGTTGGTATGAGATTGACCACCTGTTGCTGAACCCCGCCTGAATCTGACCTTGCCTGTTGCTCGCCCTTTGGATTTCTTCCTCTCTTGTGTCTTTATGTGTGGACCCCGGACTGTTTTGGACCTTGAGATCTTGGATTGTGGAGATCGTTTTCCCTGCTCTGGAGGATCACTCTGGGGCTTCCTATCCACCCAGCTCCTGGTAAACACTTGTCTTTGGCCTCTTATCATTCCACCCCTGTTTTTGGCGAACCTCTCTTTTTGTGTTCCAGTCCTACTGATGACCAGACTAGCAAGACCGCCTTCAAAACCATCATTTTTTTTTCAACTTTTTTTTTAACTCCACTGTTGGCTGAGTTTTGGGTTCCAGCTTTGTAATCCTTACAGGACCAGTGTCCTGTAGGTTTTCCAAGTGTCCCTGCTGGGACACACCTGACTCAGACAATCTCTGCCATGTCTGCTAGGTTTGATCTGATTTAACTTGACTCAGGTGAATTCCAGCAGGAACTTGGAAAGCCTGCAATACACCGGCCCTCAAGGACCTGGAGTGAGGATCCCTGTTGTCGCACATGCTAAGAACATGTTAGCAAGCTGATATAAACGTGTTTAATGTGCTTAATTCAGCAGAGAAACACAAAGACGTGATCAGAGAAACAGCGAGGGAGACAGAACGAGAGACAGTAGTCTAGATAAGAATTACTTTTACAACCTGCTGAGATATTTGAGTAAGTTAGGTTGACAGCGATGATGGATTTGCCATCAATAGAGGGCGCCGCTGAGAAAACCTGCTAAAGTTCTGTAGCGCGTCTTTAAAGTAAACTAGTAGGACAAATGGAGGACTCAAAGGCTGATCCAAGGAAAGAACAGTTTAAAGACAAATGTGAAGGCGTGGAAATACCACGGAGAGTCGTTGTAGGCTAATGGTCTGACCAACTGGAGCAACTGTGTATTAACCCTTTCAGACATGAATTAATAAAAGACAATGTAACTTTTTTTTAAGACAATACAGCATTTTACTTCTACAGACATATGGAAAGATACTTTTCTGTTTATTAGTGATATTTAGAATTGATCTTTTTTTTTTAATGTCATCTAAAAAATATTTATAAAACAATATATAATCATAATTATGTAAATCTTGTATAAAATACAGCTGTGTCATTTTGTGTTCCTATTTATTGCGAAGGCAAACTTGTCTGATTACATTATGTTTAATTATATAATATATTTATGGATTCTCCAGTGAGTGGAAACGTATTGGATGACTCACTAACATCCATTGAAGTGGGGTTTTTTTGTTGTTTTTTTTTGTTTTTGTTTTTTTTTTTTTAATACAAAAAAATACCATCCTCATTCATGAATATGCAAGAAAAAAGCTTGTAAATGGCCACTATGTGGCCATATAGTGGACATATATTAACCCTTTCACTATGCATGAAAGGGTTAATATAGAGGGTAGGATGAGGTGATGATGTACTGGTGTGGTGACATCCTTAGATGCATCTGCATGCAGAGAGGGAAGACGCCACGTAGGTAAGCATGACTGTCATTATCCTTTTGTAAGATTTAACAGTGTCTTGTGTCTGAATATAACTTGTGGGCAGATTTTCACTTTTCCACCATAAGAAAGAGAATTAATGCTTCAGTGTGAGATGGAGATGATGACGTTTTGGTTGTATTGAAAGTTGATATGATTTATTTTAAAGTGATCAAATGAAAGAATTTAAGATGAGCTGTTGATGATCTTTTGGACATAATAGAGACAACTCTCAGGCCAAAAATGGTGTTTGCATGTGAAGAAAAGGTGCAACTGCAAGGAAAAATTACATATGTAGACCACCACCTGTGAAAAACCACATCGTAAAAACTCTTTAGTGATATTTGAGAAGTTTATTAAAATTGTTCTTGTTTCCATTAACAGTTTTTTTTTAATTGCAATTTTTAGGTTTTGTGCGGTTTCAGGTGAAACAGACATAATTTCGATATGAAATATTCTGCAGGTATCATCACTCTGTCTGGAAGATCTCTCTGGAGGAAATGTTTGTGGAACCACTTCTTATAGATTTAATATTTCAATCTGAATCCCAGCGTTGCTCCATCTGACTGGCAAATCTCCTGGTCTAAAACAGCAACAGATGTTTCTTTTTTTCTCCCTCCTTTAACAGTATTTCACTGTTTCACTACAATTCCTGACATTTCAAATGCATATTATTTAAACAACTTTTCTCAGTCAGCTCCTCTTTTTCTTTTATCAGCAGCAAATACTGAAGCATGTTTTCTTCCCGTGTAAAGCACTGCACACTATCTGGCTCCTCCAGAATAATAAATCAAGTCATCAAAGTTTCAAACTGGCCTTTAAATTTCATGTTCAGAGTCCATTTAGGGTTTCCATTTGGAGCCGCTGGTCCTGAGACGGTGGCGATAACATGGTCCTGATAAATCCGCCGCTGATTGAAAGCGGTGAAACCTACACCTCTGCTTGTTGTCTGGAAATGGAGAACCGCGGAGCATGTTTGGCTGACCTTTCCCATCATTAATCAGGAAGGCCAGGCATGGCTCTGCGTGTGCCTGACATGCTGCCCCAACCTTCAGCAAACTGCAGCTCGCTGCAAACGTTGTGCAGATCATTTCTGATCAATGTGAGCGTGATAATGAGATAAGAGGAACCAAAAAAGTTCTTGTCAGAGTGCTAGCTAACATGTTAATGGGCATGTTAGCCAGCCCGCTAACACACCTTCTGTTTGCTTTTTCCACGTCCTGGGATGGACGGTACTTTCACAACATCAGATGTTTAAAAAAACAAATTTAGTCACTTTGGGTTCAATTTTTAACGCAGAGTAGAGAAGTATGAAAGCATGAAACAGCATCTGAAAATAGTTGTGTTTGTTGGTGTGACAACTTTGTGCTCACGTACGGGATCTTGTTCCTCTAATGAAACCGGTCCAGAAGGTTCATAGAACCAGCGACTCCCATACTCAGAAAGCGACTGATTTTTCTCCCAGTTAAAACTTCACTCGGCGCGTCGCTCTGCTCCCGGGCCGACAGGATACCCACCATGCAGCGTAACATGAGCGTTGGCGACTTGGCCGCAGCGGAGAGGCTTGACCGGCGGGCTATTACAGGCTTCAGACATCAACTATCGGAGATCTTCATGCGGGGGAAGACAGACAAGAGAGCAAGGAGACGCCACGAAGATCAGGGCGGCCCTTTCTGAAGCAGGAGCAGTCGGCTGCTGGCAAGCAGATCGACTTTCCCTACAACTTGTTGCCTGGTGCTAAATAAACGCTGGCATGTTGTGTGGAGACACCCGACACCTTGGCTGAAAGGGTTGCTCACCCAGACTTGTTCACAGCACCCAGTTTCTGACCCTCCCTGTGCCCTTTTAACCCCTTCGTTCCCTTTTCTCTGTGCAGCCGTCATTCCTTTCTGCCCACCACCGCTGCTGTCAGAGGATTGTTTGCTAACTGGTAACCCGTCGCTAACAAGGAATAATTTCAGAAATACAAAGATGCATCTCAGATTAGCTAAAAATGAAACACAGGAGCCATTAAAATGCAGTACTTTTGTAGAATACTCTTCCTTCTGTGCATGAACAAACAATGACCCTCTCTTCCCTTCATCCCTGCAACGTTTCAAAACTCAATGCCAGCTCCAGACACAGAGAGGCTCCTCAGATTCAGAGCACCAAGGCGTTTTCTTATGCTTCGCCAAAACCATTTCACATGAAAAAAAAAACAGAAAAAAAGGGTCTGCCCAGTCCTGCAGACCTCACTAACTGGCTTCCGTAGCACAAAGGGAATTTATCATTAAAGAAGCAATCGATACTTCTCACCACATGCACTGCAAAGCAAAGCAAGGCTGCAATAGCGAAGCCCAGCGCTGAGCTCCGAGAGGGGAATGCAGGGTTCCAGAGGAGCTAATTAGAGGCTGCATGTCGGCTATCTTGTTAGCCCACATCTAGCTGTGAGAACGGCACTAATGAGACGCGCTGTACCAACATAGACAGACTGTTATTGCAATATGGAAGATCACTGCACTTCCTAATATCATATGCTTGTATAATCATTCAAATAATACATTATTAATGCTTTTATTCCCTGTGGGGCTTCATGCTGGAGAGCAAAGGAATATCTGCCAGCAACACGGACATAACATGCAAGATCATGTCTGACTCCGTGTAGCGCTTCAGAAACGTGTTCTGAACAACTTGCCTCTCAGAAACCGCTCACAGAAGTTGGCATTTGTCATCTTTGGTTTGTGTTTTTAGTCGTTTTGTGTTGCATATGCAAGAATTTATCAAAAATCATCAACAAATTAAAAATTCTGCCCCTTTTTTGTGCAGCTTCTTGAGCGGTGCCTCCTTTGTTGATTAATCTTGTAATTACCAATTAGCAGCGGTAATGGCTTGCATCCAGGCGGACTGGGGAGCAGCGTGCCTGTTTTATCTTCATTAGGAAGCAGGAGGCTGAGCACAGCGAGGCACATTTTTACCCCTCTCTCCTGGGATCCCACTGGCAGAAGGTCCAGCTTCGTATCAGGCCAAAAGCAGTTCTTTTCTCTCCTCCCCTTCCTTTTGTTGTCTCAGAGCACAGTCTTCTCACAAAGGCTCTGGGGAGATGTTAAATAAAGACATCTCCTCAACCAAATCAATGTTAGTTCTGTCATTCTGTTTAGAAAGGAAAAAAGCATAAGCTCTTAAAATCAGCCTAATAGGCTGTAAGATTTAGATCATTAGAGCCTCCGTCACCGTATCTCCACCACTCAGCTCATTACAGGAGGCTCTATGAACGCACTCATCTGCGGTTTATTACTCCCTCCACTTGAAGCCCCTCTGGCGCTACAGCTTTCCATTCAGAGCGCATTACCGGCGCTTCTGAAAGCAACTCTAATAGTTTGGGTTAAAACTTCCTCTGAGTCTTTTCTGTGAAATTGGAATGTGCTGGATAACTGCAGTCTTCTCAACACAAACCCTCAGACTGAAAACACAAGCAGCTCTGTCAGCGCTGTCGCCGTCGACCGCGCGCCTAACTCCGTTTCATAGACTCCTCCTCGCCCGGGTAAATATTTACTAATGTGCACTCAGAAACATCTGCTGTGGTTTGGGCTCGTGCAGCATGGAAGAGCAGGGGAGATGAAGCCCATCCTGAACTCATGGGAACATCCACCATCTCAGGTTCCATCTGCTCATCAGGAGGCTTCAAATGCCGCAAACAACTGCTCCCAGATGTACGCTCTGATGCAACGTAGATGAATTTTACAAGCTTTGGGAAGATGTTTGATTGCCTCGTGTAAGGAATGAAGAAGCAGCAGGTGGTCTGACTCAAAAGAAACCAGATCTGGGCGAACAAAAGCTACTTCCAGCAAACCTCTGCACGAATTTATTGGAAACTTATTTAATAATTTGAAGACGAAAACAGCCATTAAATTTTTATCAAATGTGAAGTGTTGCACATGATCAAAGTGTGAGAGCATTTCCTGGTTTATGCATAACTGCAATATTTAGGGAGGTGATCAGGAGGTGATAGGGAGGAGAGTGGGCGGGGCTTAAATTCACAGGGAGGAATGATTGAATGACGTCACACAGCAGCTCTGCAACTGCTAGCATGATGAAAATACAAGCAGTGTCCCAATCATAGACTGTATTTAAAAAGATGGGCGGAGCCTCCGTGACGTCACCCATAGGTTTCTGAAGAGCTGAATTGAAGCTCGGTGGGCGGTTCCTACCATCGCCATCTTGGCAGAGGTGGAGCCGAGAGGGGGGCTGTGAGTGTCATAGAGGATGATTGACATCGAGCGAACTCAGAGCTGCCTGTAGCTAAGAGCTAACCGAGCTAACCCGGAGATAACAGGAGCTAACCAGCTAACGGAGGAAAGCGGGCTAAAGCTAAGTCACGTTGTTAACCGGCTAAAAACAGTGGTTCTAGAAATGCACATCATAGATGTCAGTGTGTCATCAAACAAGTCCAGGATGTGAAGCTTTAAGGTTAAAAAAAAGTTACAGAATGCATCTATAAAACAAGCTACCTACTAAACATCAACATGTACCGACGCAAATTCAAAAAGAATTCATGATGTTCATTCTGCAGGTGGAACTCTTCAAACATCAGAATTCAAGCTTTATTGCACTTCTAACAGATTCTATCAGCAAACACATGCACACACCCCGACAGGTGCAGACACACAACCAACTGAAAACTTTTTCATCCCGAGAGGGCCTAACTGGATGTACCAGCGTCCAGTCAGACGAAAGGGTTTGACATGGCGAGCATGTGGGACGTCAGGGACACCTGCTGCAACACAGTCTGAGCTGTGTCCTTTCTGTTCCTGCTTCCTCTTATAAATCATTTCTTGAGAAGGACTGTGCACATTCATGGGTAAAGCTGGTTTACAGTATAGGAGCTGTAACTCATTTAGAATTGCAACACAGTCATATTTCCATCTGCAGACAGAAACAATGTGGTTTCAGTCACATTTTTCAACCCCCCAAGAGCCCAGTAAAGAAAAGCTTCATCCAGAACCAGCTCACACTTGTGAATAAAGACCCGGTCATACCGTGAACCTCATTCATTTCACCAGGCATGATTCAAAGTCACTGCTGAGAATGCATGAAAGGCTGGAGGAAGAGGAGATTGAGGAGATTGAGAGGAGAGATAAAAACGACTTAGCAGAAAAATGGGCCTTTTTCTGGGATGGATGTGGGAAGCTCACAGCTCAAAGACATCCCAGATGTCAGTGATAAACATGGTGACACAAATCCTCTTCGTCTTTTTTCCATGCAGACACGCATGTCTCTGATTGACCGACAGGATGTGAACTCAACATTAACATGACTAGAAACTGTTGCCGCTTGTCTCGTCCTTCAGTCAAAACATTTTATTTTAGATGCACATGTGCAAAATAAAAATTTCTTTATGATCTTTGAAGGATTTACTTCTCGCCGCTGTGAAGTTTACCTCCATTTTAAAGGTAAACCTTTACTTTCTGATTCATTTGCTATGCAAAGTAAAAGCAGATCAATTTATCTTGTTATAGTCTATATTATTATCATTATTTCTCATGTATTTAATGTACTTTAAAATCATAGTCTGGCATTTCCAAACCTTCCTCTACCCATCCACTTGTTAATCCATTGATTTGGCTGCAAAGATCACATTTTATTTGAGGCCCCTCTGTGTGCAGAGCTGGCATTGAATTTTGAAGCACTGCAGGAATGAAAGGAAGAGAGACATAAATTTGTTCATGCAAAGCAGGAACAGTATTCTTCAAAAGTAGTGGATTAAGTGTCAATAAGTAACTTTAGATCTGAGCAGACAAGAATTACATGTGGCGTTCCGCAAGGTTCAATCCTGAGGCCTCTTCTGTTCCACATGTATATGCTCCCACTGGTGCAGGTAACAAAGAACAACAATGTTAGTTACCATCGCTACATTACTTACATAGATAACATGGAGGTTTTACAAGAATTTTGGCTAATGTGCTAAACACCTGTAACCACAATTTTGCTTTGCATTGTAATTGCATTTGTATTTTTGGAAATATTACTTTTATTTAGCAAAGAACTGTAATGGAAACGCAGCTTGATGTCTGCTATCTGCATTTCTGGAGCCATTACGGTTCATCCAGGATGCTGCATGATGTTGTTTCCCTTCACGTACAGCGTCACACATGCTAGCAACTCTAGTGTTTTAAACGTGCATTGTGGCTGATTCAGCAAACAAATGCAAGAGAGTATTATTGGAAGAAGTGAGGCAAAGAAAGGGATAAGAGACTGAGCAAGAGAAAATACAAGAGTCAGGCTAAGACTGACTTTTACTGACTGGAGAGGTCTCAGAGTACAGGTAGGATGAAAATGATTAGTGGGGGCGCCACTGAGGAAATCTGCTGAAGCGTGTCTTAAAATTATCTTTTTCCTCACTCTGGTGCTCAGTTTAAGTCTTCTTCACCTTGTTTACATGACTAAATGCTGCTGATTGGCTGGTTAACTACTTTTGTTGTTAAGTAGTTGTACAGGTGTACCCAATAAAGTGGCTGGTGAGTGTAACTGGTCAGGTATAGACACTGAAAATGCATGCTTAAGTGGCATTAAAAGTAACGTTGATGAATATGTGTTTTGCCGTTTTGGGTCAAACAAATGGATCAGACATAAAAGTTGAAAATCTGCTTTTTTGTGTTTGACAGTAAATCCAACTCCTATATTTGAATTTACTATTTGTAACTAATCGCTGAATTACAGTAAAAAAGTTGAAGAAAGACTTTTTACACCAGTTGTCAGACTGAGTCAATCATAATGGCATTAATTATCCCGTTTCATTAAGTTCCAAAGCTCCTTGTCTATGAGGCACCTTCTTTAGGCAATACACCATAAAAACCATCTTGTGACCTTATGGTCATACTTCTTTCCCACGGTGATGGAAGGGGGGCCTCTAGTACCAGGGGCTTATAAAACCAAGCCAGGGTTTGGACCCCTCCAGGAGCATGATAGAAAGAGCGCCTACCAGCCCCCGTCAAACCCCCAGCATGAATAATGGCTGTGTAAGTGAGCTGCATAGCCCCTACAGCTGCCATGAGCTTGTTTTTTTATGAGCCTTGTTATGGTATTCAGCCCCGTGTTCACTGTAATGAGCCTCTTATACTACCACTGCTTGCTTTTTGAATCAGGTGAAAGTAGGAATGTTCCTCCTTATTGGACATGCCACCAGGAGACTGAGGCCCTGTACAGGATCTTGGTAAATGCATCGAGGAGATTAATGGCTGGATGTGCCGAAACTTTCTTCAGTCAAACAAAAACTGAACTGAGGGGATTTCCTTTAGAGCCAAAGAGAAACGATAAAAAGTCGCAACAAAGCTTTATTCTACGCATCTAAAATTCTCCAATCGGATCAGAAATCTGGTTGGAGTGACAAACTCAGAACTAAAAACCACCAACCATGCCAGATATCTGGGTGTAGCAGTGGACTCAGACCTGAAAACCACCAATCAGACCAGAAAACTGGCAAAGTGATCGACTCACATTCACCACATTAAGGGAATCACAAAGTCAGCCAACTATCACCTTAGGAATGGGTAAAGGATCTTGTGTTTCAGCAGGCCCAGGAAAACCTAGTCCAGGATATCATCTTTAGTAACTCTGTAACAGGGTCTTTACAGGTCCACCTAAATACTCTGCAGCTCATTCAGAACTCTGCTGCTCAGGTCCTCAGTAGGACCAGAAGACCAGGAAAGTTGACCACATTTGTCCAGTTCTGAGCTCTGAGAATGAGACAAGTTTTGATGTATAAAAGAATAATATCTGAATTTCAAAACATTCTTTATCATAGAATAATATTGTAGCTCTTATATGTGTTAACATGCGAACACTTTCTAAAATTTGACAATGTTTCAAGAGGTTTAATTCATCTTCATTTTGAACAAAGTGCACCTTTACATAACACAGCGGATTCACCACACTTTTCCACGAAATAACAGCCGGTCATATATTTCCAATTTAATAAGTAATAGGATTAAAACAATTAGCTCTAGAATCATCAGCTTTGTTGGTTTGCCCTTCCTTGGCTCATTAACTTTGACCAGCTTTTGATGCCACTTAATTAGCATTTTATTCACTACTGAAAAACTGAATTTCTGATTTACCACATAGACCGACTTAAGAAATAAAAAGAAATTGACATTTAATAAGTAACAATAAAAATAATCTCTTATGTACATTTTATTTTCATTGAGTGTATTATAAAATCTAACATGTCACTTCAGCATTACATTGCAGCATGGTTAATATTAGTAGAAATATTAACGTAGCAGTTCAGCTATACCTCTGAACACAACAGAAATGGTAAGAAACAGACACCAGTTAGAGCATTGCAGACAAAAATATTAGAAGTAAAGGCAGTTTAATAATTATTTTGCTCAAACAAATAATACAAAATTTTGCCACCTAGCTAAATTTGGTTAGAGAAACTTTAGTGCCCAAAATAGCCTTAAAACACACTTCAGAACTTTTTTTTTACTGTCATGAGGTTATGTTTTCCTAAGTCCTTTGTTCCTGGTTTCCTGTTTTATTTTGTAGGTTGTTCCTGTTTTGCCTTGGTCTGTGTTCGGTAGTTTATCTTGGTTCATTCAGTTTGTTTCACCTGTGTCTCGTTGTGTTCTGTGTATTTATTCCCCTCAGTTTTTGTCTTGAGTTGCTGGATCATTGTGTTTGAGTAGTTCCCTGTGTTAGTCCCTGGAGTTCTTTTTGGTTGGACTAAATCCCTCCTAAACCTGCATCCCTGGTTGCTCGTCTCTGCATTGGGGTCCACACCACATCCCCACTACCACCGTGACATTTACAGCTTCTGATGTTGCAAAAACTAATACAATTTTGAGTTTGTTCAATCTCCTCCAAAAATTAGTAATAAAAAGCTATTTTAATTTATTTTTAGAGATATTCTTTAAAGTATAGACCATTCTCAGTGATGTCACATTGCCTGTTATGCCGCCATGTTGGGTAGCAAAAAGTTAGCTGCCGTTTTGGATGACTGTTACTTTGCTACAAATTGTTTTCTAAACCAGGATAGTGCTAGCAAATTTCTCACTTTCCAAACAGGTACAACTCTTATGTGTTCACATCAGACAAACATTTTTTTTTTTAAACTCATAATTACCTACCAGGTGTAGCTTCCTACCACATTTACTAAGACTTGGTTGGTTTCACAGGAGCAGAAATAAGAGTTTACAAGTCATTCGAAGTTTATTCATGTTTGGTGGCAGGATAGGTATCAGACTTCCAGCTGTGGAAACAAAGTATTTTTTCTTCATGTCAAATTAAAAACTAGCACAGATGATGTAAACATGAGGGATGTCTCTGTATTATGTTTGAGAAAACACTGATGGTTTATTGACGCCACAAAAGACAAAAAGTCCAACTTTTCAGTAATACTGAGACCTCCATTGTCTCCATATCTGATTTTTACAACATGGTGAAGGTTTATTTTGTCAAATATCCAATTAACTTCATGGCAGTCACATTTACACAGAGAAAAACTTTATTTATTTTTATTTTTTTTTTTTTTTAATGTGATTAACACCAATAAAGTGCTGCTAGCACAGCAGTTATCTGGTTTGGTAACACCAACACATTTTTGCCATTGTTTAGGGTCAGCAGGAAGTCTGGAAAATTAAATCCATCACTGGAAAACCATTTGGAATAACCAAAAACACAGCTGAAGCTAGCTGTAACTTTGTTTATCTTTTTACCAGTGTCAACGTGCAAGTCACGTGATCAGTGACAAAATCTGAGAATGGTTTAAACCAATGATTCTGACCAGGACTGTATTCTACACCGGGACTTCTCATGTGTTTTATAAGTTTGTTTGTTTAAAAGAACTCTTTTGGTTTTGATAAGCTTGAGCTGAAGCTCATAAATGACCATCATCTGTCCTGTTCTGGATTGGTTAACTGTCTAAACAGGTTTATAAATGCTTGCAGTCCTTCCAGTTTAAACGGTGTAACTAAATACATAATATCAGAACAATGAGGCAGCAGAAGATAGAGACCGACTGGGTCGTGCCAGCTACAATCTATAAAAGTCATTGTTAGCAGACACAGAGGGGACTTGTATTTGTACTTTGTGAGGATGAAAGGGAAATATTTGAACAGAGTTCTTAGCTGACACACTGAAGCACTGAGGATTGAATGTGGAGACCGAGTTCTCTCTTGCATCCATTAAAGTCACCCAGGCAGAATGAATGCCCTTCAGTTTGTGGTGTAGCATTACAGTCAACCCCATGAAACCATTCTGCCGGTGCATAAACCAATGTCACATGTTTGGTGAGCAATTCTGTTCTGAAAAGTCTTAAAACCCCAATTTGACTTGAAGACAGTGGATGAGCTTGTAAACGCTGATTGGAGGAGGCACCAAGGGTCAGTGTGTCTTCGTCAATCGGAGGTGAGTCAACAGTAAAAGTATGCCATGTGGGTTAAACTCCGGCCTTTCTAGTTTTTTTTTTTAGTATGGAGCTGAGTAAGAATCTCTGGACACACTGTTCATCATCTTTATGAGGGTCAAGTGGCAATGGCTGTGCAGGGGGACGCAGGAGGAAATAGCTAATGAGTCCATGTTTACTCAGTGTCACATTCAACATGACCATTGGCTCCATTGGCACCCACCCTACGGTTTCAAACTGGAGCTTCATTCATTCATCATTCTAACCACTTAGTCCAACAAAGGGTAGCTGGAGCCCAACTCAGCAGTCTTTGGGCGAAAGGCAGGGTACACCCTGGACAGCTCGCCAGTCCAACGCAGGGCCAAATAGAGCTTTTTATAGTATATTCATTTAACTTGACTCATTCTGTTACCTCATGTGCCAACTGACAACGTCAGCTCAATCACAGTCAGATGCAAAACATCCCAGTTTAAAGCTCCTCGCTTTAAACTGCCTCATTGAGGCTCTGAAAACCTTACCTGACCTTTTGGTTAGATGTGAAAAAGTTTTTACTGACAACAGCTTAGAGGAAGTTTGCTTCCCAACCATCCGATAGGTCCGAAAATCCAAAATGGACCAAACAGCACCAGTGTGAATCTGCCCTGAAATGCAAAGAAATTCAGAGCTTCTCTTATTCTCCTTCTAATTCTTTGTAAAAACTCTGCATTCTGATGTTGTTTGCTATCCTGGAGGTTATATTTTTCTCTTGAACTATTTGTAAAAGAAAAAGCTACAATCGCCTCCTCCGTCCATACATACCACACCACCATCTTTACTTGCAATGGTCGCATGACCTCCAACGTCATATCCAGTCACGTGAGTGTAAAATCAAGTGTTTTCATTTCACTTTGAGGATATAATTCTATATGAAAACATCTGAAAAGCCACCTCATGAGGGTGTAAAAACTTTTTAGCAATGTTTGAGAGGTTTGTCTAAACGTAGGTGTTCTCATTACAGGTGATATGTAAGTTTTGTTCTAGAAGTAATGGAAAGGCAGACGTTCTGGATGCTAGGTCGAAAGACTGGCAGAGCAGCTCTGCAGGACTTCTATAACACTTCCATATTTAGTAAAACTCCAAGGTCCCCTGGACCCCCACCCATATATTGTAAAATGTTTGGATTAGATTTGGCTCGTCCCTCCCATCAGACCAAGGTTGCATTTTATTTGGTGGTTTCTGTGACTGTGTCCCAGTGACCACCCTATTACCCCCCATTTACTACATAAGGCAACACTGTATATCACACCACATCGTGAACTCATTCTGTTGGCAATTTGGACACGAAGCTGGCTATTTTCCTCTTGTCGCGGATCACGTGACCACAGACTGTCACCACAGCAACCACCACATGCCATTCCAAATCCAATCCAAACTTGTGTGAAAAAAAGACTGCATATTGTATAGCTTCTTTCTTTGTTGCATATTCATTCAACAAATAAAGATTTAAAGTGAATTATCTATACTTTTTCTTAATCGGTTTTGACGTACGTGTTACGAGTGCCAGTTTGAGCGCCTGCTTACAATGCATTGTGGTCTATATTGACCTTTCTAGTGGCTATCGCTGCTCACTAATTTTCATAATGCATTGTGGGTCATTTTGACTACACTACTTTTTTCTTTTTTTTTTTTAACCTGTCCTGTCCAGCATCTCAGCATACAGAACAGCAGTCTGCGTGCCATATTTTTGCCAGACAGATTTGTTCTGTCAAGGGAGACATCTCATGTATATAGCTGCCCTTGATAATCTGAATATTTTTATTATTATGATAATTTTTTTTTTTTTTTCATTTTGCAATCATCGTCAGTCTTGATATGGCCGAGCTGGACCTGGCAGGGGAAGAAGAAAAAAGAGGAAATGAAAAGAAAAAAAGAGAGAGAGAGAAAAGAAAGGTGTGTCTAAGCTGCTAAAGTTACAGTATTTGCAAAACAATATAAAGTACTGAAAAAATACAACAAGACATAAGTAGGATAGTGACAATATTCAGAAACAGACAAAAAAATGAAAAATAAAAGTAAAAAAAAGTAAATGAATTAATAAAATAACAATTACAATACCAACCATTATTAAACATACCTACAGAGTCATCAGCAACATTTAGTAGGAAGCAGATAGGAAGATGAGCGCTTTGTGGGCGTGCACGTGTGAGTGTTCAACCTGTGATCATGCAATCAAAGATAAGCTGAGTGCTTGTAGGGGAGCACGACCACGACCCGAGGTGTAGAGGAGGAACCCAAGGCCCCCAGGGGCCAGCAAGTTCACCGCACACAGAGCCCGGGCAGGCAAAGCAGAGAGAGCCTCCGTCCCCCGAGCCCAGAGCAGTGGAAGCCTCCAAGCAGGCGCCACCCAGCTTGACGGGGCAGGGGCACCGGGTAGCACAGGGCGACGGCAAGCCAGCCCGGCTGGTGCCGGGTGCCGAAGCGCGGGCCGCACAGAGAGCCGGCAGCCTACAGGCCCCAGGACCACCCGTACCCCCCGGCAGAGCCCCGGCCAAGACCCGGCGGGCCCCGCCCACCCAGAGCAAAACCATTGCAGGCCGGCGCGACTTTCTTCTGTCTGGACATTTGGACACCCAAAATGGTGTGAGTACTACATAGGGCACAATGTAGAGAATAGTGTGGACATTTGGACACAGCCTCTGTCTTCCTGCACCTCTTCTTCTTTTCTTATTTGTTAGTTTCTCTGGTTGTCAGTCACTTATACAACTCAACACTGCCTCCTTTGGTTTACGGAGGTATTGCTCTGTTTTCTGCATTAGGTGATGGATAGCTAAGCTCCTTGAAAATGGGCAAAACTACTGGTGAAACTGTCTGTCCATCTTCTGTATTGAGCATAAATGGACCTTTACAATTGGGTTAATTATTCCACAAACGTCTTTGTGCGCCAATCAGTCAACAACAGCTGCAACCTATAAAACTTGTCAGCAACAACCACCAAGTTATCATCTGTTTCTAACTGGAACAGAAACCCAGATAATCCAGAAATGATTATCTTACTGTATGAACTACAGAAAAGCCCTTTTTGTCAGAGATTTTAAACTGCGACAGTTTAAATAGCTGATTGCTGGAAAGGGCTGCAGGGTCTGTTTTAAATCACACAGGTGTGACTTTGTCATGTGTCAAATTAAGAGAGGAAATGTTCATTTTGATAGACAGCAGGCTCAGTCCTCTCATCCAGTCCCTCTGAAAGCAGCACATTATACATTTCTTTTAAATGAGCATTTAAAAGAAGCAGAAAGGGCCCCTTTGACTGACATACGAGTTACGGGCAGCCTCTCTGAGGTCATTCGCTGTGACTGTGTAAAGGGACGGAGGTCAGCTCAGACCGGGTACCTTTGCCTCTTTCATTTCCTCTAGGGTGAAATGGTTGTGCCCTCCTGCCTCCTTGTCTCAAGCCAACAGACCCCTGATGAGACCCAGGGTGAGGTTAAGCCACTGCATAGATGCAGAAACTGCTGCGTAAAATTCTGCACATACCGAACTTTGTGCGATCATGACATGTATGAACTCTACGTCCTCCTGCTGTTCTGCATGACACAACCCCGAAGATGCAGCACAGCTGACTTTACCACAAATGTAAGAGGGTATGGTGGGCAGTCAGGTGGTGTTTTTCTTTCCAGGCTTGACCTACTGATGACAATGTGCGTGCCAGGGCATAAAGACTATAGCAGGAAGTAATCTAAAGCAGAAAGAATCAAGGATTTTTCTTTTATGTTTAAAGTCAACTGCGGGTCAACCAACCAGGGTGTTCTGCCTGTGAGAGCCGAGCTAGTAGGCTGGACTGCTGCTTACTATAATGAGAGATTTACTTGTGATTTCCATCATTGTCAGCAAAGGCTCATTTAATCCCCCCCACCACCACCACACACGCAGCTGAAAATGACCTTCTTTTCGTAGCGGTCTTCTGTGAAATGGCGAGGAGAACAAATATGTGGAAAGTAGAGACGAATGTAAGGTGGGTGTTTGGTGAATGCTGGGCGGTACACTGCATGTCTTTGTTTCTTACCTGAGAGGCAGCCGGGAGGTCAGAACACTGACAGACATGCAGGTGTGGCTGCTACTGATGGGTGGTGATGCGAAGTCTAAAAACAGAGAAAAAAACTGTTCAGATTGAACCAGACCTGTGCAGAATCCTTCACCATGCAGAATGCACGATGAGTGACCTGCTCCAAGGTCATGCACATGCAAAAACCTAACAAGATGAAGGTGCAACAGCTGGTTTCAAACAACTTCACAGCCTGAAACCGAGAAAACAACCAAACAGCTGATTTCTAAGGCCACGTTCACACTGCTGCTGTTTGGTCTACTTTAACCAGACCACAGTCTGCTTCAACTGGACTGTGTTCAACTTTAACTGGACCAAGTGTCCCACATTGCTGCTGCATTTACAATAAATAAATTGGACTATAACAATTCATTCTTAACAAAAAGAGTTGAAATATCTCTGTTAGAGGGTACAGCAGGCGGTACGGCAGGCGGTTCAGTAGACTCATAATTATCTAAAGATTATTGAGATATGATGTTTAGAATATCTTTAAATGTCAGAAATCACTTATGAAAGCCATAAGCTTTTAACCTTGTATGTAGTTTTTCACGTTATTACATACATGTTCAGTAAAGTTGTTCTGTTCAGCTTCTTTTCTTTTACATAAAATCTGATTTACTTGCAAATGTGTGTGTAAAACTGAGGCTTAATAAGTAGATCTTTTAATAGGCTGCCTCTTTATAACCTGAGCAACAGCTGAATGCACGCATATGGATGTTTAGCTCTGATTATTTTCTATTAAATTAGCATCAGGATATGAGCTTTTTTGTGACTTCCTTTGCAGACTGAGCTGCAGGAAACTACCCAACTTGACTGCAGATATTTGTCTCTGCCTCCTGCTGTGTAGTTCATCCCGAACATGCCTTATGTGCGACCTCGGAAAGATTGAGTAGGGAGACAGCAGAGGAAGAGAAAAAAACGTTACTTTTAGATTTATGAGGATTTATGAAAACCATGTTGTTCCACTTTAAAGATCCAGTATGTGAGATGGAGTGACCTCTAGTGTTATAAATGGGAAACTGCAACCAGATACAAACTGATGCCCTTAAAAACTTCACCAGTTTTACTATATTTGTGCAGTTTTCTCAAATAGTGTGCAGAAAGGTAAGGACACTGCAAATAAAAACAAAATGAAGAGACTTGCAGACCTCATATACAAATATGTATTATTCACAGCAGAATACAAGCTGTATCCCAATTCAGGGCCTGCACCAAGTAGCAACCTCTGGCAGCAAAAAGTGAAGCTTATGCTAAAGTGCCTAAATTTGCAGTTCCACCCTCATCCACTAGGGGCTTCAAAAGGGAGTAGGTCACTATAGAGTCCCATGTTAAAAAGGCCAAATTCCCAGCAAAAAGGTGTCTTAGCTTTAGCCCACCTACCTCTGTTAGCTGGTTTGCTCGAATTAGCTTCAGTTTAGATTAGTTAGCTCTCAGCTACAGGCAGCTTGGAGTTTTGTGGGTGTCAATCATTCATCCCACACTCACTTAGAAGCTGCTTACCTTTAATGAAACGCAACAGCCTAACTAGTTTATGACAATAACCCATTGTGCTCCAGTCCTCCATTGTCTAGAAAATGAAGATGTGATATCTATCCATTTAAAGTATCCCCATTCTTCTCAGGAAACACAAAAAAATACAAGAACCCTTTCATGGAACAACCAAAAAGTCACAGGTGTGAATGACTGAAGCTCCACCTGCTCCCTGAGCTCACTAAACCACAGAACCTAGTCCAGAACTTACTGGATGAACAACATCTTCATCTTCATCTTCTGCCGCTTATCCGCGGGTCGCGGGGGCAGCAGGCTAAGCAGGGAAGCCCAGACTTCCCTCTCCCCTGCCACATTTGCCAACTCTGCGGGGGGGATCCCGAGGCGTTCCCAGGCCAGCTGAGAGATATAATCCCTCAAGCGTGTCCTGGGTCTCCTCCCAGAGGGACGTGCCTGGAACCCCTCAACAGGGAGGCGTCCAGGAGGCATCCTGACCAGATGCCCGAGCCACCGCAACTGGTTCCTCTCGATGTGGAGGAGCAGCGGCCCTACTCTGAGCCCCTCCCAGATGACCGAGCTCCTCACCCTATCTCTAAGGGTGAGCCCGGCCACCCTGCGGAGGAAACCCATTTCAGCCGCCTGTATACGAGATCTCGTTCTTTCGGTCACGACCCACAGCTCATGACCATAGGTGAGGGTAGGAACGTAGATCGACTGGTAAATCGAGAGCTTCGCCTTCTGGCTCAGCTCCTTCTTAGCCACGACAGACCGGCGCAGAGTCCGCAGTACTGCAGACGCCGCACCGATCCGTCTGTCGATCTCGCGCTCCATCCTTCCCTCACTCGTGAACAAGACCCCGAGCTATTTAAACTCCTCCACTTGAGGCAGGACCTCACTCCCGACCCGGAGAGGGCAAACCACCCTATTGGCTGAGGACCATGGTCTCAGATTTGGAGGTGCTGATTCTCATCCCAGCCGCTTCACACTCGGCCGCGAATCGCTCAAGCGAGAGCTGGAGATCACGACCAGATGAAGCCAACAGGACCACGTCATCTGCAAAAAGCAGGGACCCAATCCTGAGGCCACCAAGTCGGATCCCCTCAACACCTCAGCTGCGCCTAGAAATTCTGTCCATATAAGTTATGAACAGAATCGGTGATAAAGGGCAGCCTTGGCGGAGTCCAACCCTCACCGGAAACGAATCCGACTTACTACCGACAATGTGGACCAAGCTCTGACACCTGTCGTACAGGGACCGGACAGTTCGTACAAGGGGGTCCGGTACCCCATACTCCCGGAGTACCCCCCACAGGAGCCCCCGGGGGACACGGTCGAATGCCTTCTCCAGGTCCACAAAGCAGATGTAGACTGGTTGGGCAAACTCCCATGCCCCCTCCAGGACCCCAAAGAGGGTATAGAGCTGGTCCACTGTTCCGCGACCAGGACGAAAGCCACACTGCTCCTCCTCAATCTGGGATTCGACTATCCTGCGGACCCTCTACTCCAGGACCCCTGAATAGACCTTACCAGGGAGGCTGAGGAGTGTGATTCCCCTGTAATTGGAACACACCCTCCGGTCCCCCTTCTTAAAAAGGGGGACCACCACCACAGTCTGCCAATCCAGCGGTACTGCCCCTGATGTCCACGCGATGCTGCAGAGGCGTGTAAGCCAGGACAGCCCCACATCATCCAGAGCCTTAAGGAACTCCGGGCGGATCTCATCCACCCCCGGGGCCTTGCCACCAATGAGCTTTTTGACCACCTCAGCGACTTCAGCCCCAGAGATAGGAGAGTCCACCCCTGAGTCCACCAGCTCTGCTTCCTCATCGGAAGACGTGTTGGTAGGATTGAGGAGGTCTTCGAAGTATTCCTTCCACCGACCCACTACGTCCCGAGTTGAGGTCAGCAGCTCCCCACCTCCACTGTACACAGTATTGATGGAGCACTGCTTCCCCCTCCTGAGCCGCCGGATGGTGGACCAGAATCTCCTCGAAGCCGTCCGGAAGTCTTTCTCCATGGCCTCGCCGAACTCCTCCCATGCCCGAGTTTTTGCCTCGGCAACAGCTGAAGCCGTATGCCACTAAGCCTGTCGGTACCCATCAGCTGCCTCCAGAGTCATCTGTTAATTAGTTTTTCCAATGTTTTCTTGGAAAGGATATGAGTTTTAAAATGATCTTGTACAACAGATATTGATGACCCAATTTATTTACTTTAGAATCTAGTTCAAGATGTTTTCAGATTCCCTGTGAACAAACTGCCCTGTGGACATGAATTTTTATTCCACTGTCTGAACAGTCAAAGCATCTTGGACCCCTTTAGGGGACCCTTTCGGGGGGGGTCTGAGACTACGGGTTTTGAATCACTACTGGTAGTAATGGTACAGTCAAAGTTTTTACCATTTTTCTTTTAGGGTAATTATTCTGCAACTGATCTACAATCTGAAGACCTAAGTTGCATTTCCATACAGTTCTTTTACTTCTTCTCCTGATGCTTATGCTGACAAAAACAAACTAATAAATCTTGTGTGTTACTTCACTCATTTAAATCTTACGCTCTTGCCAATTTCACATTGCAGAAAGTTAAAAAAAAAAAAAAAAAAACATTCCTCTTCCAATGGTAAAAAAAAAATATTCATGCTTCTGCCACAGTGCAGTGGAGAGATGTGCTGGTGTAGTGGTTAAAGAAACAAGCTCTTGTTCAGAGGTCCGTGGGTTTTAATCCTGATGCATTACCATGATAAATCAAGTTGGATAGTTATGCTGCTTCTCCAAATAGTTATGCAATTCCATATCATGCAGCATAAAAGGGCACAGTTGCCCTTCTGCAAGAAGAGTCTTTTTCTAGTTATTATTATTGCTGTTGTTTTTGTTTTTGTCATATATTCTGATATTTTAATACCCAAAAAATTACACAGTTTTTAACAAATGCAAACCAGTTTTACATGCAAACAGCAACTCTTCTCAGTACAGAACCTGCTGTATGTTCTGCACATGGCAGAAAGTTGCTGACAAAAAGATCACGTTCGCTTCTAAAGGAAACGTTCAGTCACTCTGCAGCAAAAAAAAGCCGTGTGGAAACTGAAACAAGCTGAAAATTTTCTCATGCACCTCTTATCATGTACAGCTGGACAGAAAATACCACACTGGCCAAAAACGTTCATGCATTTGGGGAATAATAACCAAATCATGTTTTCTTCTCGCGATTAAATAAAGTGTTATATATGACTACAATTTTCACAATTTGCTTCAGAATTAATAAATTATTTTAGGGTCAGTCAATCATCGGCTACATTTTAAACCGCTTGACCCGTGTCTATTTGTTTGGGCCTCGGCTTTAAATAGCATACGCTTTATGAATTGAGTACATCTTTGCAATAACAAGGTCTATTTTAATTGGAGTCATAGGAAGGTGGATAATTCTGAGATTCCTTAAGATAAATATCATCATATGTGTTACAGGTGGAGAATAAATGAAAACGGCATATTGCACAAATGAGGAAAAGCTTCAAACTTGTCTAGGAAAACCACCACAAACACTTTAAGGAGGAATGTCCCTTTAAAGGGATGCAGCTGGCGCTTTAAATGTTTAACAAATCTAATATCTAATAACATGAAGCAGAACAAAACAAGAGAAGTTTATGTTCAAGTTCAAGTTTTTTTTTTTCATAAGCACACACAAGATGACATCCCATCAGTTATTAAACACCCAGTGAAAAAGCACCACAGCAAGGAACTAAAAAAGACATAATGAACACAAACATAATGGTGTCCATGCAACAATGACTGTTAACAACATCTACACCAGTTAAAACCTATATCCAGTGTGAACAGTTGGTCTGAGTCTTTATATCTCCCAGACTGGATGACTGCAGGGCACTTCTCATTGGGATCCTGAACTGCAGAGACTCAAGACATCCTAAACTCTGTTGCTCCGGTCCTGATGATGCAAGCATGACCTCCATTCTCAGCTCACTCCACTGGCTTCCTGTCTCCACCAGGACTGAACAGGAGTTTCCCTCCTTATGCATCAATTTACCCCCCACCCCCCTCTAACAACTCCTCACCTCACCAAACAGAACATGTACCCTCCGCTTCACTCAAACCTTCTCCACACACCCAAAACCAAGTTCGGACCACAGGAGATGGAGCTTGTGAAATTCCTTCCCTTACACCCCTGCACCTCAATCCACTGACTGTTCTAAAAGAGGCCTCAAGACATTGCATTAAACCAGAGGTCTCCGTTCCCCCTCTCAGTTAGCTTTTATTTTTAGATTTCTTTTAATTTTTTTTACTTTTAATAAAGTTTTGATTAATTTTTCCTCAACTTCTACATCCTGCGATATGAAGGGCAGAATAAATCCAATGTGGTACTAATATTGTAATAGAAAACTCAAAAAATTCATCCATTATCTTCAATCCATCCATCCATCCATCATCCATTCACCCATCCATCCATTCATTATCATATATCCATCCATTATCATCCATCATCCATATCTCCATCCATCATCCATCCATCCATCATCCATTCACCCATCCATCCATTCATTATCATATATCCATCCATCCATCATCCATCCATTATCATCCATCATCCATATCTCCATCTATCATCCATCCATCCATCATCATTCACCCATCCATCATCCATCCATCCATCATCCATTCACCCATCCATCATCCATCCATTATCATCCATCCATCCATTGTCATCATCCATCCCTCATCCATCCATCCATATCGCTATCCATCATCCATCCATTATCATCCATCCATCTTTCCATCCACCATCAATATCTCCATCCATTATCATCCATCCATCATCCATCCATATCTCATCCATCATTCATCCATCATCCATCCATCCATCATCCATCTATCCGTCTGTCTGTCCATCCATCCATCCATTATCATCATCCATCCATCCATCCATCTGTCTGTCCGTCTGTCCATCCATCCATCATCTATCCATCCATTATAATCATCCATCTATCCATCCATCTATCCATCTGTCTGTCCATCCATCCATCATCTATCCATCCATTATAATCATCCATCTATCCATCCATCTATCCATCTGTCTGTCCATCCATCCATCATCCATCCATCCATCTGTCCGTCCGTCCGTCCGTCCATCCATCCATCCATCCATCCATCCATCCATCCATCCATCCGTCTGTCCGTCCGTTCGTCCATCCATCCATTCATCCATCCATACATACATACATATCTGTTTCTTGCCCCAACAAGTATGTGAAAAACGGTTCTGCAGCCGTCCAGCCTGTGAAAGCAGCTCCAGCTGTTACAACCCCTTCGTTGTTCACTACCTTCAACCTGTCAAGACCTACTTTGTTATCCATGTCCACACTGTCTTCCACGCCACATTCCCACAGGTCCACACAAACCCCAGCTTTCTGCGGTCAGAGCGAACCCCCCCCAACCAGCTTCACATCAAAACGCTGCGAGATCCTCATGTGATATTGATGAAAGGCTCCGCCCAGACGGGTTATAGATTTTCTCAGCACTTTGAAGAATCTCCGAATCTCTTGTTTCTTTTTTTTTTTTTTTACCAGAAGTAGAGATGAGAACCTTTTCTCTGGGGGGTTCCAGTGGAGATCAGAGATATGTTCACATCCACGTGGTGGTGATGTCTCGGAGTCTGACTTGAGTTTGCAAGAGCTGCATGAAAAGATCAAACTGAGCCTCAAACTGCACTCGTCCAGACTCAGAAGTGAGAATGAGAAGAGAGAGTATCAGATTTTTATGATCTCACCACAGCATTATATCTCAGCTGAGTATTGTGTGCAGGAAGCATCTTTCATCTTGGGTTACTTCCTTTTCTTTTAGCTGCTCTCTGTTAAGACTCAACCATGTTGTATGTATATTCTGTCACCTCTAATTTTACAAACTCTTATGGTGGCAAAGCAGTTTTTTGTGGCAGACCACATGTAATATCCTGAGTGGAACCCATACTTTTCCAATTTAGAGGTTTTGGCTCCAGATTCGCCGGCTTATGTTGGAGGTTTCCCCTGTAAAACTGCACTGTTCCTCTGAGACCACTAACCTATCAAATAGCTTAACTATGACCATATGATCGCAGGCAATGCCAACATATACAGTACTTGCACACAACCGTACTCTAAGACATGCTCTGGACTTTGTCTAAGGATATGAAGCCTGTCGCGTATCCTACATACAAGTATTTATAATTTGTGTCAGTTCATCTGGATGCCTGTAGTTTGTTTTTTACAGGAATTACTGAAGCAGGAAGTACACGAGACAAGATCTGCAGATGTAATAAGTGAGCTAACCTGATACAATAACAGCATTTTGCACTTCTGTCCTAGGAGGACTTATATCTGAACAAAACAATGTTGTTTTATATCTATGGGGGGAATTTCAGTTTATAAACTATAAAAATCATGTCACCACCACCATATATGCAATTCTGCCCACTGTGAACTGCACATGCTCAGTTAAAGGTCCATTTATGCTCCCCTACCTACATAAACGGGGACATGCACATTTCAAATATTGTTATACGTCACCAACTTTATACTTCCGTGCATCTTTTACAGTTGTTAGGTGAGTTTATCCGTTGGTGGGCAGTGGTGAGTTTGGAGTTCCCTTCCATATTCTGACACCAGCTGGTAGCGGTAATACACTGTTATAAAGTTACTTACAACTATCCAAAAACACCAGAAGAAGAAACAGAAAGCCACTTTTTTTCTGCTGCTCCAGACATGTTCTTCTTCTGGTGATTTTAATTTGGTGTTTCTGTAATATTTTTCCTGTTCCTCTTTTTCCTTCTCCGTGTCCCCCCTGTGGTTTCCGCTGTCTGGACTTCTTGGTTTATATTAACATTTTATTTCAATTACTATTCAATCAACAAGCCGCATCATTTCTGCAGACTGGGATTTCAGATTTGTCTGCTTGTGTTGAAAAATCCCCCAGATTCCTTCAGTCTGAGAGTTTTAAAGATGGATTCACATATAAAATGTGGTCCCAACTTAAACGCAGTTAACATAAAAGTTGTGGTTTGAAACACACTGCAGGTTTCTGCTCTCTCAGGGGAGAGGTGACCAAACATAACAGCACAACATCCACACAACTAAACTGCAGTTTTTATGTGCGACTGTGGTACCCAGTAAAATTATGCCACATTATGTGATGGCAGCATGGCAGAAAGAATGTATTTTAGCCCAAACCATTATTCTGTAATCCAGCTTATGTTTTAATCTCTATTCTTCTAAGTGACACACTTTAAGTCTTATTGTGTTACTGAGGAGATCTTGTATTGATCTCAGCCTCAGATGGACATTGAATGTCATGTGGCTGTGGTTAGTTGTGGCCTGGTTACCATGACAATCATATCAGAGACACTTCCTGGTGTATTTATCTCCTGCAGCTCATCAGGAAGTACCTCACATGACAGAATTATAAGACATTATTTAAGGGTTTGAACACATGGAAAAACAAATTTGTTTTATTTATTTATCTATTTAATTTTTATGTGCATGCTACTTTCCTTTGTGCTGCTGGAAATTTTAATTTTCCTGAGGGAGTCATCCCAAAGGGATCAATAAAGTCAAGTCTAAGTCTAAATGATGAATTTAATCACTTCAGCTGGAGGACCTTTTAGTTCCAACAACGTGCAGCCGCCACTCTGTCATATTCGGTTAACAACAGCAGTCCCAGTTGTTTGACTCGTCCTGTGCTGCTTCTTCTTCACACAGTTGTCCTAAACAACTGCAACTACAAATTACAAAACACAAATAAAGTTAGAAAAACGCTACAACAAATTTTTAAAAATTGGCAAATTAAAGTGGAAAAGACTAATTAAAAAAACACAAAGACATTAACTCCAATTGCTGATTGGACGATGGTGGTACCTACCTCTTCTGGTGGGGTAACATGTTTTTCAATTTGCCATTGTGTTTCTTAATTTGTTGTATTTTATTAATTTTTCATTGCGCTTTTAATTTATTGTTGTGGTTTTTAATTTGTCGCACTTCAGGGCCACCGTATGTCCATATAAGTATCCAGGACGGATTCTCGCATCTGTCCGCTCTGGCAGGATGAGGGAAAACATGTTGCTGAGTTGTAAAATGACCTGGGAGATTCCTAGATTTCTGTGTTCTGTAATATTAATGACAGTGATTACGCTGAAACAGGAGTCCAGACCTGGGAAAAGTTTTTTTCTGAACCAGATGCACTTAAGGAGTTTTTGGTTTCTACCAACTCCTGAGGGAAATATCAGACTTGTAATGCTCCAATTTGTTCACCATTTGTCGGTCTGCTGCTGTGTTGAGCAGACAGTGTCCAGTTATTTCATCTACCAGGAAGCAAAATCATGAAGGACCCAGCAGATGAACCAAAAAGCAAAAACTTTGGGCTGAATCAAACACTGATAATAAATAAAACTCTGGACATACAGATGTGGGTATTTCTGCTGATCATAGCTGCTGTAACCATCGTCTGAGCCGTGGTTTGTTTATGTCACATATATGTGATTAACCACTGCGGTTGTTTTTGCCGCCTCACATCCACGTGCCGGACTACATCCATCCCTAGATCCACATCTGGAGGCCACATGGGTTTATCGGAATTACCGCTCACAGCGACATTTTTATGTGAAGCTGGATTAACCCGGGTGCTTGTCAATCGTTTATAATTACCGGGGTCGCTTATTAATGTGAGTTCCCTGCATTTCCGTCAGAACGGCTGAAGTCACGCTGGCCGGACAGTGACGTGGATTCAGCTGGGGGGGGGGGGGGCGCTCAACCTTTATCATGACTATGAAGTTCTGCTTGAATAAACCAGCTTCTAATTGCAGCCACGTTTCTGAAGAACCAGAACTTTTCTACAAATCTAAACACATTTTACACAAATATTTATTCAGTCATTCATTTTCCCAACCACTTTATCCAATTCATGGTCACAACCCATTTTACACAAATAATGGATTTTAATCAAACTTTCTCAAAATGATTTGTTATTTAAATGTAAAGTCAGTGTTTGTTTTACAAACTGGTTCTATGTTATGGTGTTTGTAAATTTAATTTATGATTTTATTCTGATTTTATTCTTTTTTTTCTGCCTTTTACTACTTTTTAGAGTTTTGTAATACTTCTGATGTTATCATTTTTTTGCCAGATTATTTGTTCCTGTCATAGAACCATGGAGGTGTGAAGATCTGGACCCAATTGCAGAGATGGGAGGGAAGCAGATTTAATATTTAATTTAATAAACTGACCATAGGAAGCAGCAATGAACACAATGAACCAGCGAGTACAAACTGCAACTGAACAGGATAAATATACAGAAAAAGAAAATGGATGAGCTAAATGAACTCAGGTCAATTAATGAACAGAGAACAAGGCCAAACAGGAAATGCAAGGAAAACTACAAAATAAGAGAGGAAACCAGAACTGAAACAACCCACAAAACAACCACACCATGACAGTTTCATACTTGTCTTTTTTATTCCTTTAATGTGTTTTAAGGTCATTTAGTCCTTTAATTTGTAGTTTTTTAGACCTAAAGTAGTTTGGTCAACATCTGTTTGTGAATGTGTTTCTAAATAAAGTTGACTGTTTTTACATAAAGTACTTTGAATGATCTTCTACGTGCAACGTGGTGTACAGATAACTTCGCCTTGCCATTCTTCTCTTCACTTATCACGCTTATATAATCTTCAGTGATTTTCTAAAGCATTAAACAAAAAACTGCAGGAAATGTTTGGTATTTGTGTTTATTATGTGTCATGTTACATCGATGTGTCCTTCTAGACACATCGCTTAGATGTGTTCTTCCGACAAAGAGCATGCACGCTCGCTCTGGTACAGCTATATCCACACTGGCCGAGGCGGAAGCGTCAGAGTTCGCTCAGCTGCTCTGCATTCAGACGCATGCTGTACTATCTGTATCACTTTTTCCTATATTTGCAATAAATTACCTTTTAATCAAGTCATTGACTGTCTCATCCCTGCTGACTGCTCGAGAGACCGACTCCCCGGACTTCTACGTAACCCTCTTGGTTCGTCAGGCGCCTCCATGCCATGTTTTACACTTCCTTCTGATGAGAGTGTTTCAATTTATGACTCAAATACATGACATACTTCTCATTCTTTAATTGATTTTCATTTGAAACTAGCTTTTTGCAGAGCTGTTATCACAGTAAATCTAGTCTGTTTTTACTTGGTTGACTCACAGCGCCTCACTTTGCTCTGGAATTTGACATTCCAGGAAGAAAAGGCTGTTTCAACACACAAAACAAAGATTGAATCGGTGAGCAAAACTCAAGTAATAATAATGACATTTATTCTACATAATATCTGGTCAAACCTAATTGCCAGACAGATCTTTTTTTTTTATTTTTCACTGATATGTCTTTGGTATGTTGGTACGGTACTTTCTACTGCCTCCGTTTCAGGTCTCCTCAACACAAACAATGTAAACCAGCTTCTGATTTGCAGCAATAAATAAACCTATGAAGCTGATATAGAGTCTGTGTTAATGAAGCACAGATGCTCCGAGGAGGACGGAGACTTCCAGCTGGGGGAGTCCAGGTCTTGCCGTTTAGTTTTGAATAATATATGAGCAACACTGCTGTCGAGGCAAACAACTACATACGAAGCCTCTCGTGAGGATGGTGGTAAATATGCTCCTAAATCGGTACCTAGAATGGAAGAAGTGTGTAAATCCAAGTCCAGCTCTGGAGATCTACTATCCTGCAGGTTTTAGATGCATCCCTTCTCCAACACACTTGAATGAAATGACTGAATCCCCTCATCCTCATGTCATCCAGCTCTGCAGAACATGGTAACCACACATTCACTCTACTGAGGTGTGTTGGAGCAGGGATGCATCTACAAGCTGCACGGCAGCAGATCTCCAGGACCTCCGATGTAAACATTGTCTTTTCTTGAGTTTTACATGCCTTTAGTGTTGCAAGTCAAAATGCGTCCAGAGTAAGACGAGAACTTTCTGGCCGCCGTCTCGTCCACCATGTTCGCCGACTGCCATCACACTGGCCTCATTTCCTCCACTTCCACATGTTCAGCAGCAGAACGTTGTTGGTCTCGCTGCAGCTCAGTCCAGATGAATTCAGCATGACTCTGTCATGTGTTTTGTTCCTGTGATGACTTGATGTTGCTCTGAGTGATGACTTAAGGACCTGTCATGAGCCAACTGTTACCAGAGCAGATAAGTATGATGGAGCTAAATCCGCCCAAACAACAACGACACAACATCAGCTTGAAGCAAAAGATTTCTTCCATTAACGTTGATCCAAGCACAACTGTCCCGACTTTCTCTGGTGATGCAGTAAAAGTTTCAGTTTCTTCTTTTTATGTTTTCTGAGATTAATTAAAGTGTAATGTCACTTAAGGCCCATTTATTCTGCATGCAGAAGACAGAAATGCAGATATCAATCCATCCACTTTCTACCAGTTATATGTTTGAGGGGCAGCAGCGTAAGCCTGCTACGTCCTCCATGAGAAACAAGGAAAGCTTTTGTTCTCAAGGCCCAGAGAACAAAATGACGTTTTTTTGTGATTGAAGACGGTTCTTGGCAGAACCTTTCTCTTGTCGCCCAGCAGCTTAGTTAAGGTTACCGATGCTACACTGGTGCAGTTAGCCATCAGCTGCGTTACCTTTAGCTTGAACATAGACATGATAAAGATATAAGTACATAAGTCTCCGAGCCTGTCTCTCACCAGTATCGATTTAGTCATTTCAAAACCCTTTCTCCCAGAAACCGAAGAGCAGAAATTATGTGACAATGAGCAAATATACTGATGGATTTTTGGGGTGAAGTAAATAGTCATTTTAAATATCACTTTTTATGAAACAAAGTTTTTCTGGGCTATTTTTTTTTTTCGTTTGTTTGCTTTTTAAATTTTTCATGGGCGAAAAATTTAGAGTATACCGACTTCTCGAGGGACCACTACACCACTGGGTGGACATGTGAGGTGGGCGTGGTTAACACAGAAAAGCATGAAGTGAAAAGTTGCCACTTCTGCATTTTTGCTGTTGCAGGTAAAACAAATTGTTTTGATTAAACAGCTGATCAAGGAGGTCAGAAAATATGAACATTTTTACAACATGTGGCATTAAAACACACGGAAGCAGCCATGTGCACAACCCGCCCTGCTGTGGACCAAGTTTCCCATTAAATATGAAATAATCAGCTTCATTGAATATAAAAGCAGACATCACCGC
>NC_136624.1:7816630-7946630 GCF_933228915.1 Telmatherina bonti
AACAGGCCGAGGTCCTTTAGCTGCTGTCTCTCCCTGCTTGTTGTTAAACACCAAACACAAAGAGCTGAAGAAAGGAAGTAGATGAAACTTCAGATGACATTACGTGGCCATGTTTGCTTTTCATGTGGTCAGTGACATAATGTTTATAGCCTATATGACATTTGTCACCGCAGTGTGATTACAGAGAGCAGCATGAACCGTCATTACAGCTGCAGGATGAAGGCTGTCAAGCCAAAGCAGAGCATCAACATGAGAAAAGAAGGAATGTGCACTTCAGAAGGCCCCACACTAAGAGATTCCCCAAGAACCAGGATCCCACAGCATGTAAAGCCATTATTAGTCCTAAACATTGCTACGTTTACATGGGAGTTTTAATTCCTGTTTAATTCCAAATAAAAGTTAATTCCGCTTTAAACTGATGGAAAATGACCATGTAGACACTTAATTCCTAAAGCAAATTTCTGTTCTGAATTAAACTTAGTTCCAATGTAAGTTTCTGGTTTATTCACATTTTAATCCCGAACTATTTAATTCCTGTCATGTAAACCTTCATTCCGCTCTAAGTTAATTCCGGTCGTTCTGAGCATGCTCGTCACCTTGTCCTGTCCCGATGACGCGCGTTGTTTTGGCTCCCGTGTTCGGTGGTCTAGCTTTCTTCTCCTTCTCAGCTGCTGCAGAAAATGAAGTAGTATGCTCGTGATGAACTGCTACTTCACATTTATAATAAAAATAGCAGCAAAACTGGTTCTTATTATGTAGTTTTTACAAGTTACGACTGAAAAGACGAGAAGCAGGGAGTTAACTTTGTTTATTTCCGGTATATGTCACGTGTCCAATCAGAACCCTTCCCAACCCGCCGCTCTAAAGAGGAATTAAGTGACGACGTGTTTCATGTAAACATTCATTCGGAATTATTATTTTCATGTAAACTCATAGGGGAATACATTCATTCTGAGTTATTTTATTCCGAATTGAAAAACATTATGTCGCCTAACCATTCCCAATGAGCCTCCAAATGATGGATGTACAGTAAGAACTCGCATACCAGTGCAGAGGTAGAATTAGTGCCTCAAGGTCAGATCTTCCAGGCTGATTCAACAACAACAACCCTGGCTGAAATACCAGAGACCTTTTAACAATTACAGGCTCATATTTCTTGGAAAGCCGCACTAAAAGATTTCTTCAGCTTTATGGCTTTTAGATGTATGAGGCACACAGCTCAGAGATATGACGCTGTATTTCATTCAGGTTAAATGCAGGTGATTCATAAAGGCGTTTGTTTAGGCTACATCTCCTTCCTCTGAGCTGTTTTTCTTTCACTACATGCTCATGAGTCATGTAGAGTTTGCATTTTTTTCACTTTGCACAGAGACTTGTGCCTCAGGCTGATAATTAAAGGACTTAGTTGTGACTTAGACTTTTTTTTCTGAATGTTCCTCTAACAGAGTTAAAAACTGGGAAAAATTTCTGAAAATATGAGCTTGTGGGCTGTATCAAGGCGCCCTTCTGTTCTCTCTCCACTTGCTGCTGTGGAGGTCAGTTTTCCCACAAGCCTTTTCTTCCTGTTTCTTTGCGAATGAGCAGCAAATTTATGTGATCTTAAAGGTTATTGGTGTAAAATGCTAACTTTGCAAAACAATGGGTGAGTCTAAATCAGTGCCCTTGAGCTGTTTAGAACACCATGTTCAAAGTCTGTTCACACTGTTATTTAATCTAACAATCAGCCCAGAAAGTATTCCAGTGCTGCCCTAAAATCAGCCAAAAATCCCGTGTGAAACCCGGAACTCCATGCACACTAAAAGGATGCCATTTTCCCGTTGTAGAAGAAGAAGGGGAGGGAGTTTTTGATCAGCTTTACAGAGCTTACAGTATGATGACGTCCAAAATTCAGACTATATAAAAAGATGTGCGGAGCCTCCACGGTGCCACCGATTGGTTTCTGAGAAGCCGAATTGAAGCTCTGTGGGCAATTTCAATTGTCGCCATCTTGACAGCACCACACGTGTCATCACTCTGGGAAAATACAAAAATAGGCATAGTGGCGGTAAGAGGGGGGCTGCAGGCGGGACTGGATGATTGACACCGATGAAACTCCAGGCAGTCTATAGCTAAGTGCTAAACAAGTAAAGTTTTCCATGTAAACCTCAATTAGAAATCACTATTTCTATTTAAACTTGAAAGAGAATACTTTTATTCAGAATGATTTAATTAGAAATAATTACTTCCAAACTAAACATGTTGGACAGCATGGATGCACTAAGGCAGACTCTGGAGTCCACGTTGTTTTGGTTTTTCATGGCGTAGAGATTCATGGTGAGACAGACTGTTGCTGCATGCTGCTGGACCTTGACCCCTGTCCTCCTCCGATATGTCTCCGTCTCTCAGTCTGTCTCTGGACAATCTATTTCTCACATCCCTGTTTGCACACATTTCTTCACCCCCACCATCTGACAAAGCAACGGGGCCCCAGATCTCAACCTCTGTCTCATTTATTTCCATCTTCTGCTTCAAGACCAGGCGCCTACTCGTTTACATTTGGTTGCTGGTTCTGCACGGTTCTGACCCAGTTCTATCAAAATGATAAAGATGAATTTCAATCAATTCTAAGATCAAAAGTGAAAGTTTAATTATGAGCTGCAGGGTAGCTTTATTCTCCTCTGAAACAGTTCTATTGAAAAACATTAAGCAAGTAAAGATCACAATCTTAAAATTTCACTTAGGTGAATAATCTGTCGAACTGTTCTGCAGAAAAATATGCTGAATGAATGGATGCTGCCTCTTCATGGGTTACATGTCCTCAGTGCTCTGTGGACAATTGTTATAATGTCTAAATATGACTCCTGTACGGTGACGCTGAAGAATGAAGCACAACTACAAATAAAAGACTCACTCTGTAACTTTTCAGCTTTTAAAATATGTGTTTATGACCCGTTTATGACACCAAAATTCATGAAGTGCATTTCCAGATCTGTCACTGATGAGTGGCGTCCTGCTTCTGAAAAACCGCACTACACAACCTTCTGAACCGGGACGCGATGTGACATTTTGCTTTGTGGTATAATGAGGAGCTGAATGTTCAGCAAAGAACCGCAAGAAGATTAAAAGAGAAAAAGAAACCAAACAGAAGTCATCGTAAGATTGTCTTCTGCTGGCTGGAGAAAGCTAACAGGTCAGGTAGGATGCAGGATGGATTCCAAAATAGCCATCAATAGGGGGGTCGCGACGGGAAAATGGCAAAACTTCCGTTGTGTGTCTTTTTTTTAAAAATGACAACAAGCTAGAAGACATGACAACAAAAAAAAAAAGATATAAAAAACAATGAGAAATTAAAGAACACGATCATTTAAAAAAAAAAAAAAACACCTATAAATTAAAAAAAAACATGACAAACTTAATGAACAAAACAACATATAAAAAAAACACAAAAACAATTTAAAAACACAATAGTAAATTTAAAAAAAAAGTCACTACAATGTATAAAAAAAAAAAATTTAAATCACAACTAATTAAAAAACACATGAAAAGTGAAAAATCCTGACATGATTATCTTAAAGACCACCTCCGACCCCCTTTGAGACCTCCACTCTATGTTTCTCTCCATATTAAACATCTCTAAAAGAACTGCTTCTCTGGCATTTTTAAAGGAGGTCAAAATGGTGAATAAAAAAAGTTTCCTCTTCAAATTTAATAGTCTGTCAACAGCAAATTGTTTGCATCTTAAATTTGAAATATGGAAAATAAATCCAAGCACAAAAGTCAGAGTAATTACTTCAGCTGTTGTTGATGTGGCTGTGAGTGAAGTGCCGCCTTGTGTCCATGCCTGCACATGCATAACAAGACATTTTCATTCTTATAATGAGGTAAATGAAGACAGCAGCTTCAGCTGCAGAGACGATATTGGCTGTAAATCCTAAAACAAAGATGACTGCTCCCTTTCCTCACACCTTGGCAGTTCTTGTTTTCCCTGAAAACACTGGCAGATGGAAAATATGCCGCTCTGCACCAGTTTAAATGTTTGGACTTTGACATGGTGGATGAATATCGAACAAGTGTCAGCTGCGAGCAACTGTTCCTGGAAGTGCAAGAGAGTAATGAGGTGTTATGGTTTAGAAAATGTGCTTTCATTTCCTCTTTAATAATACTTTCGAAGAATATCCGTACATGGAAAAGAGCAGAAAACCAAAAGTGATGACAGAAAGATAAATTAGATTTCCTACAATGAAAACCAAACAGATTAATTCTTTACAGGCATTTACAGCAACTTTGAGCTGGAAAAACTATTTGCAAACGAAGCAGCAATAATTAAATGTGACAAACTGGTTAATGACGCTGATTCAAGCATGAGATAATAAACAAAGAGCACGACTTTTCCAGCTTTGTCTCCAGGAAGTCATCCAACTACTCATTACTCACCGCTGACGTTACAATCAGCCATCATGCATAAAACAAACAGCACAGATCATTTAATTTACAGGTCAGTTTGACCAGTTAACATCCAGCTCGGCTGGCAAGAAGTTCTGTTTGTATTTTGTTGTAGCAGCTGATCCAACAGAGTATGTGGATGTGTACATATGTGTAAGAAATGGAATAGGACACTTACACCTATTTCCAACTGGTCCCTTTGCACCGCAGTTTCGTTTGAACCTCCACGACACACCAGTTCACACTGGGAGCATCTCAGATGCAGAACATTTGCAGGTGCAGTCCGTATAACTGCGTCTGTGAGATCACAAATTCACTTTTTTTTTTAATGGTTAAATCACTGATAAGTTCTTTCTAGACAATTAACCTGACTGAAGAATAAAAAGAATGTGTTTTTATGTTTACAAGTATGTTAAACTCACCATCTACTCACAAAATTACAGATGTCTTGGTCCAGACCTTTCTGCTATTGTCCTTGTAAAAATGATCCATGGCGTCATTTAAAATCTTGATTCCCCACTTCCATGATAAATGCCTTATCGCCCATGATGAAAAAAACATTGACTCCCCCTGACAGATTTCTGAATTGGTATCAGCAGTAAAGACATAATGCTTACAGAGAGTTCAGCGAACCTACACAGGGGCTTTTATTGTGAAATTTACTGAATGTTTTGTACTGTTGTCGTAACCGATTTCCTCTGGATTCTATCTGGACTTCAGGGATCGGCGTGTTCTGGAAGCATGCTCTCAAAATATACATCTGGCGTGAATGTTTAACAGAGATCTGCGACCAGGCACTTCTGGGACACACCACAGCATTCCAAGTGAAGCAAACCGTTGATTAAAACAGCCACAGTTACCTGTGGAGGCCGCGCCACACATGCACCACATGGAAATTAGTCTTTAGGTGTGTCTGCCAAAGATAAGTTGAATATTGCATCCACAAGGTCCTCTTGAACCAGTTTGAAGTCCTCTTCCAATGATAGTAACATTTGTTTGGTGCAATATGAACACCAGCTGCACTCAGATGTGGACTCAAACAGCAGACTCTGGCCTGCTTGAAAGCCAGGGGTCTCGGCTTGCTAACTCAGCCAACTATCCAGCAACCAATCAGAAAGGGACATCTACCAACCGCAATAAGGCTAGAAGAAGTGATGCAGATTGTTCGGGAGGAAAAGAAACCAGCAGCATGTGTTCAGAAAAGAGATGTTCTGCACACCAAGACTAGAGTCCTGCACGGGTCCAGTTTTACTCACCAGAACCCATTAGATTGACCAAACCCAACCAGTTTATGTATAACCCGCAACCAAACTTGCATTTTAACCAATAGTAAATTCACTCCATCCCTCCTTTAGTATTTTTCTTTAATGCAGGATGTGGAGATGAACCATCCTGCTACGTTTAGAAGCATCTCTTTTCCAACAGACCTGAATGAGGTGAACGCCTCGGTGCCAGGCCTCTGCAGAGCTGAATGTTGAGTATAATCATGCGAAATTGCCGCTTACTCCTACAGCCAATGGCATCTTGTATTTTCAAAGCAAAATGGCTCACCGTAGCAAATTGTTCACCTGAGGATGACCAGTATTCGACATTAGGTCGAAAGAAACTTTTTGGTGATAGTTGTCAGATGAAGGACAGAACCGGATTAACATCAGCCTTGTATTACCAAAGTGGAAAGCACTGAAGGAGCTAACAGGTGAGTCAGAGCTCGATTGTAATTTTTAGGTTGCTTCTACATGTTTCACACAATAATGAAATTGTTTTACTCAAAGTGTTTACACTTTGCAGATTTCCAGATGAGGCAAGAGGTCTCCAACTCTGGTCCCCGTGAGCTACCATCCTGCAGGTTTTCGTGTTTCCCCACTGTGACACACCTCACACAAATCAATGACTCATTAACAGGCAGGTGCAGAAGATAAGTTGTTGCTTATGCAAAATCAGAACCCGAAACTCAGGCAACAGAGCAGGTTAAACAGATTTATTGAAAAAATGATGGTGTTGAAGGTGGTCTCACTTTGGTCATCTAGAGGTCTGGAACACAAAAGACAGGTGAACCAAAAACAGGGGTGGGATAATAATGAAGAGGCCAAAAATGAATGTTTACCCGGAGCAGGGTGAATGGGCAGCCTCAGAATGTTCTCTCCTCTGGAGAACCAAAGACACGAGAGTGGAAGAAATCCAAGGAGCAAGCAAGAGTCAGGATCAGGCAGGGTTCAGCAACAGGTGGTCAATATCATACCAACAAGAACGTAGCGAAGATAGTGGCAGGGGACAGGCAGGGTCATGACCAGGTATTCTCTCAGAAATAAGCACATGAACAACACTTGAAGGCTGTGGAAAGACAGAGGATCTCGCACTGAGCCCCTCTAGGGCAGGTGTTTAAATAGAGATCAGTACAGGTGAGGATAATCAGCTACCAGGCAGGGAAACAATGCAGCTCATTCAGGGCAGAGCGGAAACTATGACAGTTGTTGGAGAATCTTTTCATTTGAGTCAAGTGGGTTGCACCAGGGAAAAACTAAAACGTGCAGGATGGTAGCACACGAGCACTGGAGGTGGACACCCCTGGTCTACAGGCAGTGCTGAACAGCAAGTCTTGTGGTGAAATACTGCCAGTGCAGCCCTGCATTTACCTCTAAAACCAGGGCTGCACTGGCAACATTCTGCAATACGATCCTGTATTTCAGAACATTTCCACTAGGATTCACTTTTAACCTCTTCAGATTGTCTTTTCAATATTAAACATATAAGGGAAACTGTGCTTTTAAGCTAAAAAGGGTTTTCGTAAATAAGCTGTTACAGAGGTTTAAATGATGGATGAACTCTGTTTTCAGCAAGGCTGTGAAGGGAACACAAGTGAAAATGTAAAACCTGTCTGTCACTCAGCACAGCTAGATTCACACCGCCTGGACATGTTAAGGTCCTGCTGACAGATGTCGTCCTCGAATACTCAGCTGAGCTATAATTGGAAATTCAAAGGTTCACAGAAAGGTCATCAAATGAAAATTATCAATCATAATTATAAGTAAGGAAGCGGAAAAAAGTCTTTATTTTTTATCATAATTTCTACAGTGTATGTATGTTTGCTTTGCTGCTCTTTTAGTGTGGTGGGGATAGGAAGGGGACCCCCAGGGACAGTTGTGGCAGTCATCCCAAACCAGAGGGGGAACAGGTGGATATGTCCAGGCCTTTCTCTAATACCAGTGTTTTAAGTAAGCATGGTGCTAACACTTTTACAGCCCCCCTGGGCGACTTAAGAGTCAGCCTGTGTAAAAGCCAGTGGTGATAGGTCACCCTTGCAGAGTTTGGCACTGGACACTCAGCCTAGTTGCTCCATTCATACGTTGAAAGAGAAGAAACTTAATAGATAATAGATAGATAACTCCTTTAGAAGAGTCAAATTTTTAGACTCGAAAATGGTTTCACTCCGAGTTTCTATTTCATCTAATTTAGCATTTATGAGTGGTTTATTTGTTGGTAAGCAGCTTTTTTTTAATTATTTATTATATTTTTTTCATAATTAAAGATTTGTTTTTGTGCATTTTCATTAGTAATTTATAACCAGCTTTGCAATTAATTAATTTTGATTAATCACATTTTAATTGCTAACAAGATATGTCCCTTAAAGGAACATTTTTTTCAATTTAGATTTATTTTAGTTGATAAATGTGTCGAATAAATCAAATAATGAACACAGATATTAATATAAATTCAGGCTCTATTGATGTCCGGAGACATTAATATCCCTGGCGAAAACAGAACAGGACAAAAAGGAAAATGTCATTTTAAGTATTTTGACTAACAACTCCAGTCCACAACATGTTACAGTACTTTAACTTTTTACATGTTTCCGTCCACACTCTTCATTTATGGATATTAATATCTGACAGTTAACCAGAATATGTTAAGGCTTCAGTCTGGTCATTTAGCAGAGATGATCACCTGCTGCTTGGCCTGCAGCTTGAGAGTCTGGCTACAGCTGGAGGAAGCAAGCTTCTTGTGTTCTTTTGGACAGGGGTTGGCTAACAAAACAACTGCCGCAGAAGAGAGTAAACAACACAAGCTTTCACGTTACTCACAAAGTCTTCATTGACACCAAAAAAGTTGCTAGACTTATTGATTGTTGTTTTTTCTTCATATAGTTTTTAGAGGGGTCTGAAAAATCAGTAATTATAGCACCAAATTGCACCAAATCTGCAGTGTGTGCATCAGTATATATATTGGTATACCGGGAAATTGTGCACTGAGAATTTTTCCACGATTAAATGGTTCATTTTCATGTAATTAATTAAACTAACCCTGAAGCTATCTGCAGATAGTTTCAGGGTTAACTCCATTCACTTAACTCAGCAACAGCAGCTAACTTTAAGATTAGCTCTATTCACTTTAATTAACGACAGATAGCTTCAGGGTTAGCTCCTTTCATTTTACCCAGCAGCAGCTAGCATAGAGTTAGCTCCCTTCACCTTACCCAGCAGCAGCTAGCTTCAGGGTTAGCTCCCTTCACCTTACCCAGCAGCAGCTAGCTTCAGGGTTAGCTCCCTTCACCTTATCCAGCAGCAGCTAGCTTCAGGGTTAGCTCCCTTCACCTTATCCAGCAGCAGCTAGCTTCAGGGTTAGCTCCCTTCACCTTATCCAGCAGTAGCTAGCTTTTAGGGTTAGCTCCCTTAGCCTTATCCTGCAACAGGTAGCTTCATGGTTAGTTCCCTTCACCTTACCCAGGAGCTGTTAGTTTCATATTTAATTCCCTTCACATTACATAGCAGCAGCTAGCTTCAGTGTTAGCTCCCTTCTCGTTACCCAGCAATGGTGAAGCAGTCACTGGAACCAAAAGGGCTGTGTGGTGTTTATTACTAAAACTTTTAGCAAAACTAAACAGGAAGCTGAATAGGAAGTTTTTCAGAGCTAACTTCCTCTTCTGTGAATACTGAGATTCGGAGTCTCTCTTTCTTTAGCTCAATTACTCTGAAAAGGGCCTTGCTTTTTTGTTGAATTAGATTTAACACAGATTTAACATTATTTTGGGTCACAAGTTATGTATATCTTTCCAATCAATCGTTATTTAGTGAATACTTCTTACATCCATGGTATAAAACCGGTATTAATAAACCGTTTTGCAATTAATTGATTTTAAATTACAAACAAAATGACTGCGTGGTTATAACCTTATCTGTTACGTTTTCTTTTCTTTTACAGTTTTTTAACTGAAATAATTCTTCCATAATACAATAGGATTGAAGCTTAGCTTGAAGTTTTTCCTCACACAAATTCCCTGGGGGGGCTGCACGGTGGCGCAGTGGTTAGCACTGTGGCCTCACAGCAAGAAGGTTCGATCCTTGGCTGGTTTGGTCAGTGGCCTTTCTGTGTGGAGTTTGCATGTTCTCCCCGTGTATGCGTGGGTTCTCTCCGGGTACTCCGGCTTCCTCCCACCATCCAAACACATGCATGATAGGTTAATTGGTCACTCTAAATTGCCCCTAGGAGTGAGTGTGAGCGTGAGTGGTTGTTCGTCTCTCTGTGTGTGGCCCTGCGATGGACTGGCGAGCTGTCCAGGGTGTACCCTGCCTGTTGCCCAAAGCCGGCTGGGATAGGCTCCAGCTTCCCCGCGACCCTGAATTGGAATAAGCGGTTCAGAAAATGAATGAATGAATGAATGAATGAAATTCCCTGGGGGTTGATCTTTTCCTCCTGCAGGAAAATTTCCTCACTCTTCCCAAATATCCCTGGCTTGTAATCAATATGGTGGTGCATAAATCTCCCCCATTCAGTGATTACATGCCATTAAATGTATATAATTCAGGTTGGATGGAGCAGCAGGAAAGGCTTTGAGTTGGCTGAAATGACTGGCTGACACACTGGCCCCATTCTGCCGCCCATTATCCTCCCTACAAGCAACTTTATTACTGGACCTTTTGATTGATCTGATTGTCAAAAATTAATCTATTTCAAATATCAAATTGAGCAATGGGGTCATAGTTTATCTATAAAAAGTGTTTTTCCACAATACTGGCATGATGACATGAGATCACACAGGTTAGATCTGAGCTGGATCTGTGTCCTACTTTACAAAAAAGTCAGAAATATTCAAGTTTCCGATACAGCATGGGGCTAGAGAAAGAATATATGTCTCTACATTTACTTTGACTCATTGGTACCAGATGTCCCATGTGCCAGACAGTACAACTTTTCCATTACAAAGTGGTCCCTGGCCCAGTTACACATTAACAATGTACTGGTTTAATTGATCTCAATTGTTTTCATTTGTGTTCAATAACTAAACCAACTCCCCTTTATGACATAATAAAAAGACATTTATATATCACACCTGTGAAACTGCACATATAAAAACACATCCAAAAGGCTGATAATTCATGGAACAAAACCAATCTACAAGAACACATTTAAAAGCTCAAGTTGGGCTTATAAAACTATAGAAACACTGAATCTGCTAAATATCAGATTTAACTACAGCAAATAAATGGCATTGAAAACCTGCAGGATCGAAGCCCCTGTAAGACCAAATTGAGCAGCCCTTGTCTAGACCAGTGGTTCTCAAACTGGGGGTCAAGACCAACACAATGACACGAGACTGAATTTTTACAATTACCAAATAATTGTAAAAAAAAAAAAAAAAAATAAGTGTTGCCTAAATTAGTCAAACAAATTAGGTGATTAATACCGTATGGTTATAACATAATGAATTATTTCTATTAAGAAAAAGGTTTAGCACCTTAATTTGTTTCTGTACACTGCTCAAAAAAATAAAGGGAACCCCTTAACAACACAATGTAACTCCAAGTCAACCACACTTCTGTGAAATGGAACTGTCCACACTGATTGATAATCAGTTCCACATGCTGTTGTGCAAATGGAATAGACAACAGGTGGAAATTATTGGCAATTGGCAAGACACACCCAATAAAGGAGTGGTTCTGCAGGTGGTGACCACAGACCACTTCTCAGTTCCGATGCTTTCTGGCTGATGTTTTGGTCTGAATGCCGGCGGTGCTTTCACTCTAGTGGTAGCATGAGACGGAGTCTACAACCCACACAAGTGGCTCAGGTAGTACAGCTCATCCAGGATGGCACATCAATGCCAGCTGTGCAAAGAAGGTTTGCTGTGTCTGTCAGCATAGTGTCCAGAGCATGGAGGCGCTACCAGGAGACAGGCCAGTACATCAGGAGATGTGGAGGAGGCCATGGGAGGGCAACAACCCAGCAGCAGGACCGCTACCTCCTTCTTTGTGCAAAGAGGAACAGGAGGAGCACTGCCAGAACCCTGCAAAATGAGCTCCAGCAGGCCACAAATGTGCATGTGTCTGCTCAAACAGTCAGAAACAGACTCCATGAGGGTGATATGACGGCTCGACGTCCACAGGGGCGGGTTGTACTTACAGCCCAACACCGTGCAGGATGTTTGGCATTTGCCAAAGAACACCAAGATTGGCAAATTCGCCACTGGTGCCCTGTGCTCTTCACAGATGGAAGCAGGTTCACACTGCGCACATGTGACAGACGTGACAGAGTCTGGAGACGCCATGGAGAACATTCTGCTGCCTGCAACATCCTCCAGTATGACCAGTTTGGCAGTGGGTCAGTAATGGGGTGGGGTGGCATTTCTTTGGAGGGCCGCACAGCCCTCCATGCGGCTGGAGTGTGTCAGCAGGTCCTGCAACACAAAGGCATTGATGTTATGGACTGGCCCGCCCGTTCCCCAGACCTGAATCCAATTGAGCACATCTGGGACATCATGTCTCGCTCCATCCACCAACGCCAAGTTGCACCACAGAGTATCCAGGAGTTGGTGGATGCTTTAGTCCAGGTCTGGAAGGAGATCCCTCAGGAGAACATCCGCCACCTCATCAGGATCATGCCTAGATGTTGTAGGGAGGTCATACAGGCACGCGGAGGCCACACACACTACTGAGCCTCATTTTGACTTGTTTAAAGGACATTACATCAAAGTTGGATCAGCCTGTAGTGTGTTTTTCCACTTTCATTTAGAGTAGAACTCCAAATCCAGACTGCCATGGGTTGATACATTTGATTTTCATTAATCATTTTTGTGTGATTTTGTTGTCAGCACATTCAACTATGGAAAGTACAAAGTATTTGATAAAAATAGTTCATTTATTCAGATCTATAACGCATCACTTGAGTGTTCCCTTTTTTTTTTAACAGTGTATACACATAAGGACAACGTTTCTACACACGTCATATTAAAAATCTGAATTTGCCATGTATGTGAATTGTCACAGTAGTGAAGCGAATCTTCCAAACAGCACTTTGTCTTTCTTATGTCAGAAGATTCTCACAGTTTTTCAGCCCTATGTTTCGAGGATGCTGCAGGACGACCCAATTTAATATACTACACAACTGATCCTTTGCAAAATCCAACCTTTGAAGCGCTATTGACCAATAATACTTTAGTAACCTTAGCTAAGCGAGAAGGGTCTAACAAACTCTCTTTTCCTGGACAAAATACCATGGCAGTGCAGGCACTTGGGTCTGGATTTTGTATTGTTTGCCTTTCCAAAAGCCTAAACATAATTGAACAGTCAAATATGCCAAATATTGATCAAACGGTGTACGGTTTACCACTTGAGGCTAAACAAATATATCAGATAAACACTTGATGCTGTTACCAAACATTTAGCAACAGTTTAAAAAGTAACATATGCCGACATCTAGAGAAGTGCCAGTTTTGTGTAACGGTGGGGTCGTGGCTCTCAAGGTTTTAAAACTATGGGGTGTAGGCCATCTGTTCCCCTCATTGACCATAAAACTGTTGATTTCTTAAGGAGCAATTTGTTCCTAGTCCCCAAATTTCACATATTCTCTCATGTTCTGAGTGCTATACAGACCCTTAGACACCTACTCTGAATATTTAATCAAAATAATCTGGTAATTTTAGTCAAATCAAGTCAAAAGTAACATTCATATCACTTTTGTGAGTTTTACTTTTTCAAACTAAGGTACTTTTTTCAATATTCACATCTGACATTCAAAAGTCAGGCAGAAGCAGCACCTGCGTTGACACTGTCACTAGTCGTTAGCGAGTGTCACTTTGTTGCTACTACTTGATTTAGTCTTTGTATCACCATGGCCGAGCATCTTATTGTCTTATTTTCTCTGCTTCTGGAAGCTAGCAGCAGCATATCCTGAGATTGTCCCATGGACGTCCTAAAGTCCCACCTGAAGCAACAGCTTCAGATCCTAAACTACACAAGTTCTCCTTTCTTTAGAACTGGATGAACCCAGTGCCTCTTTTTTCCTTCTTTTGAAGCATCAGCACAATTTCTTCCTTGCTTTATGTGGAATCATAAAAACATACAAAACAGGGATAACAAAGCAAAGTTGACAGTCTTTTCAAATGATGATTTAAGAGTCACATTTAAAACATGCATTGCCTCTAAAAATAAATGGAAAATAATCATAAAGCAGTCAAACCAGCACTTCTCACACAGCATCTACAAATAGCAATAATCCTAAAATGCAATTCTCTTTAATCTAGTTTATACTTTTATTAATGATCCCTGTAATCTTTTCAGAACTTTGTGATGAGGTGCTTGGAAAAATTTTCTTGTTCCTTTTGTCATGAGGCTGATCCCAAATCCATTGGCCCATTAATTCTGCATCTTTTACATAATTTTAGTAGATTAACCTTAACCGAATTAAAGCACATAGCTCCCCACGTGACTACCTCCGCTTTGTATATTCAGAATATTAATCTGATGAGGGACCTATTCTCACAGTCTGCTCTGCCATTACACTGCCTGACTTCCAGAAAGTTTTATATCTTCTGATCCTCAGAGATCTTATACCAATTGGTAACTATTGACAAGTCTCAATTTTTGTCTCTGTTTTAAGGTCTGCCAATGGCTTTTATTTCTTGTTTACAGCATTTAAACAAGCAGACAGGGAGGTCGCTGGCATTTATTTACATGTAGGTGTCTGATAAGTCGTAGCAACCACTTGCACCATTTACTCCCAAGTTCCACTGAAGGTAAAAGCATCACAGCATGCTGAGCTTTCCACCGGACACCTCGTCCCACCAGGATATTTTAGAGCAGAGGTTATCTGACTGTTCTGCCCCGTGTCTCACCTGCTTTATAACAGATGTTTGGAGTCATACCAAATGGTAACTTTCCATAGATAAATGTTGTCATCATCAATGGTGTAAAGTATCATGAAACTGTCTCTCACCTATAGGATTGGTGCTTGAGCCGTCAATTATGACACAATGTTGATGTTCCAGAGTAAAATTTGAATCAAAGTCTGAACAGTGTTTTATTTTGAAAGTCTTCCAGATCTGCTTTACTTTTCACCTGATTTTCTGTCAGAACAATCTGCTCTTCTCTATTTCTATCAGGTTTCCAAGCAGCAAAGTTAGAGCAGCCAAGTATTTTAGGAAAAGAGGAGCATTGCAATTATTCGCAGAAGCTTCAGAAAGAGCGTTGTATTGGTTAGAAGTACCTCGTCGGATGCTCTGATTGGCTGTGGTTGCCTGGTGGAAACACTGATTGGCTAGAGTTGCCTTACAGGACCACTCTAATTGCCTACAGTTATCTGTTGGGACGCTCTGATTGGCTGCAGTTATCTGGTGGGACGTTCTGATTAGCTACAGTTATCTGGTTGGAACACTGATATTTTAAAGTTGCTTGGTGGGAATCCAAATGTTGCTCCTACAATCAGCTGCAACGCTTTCCTTCTGCTTTCAGTGGAACAGAAGGACTTGAGTTGTGGGCTGAAATCAAGTTTTGTGTGTTTATTTTATTATTTTCATGTCTAAAGGAACATCCTTTGGTCATCCTAATTCAGCTGAGTTGTACCGTGCCCTTCATTCGCATCTGTTTCAGTTTCCCATTGACATGTTTTCTCCCATCCAGCTGATTGTAACATAAACAACTATTTTTCTGTAAATAACAGATGCAGAGCTGTAGATGCATGTCCTTGTAGATGCCTTGTCTAATCTTATCTTTCTGTAATTTAATTTTTAGGAGGATGTTCAGACTTTATAATCTAAAGTTGGTCACAGGAGGCTTTCTGTGGGAGATGCCATCTCCTGGCCAGAAATGTGAGGATGGTGGTGCATCGGAGCGCTTTCTTTTCAGAAAGCTGCTATACAATATTTATTGATCAATTACAGAGAGATTTAAAGCAGTGGGCAGCAGAAAGATGACTTCATTCCTGTACAGCCTGCAGTCTTAACTCGAAGCCTCTTGGGTAAATGATCTGACATCTGTTATAGATGATGGGTAGCATTCCTAACAAGTCCCTGTTCTCTCAGTTTTTACTGTCACAATCAGTCTGAATGCAAAGTGCTGAAAACCTATGAGCTAGGCCGGCGTCTGCATGTACAGTTAACTGTTAAATGAATGTCAAGATTAAAACAAAATGCACATTCCTCCTTATTACAATCCAAGAAGCATGAGTTGTTTTTGAGTAAAACATTTCACTTTACTGGTTAGATATGAGACCCAGACGGAGATGCAGGCATGCACATGCAACTACAATCCCATGCATTCCTCATTCCTCCACAGCAGAAGCATGCGCACATAAAATGTTTCTATATGAAACTGATGGATAAAACTTTTAACAGAAAAATAAACACAGGAGATATGTTTGGAGTACTCCAACCCTTCCGTCAGACGGACAAAAGCTGCTCTGTTTGAAGTATCAAAATGTGGAGGAAGCCTCAGACTTCTGCAGGCTTTCCCTGAAGCTCTCAAATGGCTCATGAAAGCCAGAATAAGGAAAGAGGTCTGCTGTGGTTTCATGACAAGCTTGAACATGGACTCTACTCTTTGAAAAAAAAAAAGAAGAAAGAAAATTACATTTTGTTTTCAATTTTTTAAAGTTTTCATGCAAGGTTTGGAGCGTAAACAGGAGATAAAAAGCACATCTCCTGTCCTCTATGCCAGTAATTCATAACCATGCCCATACTTGGGCTTCAAGTGCCACTTTCAGGGCCACGAAAACCTTTCTGTTTTGTATCTGTGGGCTGTAAGGGCCGCATGACTGCATAACTTATAAACTAGGCACAAGAAATATTACGATCATCCATGAGAAACTAAGTTGCAATGCAGCTTCCCACCACTTGGTGTGGCGGTAATGTTTCAGTTAGTCGTTCAACATAATGAGCAGAAGACACTCTAGCCGTTAGCCTGTATAGCGAAAGATATGAAGGAGTATTTAAATTGAAAAATCAAGACAAACATCCAAAACCATCCTTCAAGGCAAAATTATTGTGCAACAACATTAAGTCTGCTTTTCTAACAAGGCAGAGCTGAGAAGTGTGTAGGGAGTGTCAGCCAACGCTAGCTAAAGTTAGCTAATGCTAGCTAAAGTTAGCTAATACTAGCTAAAGTTAGCTAATGCTAGCTAACTCTATCCATCTCCAAGCAGTAACCTGCAGTGGTTAAAAGTGAACCTTATATGTGGAAGTGCCAAAAATTGCAGTTGACTCCCCAAAGTCTCATACAGTCCCATGTTAAAAAGGCCAACTGCACAGCCGAAACAAACATACTTACAACCTAGCTCAACAAACATTTCAGGTTTAATAGATCAGGTTTACCTTTTTGAAGACTCATATGTTCAGACTGAATTTAATCTCAATATTTGGCATAATTGGAGGTGTGTCCTTTTGATTTAAGAAGACAGAATGAAGAACAACTGTGGTTTGTAGCTGGTCAGCAGCATGACTTAGCTTTAGCCCAACTACCTCTGTTAGCTGGTTAGCTCCCGTTAGCTCCAGGTTAGCTAGATTAGCTCTTAGCTGCAGGCAGGTTGGAGTTGCCAAGATGGCAATGGTAAGGACCGTCCACCCAGCTTCAATTCAGCTTATCAGAAACCTACAGCAGATGTCATGTCATGTCTGGCAACTCTTATCAAATAAATAAATTGTTCGGTTAAATGTTTTGTGTTTAAATATCTCAATAAACTGCACATTTAATTTACAGTTTATTTCATGTGAACATTTTTATTATTATTTTGAATGTATTTTATGAGCACAGTTTTACTCATCATTTCCATTTATTTCCATCAGGTTTTTTTTTCAAATTTCTCCATTTTATTTGCTTTTGTAAAATCTAATATTTAGTAGAATCTGTTTAGTATGTGTTTATAAGCCCAACTTGATCTTTTCAATGCGGAGCGTGAGTTTGTTCCATGAGTTTTCAGCCTAATGGGCAGGTTTTGTATGTGCAGTTTCGCATACATGTGGCTTTTTATCAGGTCATATTTGACAAGCTTTTAACTTGTCAAACTGCAAGTGGATTTGGTTTCCTTACTGAATACAAATGAAGACGAGTGGGATGAATTAAAGCAGTCCATTGTTAATGTTTGGACTGGCGGCAGACCAGTTTGTACTGGCAAAGTTGGACAACAGCATAGAAAAGGTTCAGAACTCCCGATCTATGTGCATACATAAAGAAAATATTCACATCATCTGGTGGAAGAGCTTCTTACGAGCTGTCTCACAGCACGGACATGTTAATGTATGTGTCACTGGGTGGGTTGGAGTCAGGCGGGCAGTCATGCAGGCCAATGAGTCTGTGTGGCAGCATGACAGACAGCAGAGAGGAGGGGAGGATAGCTGGACGAGGTGCCTGGGAACCTTGCTCTAAGAGGATGACAGCTCTATAAGTCAGGGCCTGATAAAGCAGTCAGGAGTGACAATCTCTGGGCCCCAGTCTGTCCCACTCAGATAAAGTCAGACAGGCCATCCATCAGTTCGCAGACAGAGAGCTCTCCTATGTCCTCTCGCCTCAATGGAAGCAACTTAATGACCAACTGCTGCCGGAATGCACGGAGCCTTTGGCTCTGGAGGGGAATTGGTAGCAGGAAACAAAGATGGTTGTGAACCCTGTGCAGAAATCCTGCAGAGAGATTAGTGGGAGTGTGTGAAGCGTCGCTCATGGGGAAGCAGAGGTGTCTGGTTAAAAAAGGTGAAGACGCGTGTTGACAACCGCAGCAATACAATGTGCCGTTAGCTGAGAAGACCACCTCTGCTGCTGGCAAAACGAGAAAACAATAAGGCCTGGAAAACCGCACGTCACGCATCACATTCCTCATGTCAAACCGGCACAAAAGCAGACAACTTCAATGCCATGGGTGGATGTAAAAAACGCATCTTTACGTTTGCTTTTCAGAGGTGAGAGCAGGGAGATAAAAGGAGCAGGAACGTCTGTAAAAACCACTGCTATCAACACGATTCTAAATATTATCACTGGAGAGGTCTCCGTCTGTCTGCTCATGCTGCGTTTCTGCCGTCACAAGAACAAACAATCATTTCCGTCTCCTGTTTACTCAGAATGACCTGATTTAAGTTAAACATTATTTCATTTTCATGCATTAATATATTCAAAGCACCAAATTAAATGTATCAGAAATGCAAATATTCAATCTTTTTACTTTATTTAAGTTCAGACAGGAACCCGTCCAGTTAATGAGCTCATTATTTGCTTCCATTAATGGCTGATTAATGTTTCATGAGAAGTTATAACATGTGCAAACATGAAGTGTGGCTCACTTAAAGAAAAAAAATACAGCAAACTGATAATACAGAGCAGCTTGGAACCATCCTTTATGGCTCAATGTTTAACAAAACTGGTTTACTTTTGGAGAAGAGATTAATACACCTCCATATCAGTTCATATAAATGCTTTTTTAAGCTTTTTAAATCAAATTAGACTTTATTTATAAAGCGCTTTTCATGCCAAAGGCAACACAAAGTGCTTTACAAAACCTGTTCGTGCAGAGTGAAATAGAAAGCCTTCACACAACATAATAGATGACACTTCAACTTATGAAGACAGTCTCTCTCTCTCTCTCTCTCTCTCTCTCTCTCTCTCTGTCTCTCTCTCTCTCTCACACACACACACACACACACACAAATAAAGAAAAAAACTAAAAGCAATAAACGTCTGACTTGATGCTGCTGTGAGGAAACGATACCTTTAGGCTTAGTCACGCCAGGAGATAGTCCATGCATGTCCACGAAGGCTGTCGCCATGGCAATCACCCAGACCAGGGGGTTCACACTGCAGCCATAGGTCTGTGGTGCAGGACCCCCGCAGCCACCCGGCCGAGGATAACACCCCCCGGACGGAGCAGAGACACCTCCTTGGCTGCCAGGCATAGTTCCAGCAGAATCCCGTGCATTTTGGAGGATTGAAATGAAAATTACTTTATTAATCCCCAAAGGGAAATTCAATATTGTAGTATATAATAATAATTAATTTGAGGAGGTCTTGTTCCGGAGGCTGATGGCTGCTGGCAGGAATGATCTTCTGTATCTTTCAGTCTTACATCAGACCTGAAGAAGCCTCTCACTGAACACACTTTGTTGTTTCATCACTGTGTTGTGGAGAGGGTGTGAAGAATCTTCCATCATCTTCATCAGCTTGTGCAGCATTCTTCTTTGGACAATCAGCTCCAGCGGCTCCAGAGTTACTCCAAGCACAGAAGCAGCTTTCTGGATCAGTTGTTGATTCTCTTCAAGTCTCTGGTTCTGATGCTACTACCCCAGCAGATGCTGCAAAGCTGACTGCACTCTCCACAACAGACTTATAGAAGATATGCAACATCTTGGTGCAGACGTTAAACCATCTCAGCTTCCTTAAGAAGTACAGTCTGCTCTGACCTTTCTTGTAGATGTAGTCAGTGTTGCATTTCCAGTCCAGTTTGTTGTCCAGCTGAACTCCAAGATACTTGTATTCCTCCTCCACCTCCACCTCCTCTCCCATTGTGGCTCATCTGTCTGGACTCTGCAATGTGTGTGTGTGTGTGTGTGTGTGTGTGTGTGTGTGTGTGTGTGTGTGTGTGTGTGTGTGTGTGTCGGGGGGGGGGGGGGGGGGGGGGGATTCAGTGGTGCCGCTTTCCACAATATAGACAAGAAATTACGTTTTTTTGTTTTGGTTTTGTTTTGTTGTTGTTGTTTTTTTGTTTGTTTTTTTAATTACAAATTGTATTTTAATGCTACTGACCTTGTTTATTAATGCATATTATGTTGATCTCTGTTTTTGTTTCTTATAAAACCAATAAGCCCAGATAAATAAGCCCACAATCAAGTGGGCTGATTTCTGTGGTCTAATCCCAAGCAAGAACACCAAACTATGTTAGCCAAAATGTGTTTTTCTTTGATAATAATGTTAGTTGTGAGGAGTCCTCTACGGTTGGTTAGCCTCCAGCAAGCAGGAACTTCTATACATCGATGTTCGGGCTTTTCTGACTCCATCTGACAGCAGGTTGTTGTTCACCTCCAGCCTCTTTGGACCATCACCTTCAGAGAGGACAATGCCTATTGTGGTCTGGCACCATCAATAAGTCTTTCTCCACCAGAAATAGTGACCTGGCCTCATTTCCGAGTCAAATGCAAACAGAAAGAATCAGCATTCCCGACAAACCAAATCATTCCTGTCTTGCTTCATCATGCTGCTGTACAGAAGGAATCTGTGCCCAAACACTCGCACATGTGCGGCCCAAATTTTGTTCTGTACGTAACCTTTAATCAGGTTTTCAGAAGCGCTATTAGCTTGGCAGCATAGTAAGTGTGAAAGACACGCTATGGCAGGGAATGCAGTTCTTTGTTCAGCGGTGATTGCCATGCCTCATCTCCTTTCCTGTGTACCCAAACACTTTCCTTCATCAGATCATGTTCGAACACTTCTGAAAGACACAATAACACATAGATGTGGTTGAATAGACAATCCTTCACACAGAACATGGCAGTGGAATTAATGAGTGGAAAGTTTGCTTGGGAAAAGTCCCAAAACATAACTTCCAAAACTAAACTGCCACTTGTGATTTACAACAATCAATAAAAGTCAGATTATTCTGGAAAACATTCCTTTTGGTTTAGAAAATGTTGGTAAAACTTAAGAACTGTCGCACTTTTTGTTTCCTTCTGCAGGTTTAAAGCCTGGATGTTGAGTCAGGTGGTTGCTAAGCTGATGTTTTCCTCATTTCTGTGGCCGAAGCGGCTTACATTGCAGCTGTTTCTCATCAGTAAACGCACAGTCTCCTTGTAGTTTATAATGGATCACAAACCCACAGGGAGAAGAACTCTTGCTTGTAGAGAATGACTGAGGGTAAATAATGTTCCTCCAGACAATTCACCAGGATATTTATTGCCATATGTAATAAAAAGGAGAAGAAAATTCAAATAAATGTAGTGAAGTGGATTTACCCAGAAAAAGAGCAACAGGTCAGCGCTTGTTTGTAAAGTGGAGGCCACTTCTCAGACACGTTTCGATCTGGACCTTTCCTAACTCCATCATCGCTGCCCAGGCATGCAACAAGGATGAATATTCTATCAGCCCATGTCTCATAAGAGAGCTGCCCTGGCAGGGGATCAGACCAAAATAAAGGCTGTTCTTCCATCAGCTTGGCCTCATGCTGGCTGCCAAGGCCAGCTACTTGCAGTCAAAAGGCTCTGCTGATATCAAAGGCTGGTTGTCTGCTCCATATCCAGCTGTCGCTGGGTTTCCAGCTCATCTGGCCCGAGGCAGCATCTGCTCTTCTCACTGAACTGAGTCCAAAGACTCATCAGAGTCTTATTTGGAGGCTGTGGGAATGATTTTAAACTCTTTGTGGCAGATAGGTTAATCACTCAGAGGAGAATAAAACAGATTTTATCCCTCAGTGTCCTAAAACACCAAACAAAACCTCCAAATAAAAGGTTGACCTGATATCATGACTGAAAAATCATCTAAAAAACATTTTAAAACTTGCCATTTATTCAATCTTAACTTTTAGCTATCTACTACATGTTTTATGTAAAGTGCTCTTTAAATTAAATGCATTATTAATAAAATACAAGTGAAAGACAAACTGATGAAAGTCTTTAGGTTGCAGTATTGTCTTGTTGACTTGGACTAATTCCTGCATGTGGTGCAGTCTTCTTCAGGTCAGAAACAACATGAGGCTTTTCAGACATCGCTGGTATGATGCTGCGGTGACTGAAGGATAACGGGCTTGGACGACACACTCATACCTGCTTCTCCAGGTGTGCAGGGTAGGCTTCCCAGTAAAGACGTCCTGTGTACCTGAGAGTTCAGACACTGATCAGTAAAGACATAAGAGCTTTTTTTTTTACCTCTTTCATTAACTAAAATGATCTCACATGTAAATAAATGTAAAAAGCTCTCGTGTGCATGGCAAGCAAAGGATTGAAGTAAACTCTAAATATTTATATTCTAAATAATATCTTTATTATTGCCTCCAATCTGTCACCCTGCAGCTCAGTCATGGACCAGAACACAGCTTCATCTCCCTCCACATCAGGACATCCTGAGACCTCCACCTTGTTTGTCTCCTGCAATCAGGTTATAAAGCAACTTGAGAAACTGAACCAGAACAAGGCTGCAGGTCCAGATGGTGTCAGTCCCAGAGTTCTCAAGACCTGCTCAAAACAACTATGTCCGATTCTCCAGCACCTTTTCAACACCAGTCTGAGACAAAATAGAGTCCCAGTGCTGTGGAAAACCTCCTGCCTTGTTCCAGTGCCTAAAGAAAACACAACCAGCTGAACCAAGTGACTACAGACCAGTTGCCCTGACATCTCACATCATGAAAGTCCTGGAGAGACTCTTACTGGCTCACCTCAACAAGCAAGTAAACACCTTTCAGGACCCATTACAGTTTGCATATCGTAATGGACTTGGGGTTGAAGATGCCATCATATACCTGCTCCAGAGAGAACACTCTCATCTGGACCATTCAGGCAGCACTCTGAGGGTCATGTTCTTTCATTTCTCAGTGCTTTTAATACCATTCAGCCTGCTTTGTTATGTGAGAAGCTCCATAAATTCCAGGTGGATACCTCCACAACCACCTGGATCTATGACTACCTCACAAACAGACCACAGTTTGTGAGACTGAAAGGTTGTGTGTCTGAGACGGAGGTCAGCAGCACTGGTGCACCACAAGGAACTGTACTCTGGCCATTCCTCTTCACACTGTACACCTCAGACTTCCAGTACAACTCTGAGTCCTGTCATCTGCAGAAATACTCTGATGACTCTGCAGTTGTGGGGTGTATCAGGGATGGACAAGAAGCAGAGTACAGAGAACTGGTCAGTCAGTTTGTTAAATGGTGCGGTGACAATCATCTCATATTAAATACCAGCAAAACAAAAGAGATGATTGTTGACTTCAGGAGGAAGAAGAATAAACAAAGCACTGTTTCCATCCTGGGAGAGGAGGTGGAGGTGGTGGAGGAATACAAGTATCTTGGAGTTCAGCTGGACAACAAACTGGACTGGAAATGCAACACTGACTACATCTACAAGAAAGGTCAGAGCAGACTGTACTTCTTAAGGAAGCTGAGATGGTTTAACGTCTGCACCAAGATGTTGCTTATCTTCTATAAGTCTGTTGTGGAGAGTGCAGTCAGCTTTGCAGCATCTGCTGGGGTAGTAGCATCAGAACCAGAGACTTGAAGAGAATCAACAAACTGATCCAGAAAGCTGCTTCTGTGCTTGGAGTAACTCTGGAGCCGCTGGAGCTGATTGTCCAAAGAAGAATGCTGCACAAGCTGATGAAGATGATGGAGGATTCTTCACACCCTCTCCACAACACAGTGATGAAACAACAAAGTGTGTTCAATGAGAGGCTTCTTCAGGTCCGATGCTAGACTGAAAGATACAGAAGATCATTCCTGCCAGCAGCCATCAGCCTCCGGAACAAAACCTCCTCAAATTAATTATTATTATATACTACAATACTGAATTTCCCTTTGGGGATTAATAAAGTATATTTTCATTTCATTTAATTTCATAAGTGACAAAGAAAATGTCAGTTTTTACTGATTTGTCTGCAGATGAATGAAAGTCCTGATGAAAAGTTACCTTTTTACCTTATAAAACTGCCTTCTTTTTCACAAACAGAAAAAAAATCATGCCTACCTGTTTCAAAATCACATTTCCTTCTTGTTTATTGTTGTAATAATGAATGAAAAAATATGTTCATAGTTTTCATTGTCTTTTGCATATATTTACAAAAGACAAAATATTTATTTACAATTTTTCTTTGGAACGTTTTACTGGTGAAGATCAGGGCTGCTTTCTACCTTGAAATTCAAAGTGAGCAACACGACTCGATCATCCTGCTCCGTCCCCCTTTGCATCTTTTACTTGGTCTGCATACAGATTAGTCTTGTGGACGAACAGAGCGATGATCTCTTCGTTGAAGAAGAGCTCAGACATTTCCCCTTCAGACACATCATTGTCTTCTAAATGCGGCCCTGCAAGTTCACCAAAATGGCTTCAAACAGCATGGACTGTGGCAGACACCAGACGTGACCAAAGAAGTGTAAGCAACGATCCAAGAACTGTGCTCAGACCAGGGTGGATGTTCTGCTGCCAATAACTAGAAGATTTTCATCAGCTGTGAGGAAATCCTGTCAGAAACAAAGGCTCCCCCTGAACAAACAAAAGACTAACACACCACACACACACCAGGATCATCAGACCCATGACAATTACTGATTTTTTTATTGTGATTTTTAGGTTTTAATGGATAAACTTTGTGTCATCATGGCCAAACTCCTACGTTTTCTTCTCTGCCTGTTAAAGCAAGCATCTAGCTGCTAAAGCGGATCCCTCCAGCTGTCCCCAGACGTCCTACAGTCCGTCCTGAAGCGAGAGGGAGAATAAGGCGGGGCTGGATATTGGGTGGGGTTGGACATTTTGGTTGGATTAACCCAACCCTGACTCTAACCCTAACCCCATGCCCATGTGACATCCAACCACGCCCATGTGACATCCAACCAAGCCCATGTGACATCCAACCACGCCCATGTGACATCCAACCACGCCCATGTGACATCCAACCAAGCCCATGTGACATCCAACCACGCCCATGTGACATCCAACCACGCCCATGTGACATCCAACCACGCCCATGTGACATCCAACCAAGCCCATGTGACATCCAACCACGCCCATGTGACATCCAACCAAGCCCATGTGACATCCAACCACGCCCATGTGACATCCAACCACGCCCATTTGACATCCAACCACGCCCACGTGACATCCAACCATGCCCATGTGACATCCGACCAAGCCCATGTGACATCCAACCACGCCCATGTGACATCCAACCATGCCCATGTGACATCCGACCAAGCCCATGTGACATCCAACCACGCCCATGTGACATCCAACCACACCCATGTGACATCCAACCACGCCCATGTGACATCCGACCAAGCCCATTTGACATCCAACCACGCCCACGTGACATCCAACCACGCCCATGTGACATCCAACCACGCCCATGTGACATCCAACCACGCCCATTTGACATCTAAACATGCCCGTTGGCCCACCCCCTGATGGTTGGACGTCGGCATGGTCCCGCTTCAGCTCCTGGATTACACAATGAAACTCCTTAAATTCTCCTCTCTTTTGTATAATATGATGAACATAGTGTTCAGTTTTTGTCTTTTCTTCTGCAGCATCAGCACACTGTTGTCGTGACTTGATGTGGAATCCGCTCTGCGAGTTTGTTTTAGAATTTTCATTGTTTATTCACAATTTCCTATTGTACTTGGTGAGTATAGATACAAATGTCAATAATTCACCTCCAAATTATTCAGTTTTTTGTGTCATTTATTTGCATCATTCCCGATGTGTACAGGCCTTTAGACCTGATGAAAAGCCTTTATTCTGGAGACAAGGAATGAATTCCACTAATTCTCTGCATTTAGGACTAAAACGGTGTTCTTGATAAATACAGGCACAGATCTGCAACATGTTGAGATGTGAAAACAGTAATAAGTCGTCCTTTGTTAGACTTCATTCATCCATGTGGACGTGTCTATAGGACAAAGTGATATCAGTATTGAGACTTCCAGGTAAAGATGGGTATCATCTGCATAGCATGCGAGTAAAAGGACCTCCACATGAGGGCTTTCTTCCCATAAAGCTGCCATTTGAAAAGGTTCTAAATATTTGTATCTGTCTCAGAAAAATCTTTTGTGTTTATTTTGGTATTATTATTTGTAGTTAAGTTTAAAAACAAAAGGAGTTATTGTGTTGCGCCATTGACCTCTTGTAGTAGAAGGAGAGTGAATAAGGGAAGCGGCGAGTGAGCGAACGTGCTTCTGAGAAGAGGAACAAGACAATTTCACGGAATTTCACATAAAGCTTTACAAACTTTTTATTATTCTTATTATTACTGAACTTTTCTTAGATGATTATCCTCCAGCATCATATATTCACTGGACCACACAGGATAAAGACTGTTGGTGGCATCCTTTCTGTTTGCAGGGTAAAAACAAATGGTTGTTATTTATTCCAATCGATAAAATAAAACTTCCTAATTGATAACACACATTAAGATGGCTACTTTTACCAGTTTATGTTTAAATATGCAAAACAGATGTTATTTCATTTAAAATAAAGTGTATGTAGATAAAGAAATGTTTCCACTATTCTGAAAAACAAGCAAACAAACCAAAAGAAAAGTATCTTTATTTGTAATTTCAGTGGTTAACGTGGACGGGGGAGGGGCGGAAAGAAATAGATAAGAATTGCTTTGAGGGTTTTACTAAAAGTGCTTCAGTTTAAATGACTGATCTTCTAGTTTTACAGCACAATAAAGTCAATAAGGATCCATTTTTTTAACTTGTGAACTCAATCATACTTGAACTTGTTGGTATTTACTTTCTTTAAGCTGATATGAACATAAAAAACAGCAAAACACTAAAGAAATTTTGACTTCAAAGTTTAGTTGTGCAGAGCTTCTGCATTACTATTCAGCCCACATAACCAGTACACTCCCTTTTTTCAAAGAATTACACTCTCTGCATCAACCTTTCATTAAATATACATAAATCCAACATGGTTTAATAAAGTGGACTACAGTGAGTCTGCTGTAAAATGCAGACTGATAAATACTCAATCTATATGTAAATATGAGACACATTGGTAAAAGAAAAAACTCAAAATGCAGGGAAAATGTATTAACCACCTTATTTGATCAGAGTCCCAAGAGCTGAACTTCTGATTTTTAATGGGATCTGAGGAGGGGCGAGTTTCAGAGCCAAGCCGGGGAGGGGGTGCTATGGCGGCGTCTACATGGGAGTCGCCTATCTGAGCGGATAACAGAATGGACCTGAAAGATTACTCTGAGAGGAGATGGAAACATTGCATTTGGAGGGCTTAGCAGCTTTTCTGCATTTCCACGTTGTGTTAGAAAGTTGTGCTTAATGTCAGGTTGAAAATAACTTTCCCATTTGAAGCCTGAGGAGCAGCAAACACTTAAACTGAAGCAGTAGCGGCAGAAGATGGTGGTTTTCCAGCCGCGTGATGGCGGTTTGAAGTAGTTCTCCTACATTTTAGAAGAAACTACTCAGATAATCTTCACCGCCCGGCCAAAAAACACAAAGTTATATCCAATATCTCTTTTATTTCTGATTCCAGCATCGTTCTCTGTGTCACTCCCTGCGTTTCCATCCCAGTTTTCACTCAAAATAAAAGCAATATTTCTAACAATTGTAATTTGCTGGTGTTTCCACTGAATGGGGTTTAGAGCAATTCTCGTACAATCTCGCCCACATGATGAGATTTTATCCATGCAGCTAGGTATGGATAAAAGACTGTCCCAGTGATCTTCCATGGGGTTCAGGTCTGGTCTGGTGTGGACACGATGTCTCCTGTTCCCTGAACCACTCTTTCACATCTCAGCCTCATGAGTTTTGGAGGAAGATGGAATAGCGTGCTCATTCAGGATATTCAGGTATTTAGATGACCTCATTCTACACCTGAACCTAGTCCTGAATCTAGACCTGACCAACTGCAGCATTCCAGATCATAAACTGTCCATATAGGCTTGTACAGCAGAAACTAAACACTATGTCGACATCACTATGGAGCAGGGTCCATCTGGACTCATCAGACCACATGACCTTCTTCCAGCTCCCGAGTCCAGTCTTCCTGCTGTCCAGCAAACTGAAAGACTTTTTCTCTGGATCTCCTCACAGATCAGTGGTTTTCTTCTGGCTCCACAGCCGTTCAGTCCCTTCGGTTCCTTCTTACCGTTCATGTGAAAATGTTCTGACCTTCACTATTAAACATACTCCTCAGTTCTACTGTTGTTTTTCTTCCATTGCTTTCATTCATTCAGGATGTTTTTCCACCACATTTCTTCCTGGAAGACGATGGTTTCCCACCATCCTTCCAGTTTTTCACAGTGCCTTGGACAGTTCTGAACTCAGTTTTTCTGCATCTCCTTCCATGTTTTCTCTGCTTGATTTTGATGATCTGATCTTTCTGAAACACACTAACATATTTTTATGTCTTTCCACATGCTGGTTTAAGAAATGAGAAGCTGCTCGTTGCATCAGTTGGGGTTGAATAACTTGCAGGAATCATCCAATAGCAGGCTCCGAGCTTTTACTTTCGTTAAATCCAGGTGGGAGACTTTGTTTTGGCCAGGCTGTGTAGGTAATTAGTGAAAATTAACACTGAGAAAACAACCAGTTCTGAGTTTATAACAAACTGACTATTTTTAAAACTACAATTTCAGTTGTTTAATTTTCCTTCATCAGGGAAAATGAATTTATCTTGTGTCTTTTTATAATCTGTGAGTTGCTATTATCAGTTTCACAACCTCCATGTGAGACACTCCAGTTGGCACGTCTGTGTTTATGTGAAGAAAAAGTGAGCCGGACCCACATGTGCAGCACCCTGACTGGAAAACAGCATTTGTACAGTCTGAATCCGAATCAGACACTTTTCTCTTCCCTCAGTCAGCCAGGAATTATTGCAGGTTATTGATAAGTCTAAAGACGGTTTGCGTCACCTAAAACTACTGAACCAGTTCAGGTAACTGCATCAGTTTGCTAAAAAGCTTGATGAATTGTTGTTTTAATTTTGTCTTTTGACTGATGATTCAGTATGTAAAGGTTTGCTATATAAGTGTGTTAAACAAAATACTGTAAATTAGACTATAAATAAGTACATAATATAATCTAAATAAGCCTTGGGTTTCCTACTGCTCCTTCTCAAACAAAGTACATTGTTACAGAGATATGATTTTTTGTTCTTGTACTGTATATGTGTTTGAGATAAATAAATAAATAAATATTATGAGAATTAGCTTTGTTAGCGCTGCCATGAATGTGTCCAGTCCAACAAAGGAAACTTGTGCAGCAAATCATTAAAAGTTGCTGGAATATTTACAATATTTAAGTATCTGCAGCCTCTAAAAGAGGCTAAAAGAGTCTTGGTCAGAGTTCACAAGCAGCTGTAATTTTCGTGAAGGTAACAGTTCTTTTACCAACCAACATTTCTTTAAGAAGCATTTCTCATTCTTATTTTAAAAAGTACTAAAAAACCATTTAATTAGACATATTTGAACAAGTCTGCTTCAACACAGTTAAACTGGAAATCTGTTAAATCCACTCTCTGGTGTTTCTGCAAACATATACATCAGTTACTGGCAAGTAAAAACCAGCTGAGAGGAGGAATGAATTAGTCAACAGAGCCCATTAAACTGGCTTATTACAGGGTGTGTGCATGTAAGCATCTGTCTTTTACTGGGTGTAGACCACTGAGGAATGGTGATATGTGCCATGCAGCTCTTTATGAATCATGTGACATTCCACACATAGTGATTAGTGCCAAATTATGCTCTGCACAGGGAAGTCAATGAAGTGCTTGCAGATGCCTGTCAGTCCCAGCACTCCCAGCCTCTAATCCCCAACACTCCAGTTTAACCACTTTGGAACACATTATTTCTGTAGCATAAAGAAAACTTGAACAAATTAGCCCACAACTATCGGCTCCGAGGAGAATGGTGTCTAAGTTGCAATAAAAAAAGTAAATATATTTCTACACACATGCATTTACAGGAACATTTACATGACAGAAGTAAATAAATACATTTTTAATTGTTTGTTTTATTGATTTTATATATTTTCTTTATTTCTATACATCTGATTTTTGTTTTTAAGGTCTGAATTAAAGCCAACAAAAGATGAAAAGGAGATATTTTAGCAGTTAAACAGTAAAAAAAAATTGTCAAATTGATTTAATTTCAAACCAGTGATTCTAAACTTTTGACTCCTATTTGTGTTGTTCTGGACTAGACTGGTTGAGTTTTTGTAAGAAAGGGTTTCGCTTGAAGAGCTTTGATACGACTATTTTAGTTTTATTCAACAGTCAGCGACTCACAGAGGGCAACTCTACAACCCTTTTAAGCCATCGGAGGATAAACCGTCTTTTCCCAAAAACTGTGACATTAAAAAATAACAGGATAATATTTTCCACTTTTTTTGTCTAGATGTTTCAACCACTATTGATGGTCACTTTGAATTTGGAATAATTTGCATTTTCACGTCACTGGACGAGGCATAGACGGTCACATGGTGAACTCATTTCATTTCGCAGTATGTTTGGATGGAGGAGGAGATGGAAATCTTTATGCAAATAATTAAAGAGAAAATGTAACCATGGAATTTCCTCCACAGCGAGTGGAAAACCCTGAAACAACGTTACACGGCCACCCGGTAGAAGCCGTTAATAAAACTAAAAATGACTTATTTTACTATTTTTCTGAAATAAGACCCAGACGTTAGAAGATGCAAGCTTATTTTGAGTTATGATCAAGAGATTGATAAATGTGGTTTTAATGGGACTGTTGGTCCTCCAATGACCCAAGAGGGTTGTAAATCATTATTTTTGGCCATAAAATGCAGAAAAATGTGTTTTATTACTAAAGTTTAGTTTATCTAATACCAGTCCTCACATAAAATCACCAAACACCCCAAAACTGACAAACATTTTCGTGACGTTAAAAAGGGACTTTGTGTTTGAAAATTGTTATTTAAAGGGTTAGAAAAGAAAATTTAGTTACATATTTAGTAAAGATGTTCGATATTGAATATTTTTACCAATATCAGATATAATGATTGGGGCAGTCTCTTAAAGCTGGTGTCGGTAATGTTGGAGAGCTAGCAAGGTGTGAAAGTAGCGCCCTGTCTTGGCCCCTCCCCCTGTATTGGCTCCTCCCCCTCTCGTTTTGCTCCTTGCGTGATCCAAGGCCTTTTTCTTACCTCTGCCAAGGAGGTTATGTTTTTACTGTCGTTTATCTGGTTGTGTTCAGAATAACTCGAATTGTTATGGACGGATTTTAATAATATTTTCAGAACTTGTTGGAAATGTGAAGAGAGAGAACAGGTTTAATTTTGGTGGTGATCCGGATCACCGTTTGGATCCAGGAACTTTTCAAAAGCCTTGGCGAAGGTTTGTGCTCTCCGAATGCTTTTCTAGTTCGCAGCTTTTTCCACCAACAATTTTCTTTCTCGGATGTTTAGTAGGAGGAGATAAATAAACCGAGCCGGGTCGGGAAATCCTTCCTGCATTTTCTCAGCCATGTTTGCCTTCCGAGTTTCTTCTTCACTACTTTGTATTTTCATCCTAACACAATGTTTATACACAGGGTGTGGCTATCAGGTATGTTCTGCTGGAGGGGGAGGAGGGGAGCCGGGAGAAGAAGCTTACGAAATATAAGAAATGAACAACTGAACAACGGGTTCTGCCGGAGGTTTTCTTCCTGTTAAAAGGGAGTTTTTTTCCTTCCCACTGTCGCCTCGTGCAGCTCAGGATGGGAGATTGGATCAAAGTCATGATTCGATGCAATCAGTTGGTTTCTGTTATAGGCTATGTATGAATTGGCTTGAAATAATGTGTATGTAAAGTGCCCTGTGGCACTTTACAAAGTGGCGCAATACAATACAATACAAATAAAGCTGAATTGAACAACTTCAATTCGGTCCGAACGTCTGGATTGGTCAGAGTTTTCACAGATTTACAGTAAACTGAGGGGTCTAACTATATTTGTTATTATTAATGATTATAAAAATGTACAGACTACTATCAGGAAAAGGAACCACTTCACCCAGAGTAAAAATAAAATGTCTCTAAGCAACATTACCTACCCCAGCTTTAATTTGTACTTATGAGCTATACTCCAGCTGATGATTGATGACGATGTCATTGAGTGTGTGCCAAAAGAAGTCAAACATTCACAGTTTATTGCAGGTTGTGTCAAAGAAAAATACCTGGGGAACTTCACAATGTCTTATATGTATAACACTTTTACTTTACTCATGTTGAGTAAAAGTTGTGTCATTAAAAAAAGTTATTTTACTGTGATTTTACTTTTTACAGCTGATTTGGACTCGTAATATCACACATTACAGTGCAGAGAGAGGCTTTTTGTAAAACCAAGTCCAGCTTTGCTGCACTCAGAGGAGTCTATGATGGACCGAGCAGACAGTTATCAGGTTCTGCGATGGATGAGGATGTATCATGGAAATTTTAGAAGGCATGACACCTTTCTCCTAGCATGACCATAGATGTACACGTTACAACAAGCACAAAAAGAGGGTAGGGGTACTGGACTGACCCACATAAGGTCCTGGTAATGCAGTACTTAGGAAGTGTTTGCAGGAACAATTAGAGTAAGTGAGTGAAGCATCAGACTTCCACCAAGCAGCTCATTTCCAGCCGATGTTCTGGTCCATTCATCTGATATGGATCCACTATCAGATTCCAGATCCACGAGTAATGAATCCACAGTGTCTCGGCTACATTGTGGTGTTTGTTGCATATTTGTTCTCTTGCAGTGATGAGAAGTTGTTCCTGTTCTGGATGGTAGTATCCAGGATGTTGTTCCTGTTCTGGATGGTAGTATCCAGAATGTTGTTCCTGTTCTAGATGGTAGTATCCAGAATGTTGTTCCTGTTCTAGATGGTAGTATCCAGGATGTTGTTCCTGTTCTGGATGGTAGTATCCAGAATGTTGTTCCTGTTCTGGATGGTGGTATCCAGAATGTTGTTCCTGTTCTGGATGGTGGTATCCAGAATGTTGTTCCTGTTCTGGATGGTAGTATCCAGAATGTTGTTCCTGTTCTGGATGGTAGTATCCAGAATGTTGTTCCTGTTCTGGATGGTAGTATCCAGAATGTTGTTCCTGTTCTAGATGGTAGTATCCAGGATGCTGTTCCTGTTCTGGATGGTAGTATCCAGGATGTTGTTCCTGTTCTGGATGGTAGTATCCAGAATGTTGTTCCTGTTCTAGATGGTAGTATCCAGGATGCTGTTCCTGTTCTGGTTGGTAGTATCCAGGATGTTGTTCCTGTTCTAGATGGTAGTATCCAGAATGTTGTTCCTGTTCTGGATGGTAGTATCCAGGATGTTGTTCCTGTTCCAGATGGTAATATCCAGGATGCTGTTCCTGTTCTGGATGGTAGTAACCAGGATGTTGTTCCTGTTCTAGATGGTAGTATCCAGGATGCTGTTCCTGTTCTAGATGGTAGTATCCAGAATGTTGTTCCTGTTCTGGATGGTAGTATCCAGAATGTTGTTCCTGTTCTGGATGGTAGTATCCAGGATGTTGTTCCTGTTCTGGATGGTAGTATCCAGAATGTTGTTCCTGTTCTAGATGGTAGTATCCAGAATGTTGTTCCTGTTCTAGATGGTAGTATCCAGAATGTTGTTCCTGTTCTGGATGGTAGTATCCAGAATGTTGTTCCTGTTCTAGATGGCAGTATCCAGAATGTTGTTCCTGTTCTGGATGGTAGTATCCAGAATGTTGTTCCTGTTCTGGATGGTAGTATTCAGAATGTTGTTCCTGTTCTAGATGGTAGTATCCAGAATGTTGTTCCTGTTCTGGATGGTAGTATCCAGAATGTTGTTCCTGTTCTAGATGGCAGTATCCAGAATGTTGTTCCTGTTCTGGATGGTAGTATCCAGAATGTTGTTCCTGTTCTGGATGGTAGTATTCAGAATGTTGTTCCTGTTCTAGATGGTAGTATCCAGAATGTTGTTCCTGTTCTGGATGGTAGTATTCAGAATGTTGTTCCTGTTCTAGATGGTAGTATCCAGAATGTTGTTCCTGTTCTAGATGGCAGTATCCAGAATGTTGTTCCTGTTCTGGATGGTAGTATCCAGAATGTTGTTCCTGTTCTGGATGGTAGTATTAAGAATGTTGTTCCTGTTCTGGATGGTAGTATCCAGAATGTTGTTCCTGTTCTGGATGGTAGTATCCAGAATGTTGTTCCTGTTCTAGATGGTAGTATCCAGAATGTTGTTCCTGTTCTAGATGGTAGTATTCAGAATGTTGTTCCTGTTCTAGATGGTAGTGTCCAGAATGTTGTTCCTGTTCTAGATGGTAGTATCCAGAATGTTGTTCCTGTTCTGGATGGTAGTATCCAGAATGTTGTTCCTGTTCTGGATGGTGGTATCCAGAATGTTGTTCCTGTACTAGATGGTAGTATCCAGAATGTTGTTCCTGTTCTGGATGGTAGTATCCAGAATGTTGTTCCTGTTCTGGATGGTAGTATCCAGAATGTTGTTCCTGTTCTAGATGGTAGTATCCAGGATGTTGTTCCTGTTCTAGATGGTAGTATCCAGGATGTTGTTCCTGTTCTGGATGGTAGTATCCAGGATGTTGTTCCTGTTCTGGATGGTAGTATCCAGAATGTTGTTCCTGTTCTGGATGGTAGTATCCAGGATGTTGTTCCTGTTCTGGATGGTAGTATCCAGAATGTTGTTCCTGTTCTAGATGGTAGTATCCAGAATGTTGTTCCTGTTCTAGATGGTAGTATCCAGAATGTTGTTCCTGTTCTGGATGGTAGTATCCAGAATGTTGTTCCTGTTCTAGATGGCAGTATCCAGAATGTTGTTCCTGTTCTGGATGGTAGTATCCAGAATGTTGTTCCTGTTCTGGATGGTAGGATCCAGAATATTGTTGTTGTTCTGGATGGTAGGATCCAGAATATTGTTGTTGTTCTGGATGGTAGTATCCAGAATGTTGTTCCTGTTCTAGATGGCAGTATCCAGAATGTTGTTCCTGTTCTGGATGGTAGTATCCAGAATGTTGTTCCTGTTCTGGATGGTAGTATTCAGAATGTTGTTCCTGTTCTAGATGGTAGTATCCAGAATGTTGTTCCTGTTCTGGATGGTAGTATTCAGAATGTTGTTCCTGTTCTAGATGGTAGTATCCAGAATGTTGTTCCTGTTCTAGATGGCAGTATCCAGAATGTTGTTCCTGTTCTGGATGGTAGTATCCAGAATGTTGTTCCTGTTCTGGATGGTAGTATTAAGAATGTTGTTCCTGTTCTGGATGGTAGTATCCAGAATGTTGTTCCTGTTCTGGATGGTAGTATCCAGAATGTTGTTCCTGTTCTAGATGGTAGTATCCAGAATGTTGTTCCTGTTCTAGATGGTAGTATTCAGAATGTTGTTCCTGTTCTAGATGGTAGTGTCCAGAATGTTGTTCCTGTTCTAGATGGTAGTATCCAGAATGTTGTTCCTGTTCTGGATGGTAGTATCCAGAATGTTGTTCCTGTTCTGGATGGTGGTATCCAGAATGTTGTTCCTGTACTAGATGGTAGTATCCAGAATGTTGTTCCTGTTCTGGATGGTAGTATCCAGAATGTTGTTCCTGTTCTGGATGGTAGTATCCAGAATGTTGTTCCTGTTCTAGATGGTAGTATCCAGGATGTTGTTCCTGTTCTAGATGGTAGTATCCAGGATGTTGTTCCTGTTCTGGATGGTAGTATCCAGGATGTTGTTCCTGTTCTGGATGGTAGTATCCAGAATGTTGTTCCTGTTCTGGATGGTAGTAACCAGAACGTTGTTCCTGTTCTGGATGGTAGTATCCAGAACGTTGTTCCTGTTCTGGATGGTAGTATCCAGAACGTTGCCAGGATCCACATCTATCAATGATATCTTGGAAAAACCTGTTTGGAACTTCTCCTGGATTTTCTCACTATTTACTGTGGAGTTATATGCAGATATACTGAAAATGTTTTTATCTCACAATGAGGAATAATCCTTCACAACATTCCTGGATCCAGATGCTGATCTGGATCACTCCAAACATCTCATGGAATCTAATTCAGACCAACACCTGTTCTCAGAAACACACGAACAGCAGTTTTTACGTAAAGTTGTGACCAGCAAGATCAACACCGGCAGATCCATGACATCCTTGGCGGAGGTAATAACATCACAACGTCCTTTAAATCCTTGATGCCTTTTTAAGTTTTGTGAGGAGAAACAGCAACATTAGTGTCCCAACTTTTCCAGCCGAAAGACATACAGATAAATAAAATGTTGTTACTACCTATAGACAGGAAACAGCTTTGATTTGCTCAGAAAAGGTGGAATTTACTGTAATAAAGGCTGCATTGATCATTTTTCATTGTTTTTCACCTCATATCATCCCAAACACACTGTCATGCCACTTCAGACTGAATTCCTTTAGTTTACACGCTACACATCCTCTGTTATTCTCTGAACGTGAGGTTTAATCTGCCGCCACCAACAGTTGCTGTAAACCAGAGAAGAAGACCTTCACCTCCACGCCTCCAACTGCAAACGCGCCGTATAAACATTGAGCTCAGCACGCTGGATGGGAACTAAATATTATTGGAAGACATAAAAACAGTTTACAGCGCAGGAGGGAGGAAATAACGCGCTGCGGCCTTGATGGCGATGAGTCACTGTTGCTTAACAAACAGACGATGTTCAGCTGAGAAGCCACGAGGGAAATTATTAATCGTTTCTTCAGAGAAGATTTTCGATGTCATGGCGACTCGTTCATACGCGTCACAAACGCGCTCTGTGTGAAACCATTATATAGTGTATGGGTGATGGAGGTGAACCGCCGCGTCACGCCTTCCAGGTCGCCGCCGTGACCTTTCTGCCTGCATTAAATCATCATTTAATCCCTCACAGCCACTCAAGGATCAAGAATAAAGTTCCCACACGGACTGATGGAGTTCATCAGGCAGCACCCGCATCTGCCCCCCCCACCAGCTGTTCATTACATGATGGCCTTTAAGAAATGGGATTATTAAGGTGTTTCTACAGGACCAGCGAGCTCCTGCGCTCTTATTGGTCCCCTGCTGCTGACAAACTATTTTACTCGCCGACTTGTGCCATAACCAGGGCCGGATTAAAAGTGCACAGGCCCCCGGGCCCAGGGTGTTCCAGGGGCCCCCTTCCCCACCGCAACATTGTGAAAACTGTGAAGGATAAACTGTGAAACGACATTTCTAACATCTCTCAGCCAATGGTACCAATAGCAACATACTATTGGTAGTGGTGTAACTATCTGGTTTTTATGTACATTTCGTTTCATGTCCATTCTGCTGGCGTTTGCCCTACGTGGGCCCCTCAGCCGGTTATTCCCACTGGATAATCCGGCCTTGGTTGTAACGTTTCTCTGCAGAGAAACTTTGATGTGTTAAAATCTTTTTACGGTATAAAGTTCATTCCTAAACCACGCCAGTCACTTTGCTTGACTTTACAGATATTTTCAACCACTTTCACCTCAAATGTTTCAGACAACTTCAGTCCTGAACTTCCTCACATGGACCTAATCTACTGATCCCATCCCTCTAAACGCTGTGTGATCACTTCAGGTCACTCTTTATAGAAAAAAAACACGGAAAATAAATGAAGGAACGCTGAGATTTCTTTAAATTAATTTAAAATGTATTTAAAATTAGTTTCAAATATGACTTGAACTTTAAATAAAAACCATGTGGTCAAACTGGCATTTAAAGAGTTAAATCAGAATAATTCTGTATTTTACATTTTTTATCAGGAGTGGAGCTGATTTAGTGTATTAAACAAAATAAAAATAGTTATAATGATAATAATAATAAATAAAAATTTAAATAAAATAAATTGAAAATAGAAACAAAATACAAAATATATTTTTAAAAAATTGTAAAAATAATAAAATGTAGAAATGAAAAGAAAATTTACTCTAATATAAATAATACAAATAAAATGCATATATAACATAATAAAAATGTGCCTGGGACTGTTTTTGTTCTCCAATGAACGGATGGAAAATTTATCCTGTTGATTTTGGAGAAATATTTATGTGAAATTTTAAAGTTCTTAAAAAGAAACTTTCTCACAAGAAATTTTATCCTATAAAAAGGGAAAGAAACTAAAACTTGATGGAAAATGAGCTGAAAGGAGAAAAAAAAAAAAAAAGTGCTATTTAATGCCCCCCCCTCCTCATGTGCAGTTTAATACATCCAAACTTGTCGCAGTTTTTCCAGTAAAACTCTGCACCAGGAGGAGGAAGAGAGCGGGTTTATGACGCTCTTCGTCCTGAAGTCTTCTGCTTCCACCTGGTGGTAAAACATCACATCAACAGTTTCACACAAAACACTGGACACAGCCTGGAAATCCTTAAAAATAAAAACAAATTTATTAGCAATCACAGGGAGAGAATGCATGACATCTACAGGAGCGTTTCTTCCAATAAAAATGACAACGTCTTATTTACAAAGTTGAATGTGAAGCCGAGCACATGTGCGTAAAAACTGCAAACAGGCCTTAAGATCACACAGGAAACAAAAGCTTTCTGCAGGACAGTCACCCAATCAAACACCCGTCACGGCTGCGTGGTCCCAACCATCCTGTACACGATCACCATGCCGTGCACGGGGGGAGGCGTCGTACCCACCGCAGACACACAAACACGCAGAAAGTATATAAATATGTGAGCAGATCAGTGGTTGAACCAATCAGAAGTGATTTTCAGAGGACATGGCGGCGCTGGACGTGAAGACAGCTGCGGCACCAAGCGTCCGACGTCCTCAACTCTGGCGCTATTTTATCCAGACACATCATGAAGTGCACACGCACAGCATTCACGCTCCTCAAAACACACGAATCCTTTAACAACCTGAGAGCCGCGAGCACGTTTCAACGGAGACAACTTTTTCAACGACATTCATCGTCGTCTCTTTCCTCGTCGTTTTCCCCACATCCTGATGCGTTCGCGTGATTACAGACAGAAAACGAGATTGTCGACGGTGTCATCCGCGAGCTAGCGCTGGGTAAAAACCTGTCCGATCGTAGCCGAAGGCACTTTAAATCCGGCTTCCTGCTGATTTTCTCAGTTTTACGTGTAAACTTGGCTTCGAGTCGCCGGAGAAACCTTCGTCTGCCGGCTACGTCATCGAGACATGAGCAGGAGTTAAAAGGCATTAGCAGAAGCAACCGTTAGCATTTGGCAAATAAAGTACAATCACACAACGTCACCATGGAAACCATGAAGAAAAAAGAAAAGAAAAAAACCTCCATGAGGTACACAGATGCATGTCCATGATGGCTGTGATAAGGCATGGCGGGTCTGGACCGGCCGCCTCGGGTCCGGTAGTGAGACTGCAGACGCTGCAGGTTGGCGGTAGTGCTGTACACGGGGACACACGGCGACGACGGCGGCGGCAGTGGTGCAGGTGGTGAGCAGAAAGCCAGTAGAAGGGACCCATGACCGTAGAGGGAGGGACCGGAGCTGTGACCAGGAAGGGGGGGGGTGATGACGAGGACCGGACCTCAGCTTCAGCTTCTCCGAGACTTTGAATGCTGGATGAGCCACTGCAGCGTGATGTCTGCAGGAGAGGGGGGGGGGGGGGGGGGGGGACACACGTTAACCTGGTTGCTGTGAGCACGCGGATCAGGTTTTCCAGGTCTACGTGCACGGAGAACACGACACTCTTACAACAGATATATTGTTTATCAATCACTTCCTGTCAGTCAGGACGAGCACTCGGACGTTGTCTTCTCACCGAGTCGGGTTTTCCACATGGATGATGTTGCAGACCAGGAGGTTCCGCTGTCCTGCAGGTTTTCCATGTATCCCTGCTCCAACACACCTAAACAGCCAATCAAGTTCTGCGAAGTGACTGGTTCATTTGAGTCAGGTGTGTTGGAGCAGGGATACATGGAAAACCGGCAGGATTGTGGTCCTGGAAGACCAGAGCTGGACACTCCTGTTACGAAGATGGAAACGTCTGTCCAGCAGTTTAACATCTGGTCGTTGATACGCCATCAGATAGCCTGCCTGTCTCGCAGCATAACGGCGTATAAAAATCAGCAAACTGTGCTTTAAATGTTCAGCGTTAATCTAAAACCTGGAAAGAGTTGCTCTCTAGACCAACGTCGATGTCCCAGTTTCTTATCTTTTAATTCCAATAGATTTATTATCTTTTTAGATGTGTTAAATCAGTTCTGTCCAACACGGTTTATCATCACAACAACGTCTAAAAACATGTAGATGACAGAATTATTACGTAATTATTAATGCAAAATGCTGATGGTTGCTCTGGATGAAAACTGATGCGGCGTCTTCATCTTCCATCTTCAAGTCTCACATCAGACTTATGGACCTTTATGGACGTTCTGTTGGATTCTTTGCTCTCAGACGACATATGAGCGTGACATGCATGTTTATTCTGCTGTATGAGCTCAACACAGAACTCTGACTCTTATTCCACTCAGTTAGCATCAAACCTCACGGCACCACATGTTGGACCAGAACCCAGCAACACACTTGTTATTCATGCATTATTCGGTATGTTTTAACCTAAAAGTGTCCAGGTATGCATCTAAAGTACTTGATGCACATATTCCTGGTGAGATATTCCTGTTTTCTGGTAGTGGAGCCATGGTGGTCGATCAGTTCTGCTTTGCAGAGACGAATCTGAATCGCTCTGATTTATTTTTCCATCTGTCGGTAAACAGCGTGGTAATTTGGCGCCACCTTGTGGTGGAAGTGATGCATTACATCCAGGTTAAAGCTAAAACAGTAGCATCAATGAGTCAAAATCCTTCCACATCCTGGTCTGCAGGCGGATGGATGAGGACGGATCTGGTGGCAGAACACTGGTTTGATGTGAAGTTTAATCAAATGTGTGAAAAACTGCGTCCATGCTGTAAATTTTATGAGACATGAGCAGTTTGTAACGTTACGGCAGGAAACAGACGACCGAGCTGTAAAAAGTCACATCTAACAGGAGACATTAAAGAGCGCTGATTAATAACTTTTTGGTAACTATGACTGACAGCCTGATAAAATGTTCATAAACATGGATTCTAACATCATGAAAGGACTCAAATAAAGCAGCTACACGCGTCTTCACGTCTCTTTTCTCCAGTCAGACCGTGGATAAACGTCCTCTGTGTTATTCTGGAGTTAATTTCTCTACATTTATGAGGCCATGTCATTGTCTGCTGTTATAATGATGAACATTTTTACAGATTAGACGTGTTTGGATGATGCTGGTCTGTCCCCCTCCTCAACCACCCCCAGTCCCCTCGCACATGACTCACCGCCTCCCTGGACTTTGTGCGTCTTGTTTGTGCTTATATGTATGAGGTTTTTTTTTTTCCTCTCTCTCTTCGGACTGCGTCATCTAGAGGCGTGGCCCGGAGTTACATGACCTTTTTTCCCCTTGAGCCCCCACGATCCTAATGCATCTTTGTTCTTATCTGTAATAAGGCAGCGCCGGCAAACTGGCTGCGGTGCCAAAGCTTTAGCTTGGTTCTGTATTACTCTTTGTCATTGTTACATGTCTGTATGTCAAACCTTGGACGAGCTGGCTTGAACCTTGAATTTCCCCTCGGGGATGAATAAAGTATCTTTGATTTGATTCTTGCTTCTTGTTACAGTTTCTGCTCCGCCTCTAGTTTGTTTTGTCACTTTAATGTCTTGAAATCCTCTTAAAATCGACTAAATAAAAATGTACTTCCAGACAGTTTGATGGACGATGAAAGGGTGAAAAGATCCGACTGAACGGTGAAACTGCAACAGCGTCGCCTTTCAGCCTGTAAAACCAGAGGAACTGGGAAGGAAAACTACTTTCCACACTGATGCAACTATTTGTGGTTCATCTTCATCTCCATTGCTCCAGTTTCTAACTGGTTTCTTATTTCTATTTTTTGTCCTTTTAAACCTGCAACACAAACATCGAACTAGAACATGATTGTTCAGTAAATCCTGACATTAAAACTCAAAATCTCTGTGATGCTTCTACTTTCTTTAATCAGCAGCAGTTTATATGGTGAAAATGTAGTAAAAATGCTTCATTTCTGCTCATTTCTTCACTAAAATCCATGCTCATACACCTCAGCCTGATTATAGCAACACTTCTTACACCTGGAGAAAAGCTGCAGCTGATCCACGTTCAGGGTCAGACACGTCGGCATCATTACAAAGTTTATAGCGATGAAGGTTTCAGAGGGTCAAACTGATCGAAATGAAACCAGCCGAACTGGGAATAAGAGCATCGTATGCTCAGAAGCAGACAGACATGTCCTGGGAGTGGACGTCCACGTCAGGTTCTGTTTGCATCACGTCGACTTAAAGAAAACAGCGACGGGAACTGCTGATGCAGAACCAGCTCATGGCGAGGAAGAACACGTTAAAAACACGCTGGTGCAGCGTAAACCAGAGACCTGAATGACGAAGCTTTAAAGGAGAAAACGCAGAAAAAAACAGAGCAATGCTGCTGGAAATCACGGAGCGGCGTTGAGCTGTACGACTGACACGCCACCAGGTGGGGAAACAACCAGAGAAGAAGAAAAGAAACCAGAGAAGAAGACGCAGAAACCGCCAAACAATAATTCATAGATTTTACTCATCAGAGCTCTTTCTGCAAAGATTTTTAAAAGATATAGAATTAACTTGCGACGGACACCCTGAGGACATATTTCATTTATTTTGCTCCTCTACCTGGTTGTAGAACGATGTTTGTATTCTGATCTCTTCCTGTATCGAAACAACTTTTTCCTTTGGCTTTGAACATATATTGTTTGGCTAAAGACAAACTATTCTATATAATTAATCCTATTATATACTTGACAAAATAGCATATTCACAAATGTCGGTATGCTAATCAAAAGCCACTTTTCTCTGTTTTTAATAATGAAGCCAAACAACTAATTAATTCTAATAACTAACATAAAAGCCATTAAGACACTTTTTTGTGTTCATGTAACTACTGTTATTTATGTCATAGCTGCTCCTAAGAAACTATAACTCCCTGGCGTATGTTTTATTCTTTTTTTGTACTGTACTGTTTTACACTGTATAATGCTTGTATAAAAAAAAGAATGTCGTAAAAAAATAAAACACCCGCCAAACAAGAAGCAGCTAGGGAAAAAAAAACAAAAAAACAAAAGGGGCTGAGAACAACGAAAAATTCTGGTTTTCGTCTCCTGAGTTTCCGCATACGATGAGGTTATGTCATTAGTTTTCACTGATTTTCACTGTTTAAAGTCAGAATAAAAAGCAGCAACTGCAATTAGAGTTCACTGTAGTACATAAATATACAACTGTTAGTACAGTTACAGTCTTTTCCTCAGTGAATGCTACCCAAGCAGCAACCTCCGGCGGTTAAAAGTGAAGCCGATGCAGAAGTGCATAACTCTGCAGTTCCTCCTTCATCCACTAGGGGCTCCAAAACAGAGCAAATCCCCATAGACTCCCGTGTTAAAAAGACCAACTTCACAGCAGAAATAAACATGTTTACAGCCTGGTTCAAAAATCCATTTTCATTTTATAGGTCAGGTTTTCCTTCATGACAACTGAGGGGGGAGTGAACTTTTTTCTAACTCGGCCGTTTAAAAGTAATTTAATCTCGAAATTCGGCATATTTAGGGGCGTGTCCTTTTGATTGACAGGTACCCGATCTCCTGCTTCAAGTAAGAAGAATGCAGAACAACCGCAGTTTTTAGCTGGTTAACAACGTGTCTTAGCTTTAGCCCGCTTACCACTGTTAGCTGGTTAGCTCCTGTTATCTCCGGGTTAGCTTGGTTAGCTCTTAGCTACAGAAAGCTCGGAGTTCGCTCGATGTCAATCATCCGCCATGACGCTCACAGCCCCCCTCTCAGCTCCACCTCTTTGCCCATATTTGTATTTTCCCGGTGAGACGACACGCATGCCCCTGCTAAGATGGCGATGGTAGGAACCGCCCACCGAGCTTCATTTCAGCTCTTCAGAAACCTACGGGTGACGTCACGGAGGCTCGGAAGCACGGAAAGAAATAGAAACATCCATGGAGACTGATGTCACCTCTCAGATCCTAACAACCCTTCAACAACTAGTAATACCAGTTCCAGGACTGGGCCTACATGTGTAAATTGTTTGCAGACGACACCAACTTTACATCGAATAGCTACGATATGTCTGACAACATATTTTACTCTCATGGACCGGCGTAGAGTTGTGAGCTTCCAGGACCTTAGCGACACATTTCATTTACACAATCAGGACCACTTCAGATACTTACACAAATAAAAGATTTCATTGGTCAAAAATTCCCAAAAGGTGCTTTTATGTCTGGAAAAGAAACATTTCTTATGGTGCCTAAAGCATAAAGGAGACATTAATCAGAAAACAGAAGCCAAGCGGCATCTTTCCTTTCAACGTCTGAAACCAACGTCGGCTTTCATCCGACACAAACTGCTGAACTCTCAGAGCAGACTCGTAGCTGGATGGAAGGACAGTGGAATGGCGAGTTACGCGAGATGACGCACCGCTAGTCGGCGCCTTCTTTCGCTGATGATGAATCGCCGGAAAACCACGTGATCCGGCTTTTTTCTGCAGTTTTCCAGCCGAACATTTAGAGGACGAAACACCCGACAGGTCGGACACTCATCGGTCATCTCGTGGAGCTCGAGAACGCCGACGTACGTTCTCACGGAAAGCCGCGGCTCAAAATGTTTCACAACCTCTGTTCAGGGTGAAAAACTGCTGGTTTTAAACAGAAGGTTGCTGGTTCAACTCCCACGTCTTCCTGATCCACCGAACACACCTGCTTTCAGGTAAACAACTGTTTGCTGGTTGGAAAGAAGTTTTAACAGCCAGTTTGAAGGGTTTTCCCTCCTAATAAAGACTTCAAACGACGGTTTCACGGCTTATTTTTAGACGTTTTTCTTCTTATTTCAGTAAATCTGACGCGGTGTGATGTTCCTCCTGCATGGACGCGTCTTTCACTCGGTTACACTCTGAATCTCCTCAGTTTAAGTGTCGTTTTATTTGTTTTTTCTGCTCGTCAGACCCATCCCTCCTGCTTTCCAGCCAACAACCACTTCTCTGGTGTTTACCTATGTTGTCTTTCTCCTTGCAGGAGACGGAGTAGCAGCAGATCTCTCGGTCCTGAATGGCTGAAAGGTTCCTGCAGACCAGAAAAGACAGAAACACTTCAGCACGAGTCACGTGTCGGCTGGCGTGTCCGCATTCCTGCGAGTTTCACCAGACAGGAAGTACTCCTCACATTTTTTCAATGAGCTGCTTCTCATCCAGCGCGTTGGGTAAGTCCCGTTTGTTGCCGAGGACTAGAACCTGAAAGGAGGGGGGGGGGGGGGGGGGGGGGGGGGGAGTGTGGATCAATACATGGCACAGAAAAGCAGAAGAGGAGTTTTCAGAGATGGACCTCTTACAGAATCTTTAAGGTTTACAGACAAAATAAGCAAAAAAGTAAGCGACATGATGATCTAAATCATCTGGATGATAGAAAATGTCTGGTTTCATATGAGGCTCTATCGTTCACGCCACGATAAGCTGCTTCACGGCACACTGCAATACATAAACAAACATGGAGGAAGACGGTTGCAGACGTGTTTCAGAGCAGGATAATTCACTAAAAGATGAGCAGCCAACCCAAACCGATGAACTTGTTCCTAAAAGAGGAAATTTCTGTGGCATGGATACGGTTTAGATATAAAAAGACCAACGTGGAACCGACAACAGACTAGCTCACAGTCCCAACAACAGACTCCAACACAACTAACTCATTTTATCACCTGCAGGAATCAGGATAAAGAATACAGAATAAAGAATAGAGTCAACGAGCAAAAGCAGCAAAAGCAGCAAAAGCAGCGTCAAGTAGAGGCGAAAGTTCAGAATAAACTCCAGACCAAACGCTGCAGCAGGTATTTACCTGTAAAACGTCATACGGCCAAAGTTCCACCAGATGGAAGGAGATCACTGCTGCCGTTGCCTAGCAACATCTGACACATAACTGATGACTGACACAACATTACATAATTTTATATTTCTATGGGGATATAAAATGAGAGATATCTGGATATGAGGTTTTGGTCATATCGTCCAGACCTTCTCTATGAAGTTGCAGGAAGGACTGAACATAAAGTCTGTTCAGGTTTAAATGTCTCGACTGATCGCAGCTGCTCGTCTGGAGTCACTAAATGTTGAGAAAAGTCGACATTAAAAGAGCGGAAATCTCCGGGGGTTAAAAGTGAAGCCTATACGCAAGTGCATAAACTGCAGTTCCACCTTCATCCACTAGGGGCTCCAAAACAGAGCAAATCCCCATAGACTCCCATGTTAAAAAGACCAACTTCACAGCAGAAATAAACATGTTTACAGCAGAAATAAACATGTTTACAGCAGAAATAAACATGTTCACAGCAGAAATAAACATGTTTACAGCAGAAATAAACATGTTTACAGCAGAAATAAACATGTTCACAGCAGAAATAAACATGTTCACAGCAGAAATAAACATGTTCACAGCAGAAATAAACATGTTTACAGCGGAAATAAACATGTTTACAGCAGAAATAAACATGTTTACAGCAGAAATAAACATGTTTACAGCAGAAATAAACATGTTTACAGCAGAAATAAACATGTTTACAGCAGAAATAAACATGTTCACAGCAGAAATAAACATGTTCACAGCAGAAATAAACATGTTTACAGCAGAAATAAACATGTTTACAGCAGAAATAAACATGTTCACAGCAGAAATAAACATGTTCACAGCAGAAATAAACATGTTTACAGCGGAAATAAACATGTTCACAGCAGAAATAAACATGTTTACAGCAGAAATAAACATGTTTACAGCAGAAATAAACATGTTCACAGCAGAAATAAACATGTTCACAGCAGAAATAAACATGTTCACAGCAGAAATAAACATGTTTACAGCGGAAATAAACATGTTTACAACGGAAATAAACATGTTTACAGCCTGGTTCAAAAATAGATTTTAGGTTTAATAGGTCAGGTTTACCTTCATGACAACTGTGGGGGGAGTGAACTTTTTTCTAACTCGCCCGTTTAAAAGTAATTTAATCTCAAAGTTCGACATATTTAGGGGCGTGTGCTTTTGATTGACAGGTACCGATCTCCCGCTTCAAGTCAGAAGAACGTAGAACAACCGCGGTTTTTAGCTGGTTAACAACGTGACTTAGCTTTAGCCCGCTTACCTCCGTTAGCTGGTTAGCTCCTGTTATCTCCGGGTTAGCTTGGTTAGCTCTTAGCTACAGAAAGCTCGGAGTTCACTTGATGTCAATCATCCACCATGACGCTCACAGCCCCACCTCTTTGTCCATATTTGTATTTTTTACTGGCGAGACGACATGTATGCCCCTGCCAAGATGGCGACGGTAGGAACCGCCCACCGAGCTTATGAAACCAACAGGCGACGTCACGGAGGCTCCGCCCATGTCTATATACAGTCTATGGTCCTTATGCTCACAGCCTCCCTCTAAACTTCACTCATTTTTCTATTTTCCAGGAGAGACGACACGTGTGACGCTGCCAAGATGCCAACGATGAGAACCGCCCAATGAGCTTCAATTCAGCTCTTCAGAAACCTTCGAGTGACGCCACGGAGGCTCCGCCCATCTTTTTTATACAATATATCATTACAATCATGCAAAAGCTGAAAAAAAAAAAAACTGTAGTTTTTGCCACAAAAGTCACATGAAGTCTTACAGGAATTCCTTGTAGTTGTGGTTTGTCTAAAAGGTTGTGCAGTTCGTTTCTGGAAGCTTCAATTTTCTCTCGATCTGCTGCATCCACCATGTAACTACACACAGAGAGACGACAAGAGGCAGAAAGAAGCGGCTTGAATCCACTTTAAATCAAAACAAGCAAATGTTGATGAGCAGCTGCAAGCAGACTTACACGATCGCATTTACTCCTCGGCAGTAGCGCTCCCACATGCTTCTGAAGCGGGGTTGTCCTCCTATGTCCCATATCTGAAGACAGAAGACAACAAGCTGCAGTTGTGCTCATATTTATTCATAGCCTTTCATTACAGAAGGGAAAAAAAACAGCTGCCTGTAAAATGAGATGAAATTGACTAAAGTAATAATAAATAAAAATTTTATGAAAATCATGACATTATTTTCTAATTCTGGTTCAATAGAAATATTTTTGTTAAAAAGCAAACAAATAAGATAATTTATTACATATTACATCACTCAAACCAATATTTAGTTGAACAATCATGTTTCCGCTCCAGTCAGGTGTTTTCTGTTCCTCTCAGTCAGACTTCTGCACCTGTTGACAGGTATTTTGTCCCACTGTTCAACAGAAAAGTGCTCTAATTTGTCCAGGACACATTTTTTTGTTTGTTTTTTTTTTCTTTCTTCAAGTCAATTAAATGAAAAAACAGTGTCTTATATTACTAAATTATATTTTTGCAAATTTTTAGTTATTGTTCCTTTTTTAAGTCTCCAGTTATTTGAGTGACTGTTGTAAATTCAGCCTTTTCTTTAATGAAAGGGGATGAAGACATATGAGCACAACTGTAAATTAGATGTTTTATTCCCTGTAAGAGTCCGGCAGGGGCGAACGTTTCCAGCTTACCTTTATGGTCACGTTGCCTTTGGTGACCTTCCGCATGTTGAACCCGACCGTGGGGATCATGTCTTCGCTGAACTGTCCCGACTGCACAAAACAAACATGTTAGTGAACCCTGCAGCCGGGTTTCTTCTCATCCACAAGCCACGTGAGAAGCATGAGTAAATTAAGACAAGATTTGATTACAACTGGTTTTTTTTAGCTGCATTTAAACATTTCCTTTTCCTCCATTAATCACAATGAGATGATCGGATCAGTGCGTCATTATGCAGACCAGAGTACTCTGAATCCACATTAGACACATAATACAATAACAGGAGAAGTGTGACATTGCTCTAAATTCAGAGAATAATCAATACATTCACCGACAATCCTTAGAAGCCAACGATTTGGACACACAGACGTCACGCAGACATCTCCAGCCCATCACAGACAGACAGACAGACTGAAGACAAGCAGCTCAGAAGATCTGAGATGCTTCACGTCTAAATCATGAACTATCATCTGGATACGCTTGCTTGATTTTCAGCAAACTTCTGCTTTAATCCGGTCTCATGCATTAAAAAATAATACATTCTTCCTAACACTAATACTGGATCAAGTTTCCATTCTGGATTTAGAGTCCTGTTTTGTAAAGCGTTGGTTGTTTGAGTCCAGTCTTAAACACTGAAGGAAACGTATAGTTTTATTCTTAACAGGAGAACATCAGACCACATAGCTTTTCTTTGTAAACAGGAGCGTCTGACCTCTTCCAGGGGGAGTAAAGTATGACCGAAACATCACCTAACTCCTGAACCTGTTAATCCAAGGCTGTAAACTAACCCAACCAGCTCAGTCAGGTGTCAATAACTAGACTAACAGGTAAACCAACCAGTCACAACCCCAACAGGGTGGAAAACATAAACAGATGATATATATTAATGTAAATCAGTGTTTTTCAACCACTGTGTGAGATATCATCAGGTGTGCGCTGAGAAATGATCCAATTTCACCTGACTGGTCTGAAAAGCAGCTCTGTGTTCATCCAAAGAGGCCCAGGTGGAAGATAATAAAACTACTTTTTCTTGTGTTTATCTTATTTCTATTCAAGACACTTTGACAAGTTGACTTTATTAATAATAATGGCTTAAAACATTTCGGTTTGTGGTGTGCCTTGTGAGTTTTCAGTGGAAGAAAAAAGTCTGCCTTGGCCTTTAAAAAAAAAAGAAAGGTTGAAAAACACTGAAGTAAATCCAGGAGACACCTGACTGTCCCAGATGTCTGCACCCTGCTGCTGCTGCACAATGTAGACAATTACAGCTTTTAAAGGTAATTAAAGGTCTTGCATTGTCCACATACTGTTCATGTTGTCATTCCGGGAGCTGATACAAACTCCATTCACATGACTGCTTTCGCAAGTCATGCCAGGAAGCTCGTCATCACCGCCAAACAACAGCTGTTTGTAGAGACGCCAAAACACGCAGCCAGGCAGCAGATATGTCGCCAGGCTTTTAGCACAACAACCAGGGTATTTAACAGCAGTTTTACTAGGTTTTTATCGGACACAGAAAGCTCCGTCCACAGCCTCTCCCTTCGGCCCACACCGATCTGCGGCTACTTACAGCGATCACGTTTACAAACGTGGTTTTTCCGGAGTACTGAAGTCCCACCAGAGTCAGTTCCATCTCTTCTTTCCAGAACAGCGACCTGAACCAGTCTAGCAGTCTGTTTATGAGGGCCAGCATCTTGGAGGACACTGTGGTCGCAGTCTGTGGCCGTCTGGATGGGAACTGGCTAACAGTCTGCACAGGAAGCAGTCAGCTGCTTTGTCATGTCATGTGATCAGCGCATAGACATAATATACACAGAGACGACTCGTTGTATCACGCTGCCGGTACGAGCTGACGTCTCATCGCGCCGCCTTCTTGGATGGGTCTCCATGCGCCTTCAATGTATTTATTTGTAAGGTGTAGGCCCAATCACAACGATAATTTCACGAATTTCTCCATGATTTTTCTCACAGTTTGGTTTCTTACAAAGGACAGAGATATTGTTATGATACAGCCATCCATCCATCTTCTGCCGCTTATCTGGGGTCGGGTTGTAGGGGCAGCAACCTAAGCAGGGAAGCCCAGACTTCCCTCTCCCCAGCCACATTTGCCAATTCTGCGGAGGCGTTTCCAGGCCAGCCGAAAGATATAATCCCTCCAGCGTGTCCTGGGTCTTCCCCGGGGTCTCCTCCCAGAGGGACGTGCCTGGAACGCCTCACCAGGGAGGTCCAGGAGGCATCCTGACCAGATGTCCAAGCCACTTCAACTGGTTCCTATCGATGTGGAGGAACTGCTCCCCTAAGATCTCATCCCGGATGACTGAGCTCCTCACCCTATCTCTAAGGGTGAGCCCGGCCACCCTGCAGAGGAAACTCATTTCAGCCGCCTGTATACAAGATCTTATTCTTTCGGTCACAACCATAGACTGTACATAAAGAGATGGACAGAGCCCCCGTGACGTCACCCGGAGGTTTCTGAAGAGCTGAATTGAAGCTCGGTGGGCGTTTCCTACCGTCACCATCTTGGCAGCTTCATGCGCGTCGTCTCGCCCGGAAAATACAAATATGGGCAAAGAGGTGGAGCTGAGACGGGGGCAGTGAGCGTCATGGTAGATAATTGACATCAAGCGAACTCCGAGCTTTCCGTAGCTAAAAGCTAATCGAGCTAACCCGGAGATAACGGGAGATAACGGGAGCTAACCAGCTAACGGCGGAAAACAGGCTAAAGCTAAGTCATGTTGTTAACGGGCTAAAAACCGGGGTTGTTCTACGTTCTTCTTACTTGAAGCTGGAAATTGGTACCTGTCAATCAAAAGGACACACTCCTAAATATGCCGAACTTTGAGATTAAATTACTTTAAAACGGGCGAGTTAGAAAAACATTCACTCCCCCCCACAGTTGTCATGAAAGAAAACCTGACCTATAAAATGAAAAAGGATTTTTGAACCAGGCTGTAAACATGTTTATTTCTGCTGTGAAGTTGGTCTTTTTAACATGGATGTCTATGGGGATTTGCTCTGTTTTGGAGCCCCTAGCGGATGAAGGGGGAACTGCAGTTTTATGCACTTCCGCATAGGCTTCACATTTAACCGCTGGAGGTTGCCGCTTGGTCACGACCCACAGCTCATGACCATAGGTGAGGGTAGGAACGTAGATCGACTGGTAAATCGAGAGCTTCGCCTTCTGGCTCAGCTCCTTCTTCACCACGACAGACCGGCGCAGAGTCCGCATTACTGCAGACGCCGCATTGATCCACCTGTCAATTTCACGCTCCATCCCTCCCTCACTCGTGAACAAGACCCCGAGATATTTAAACTCCTCCACTTGATGCAGATCCCTGCAAAATATTAAAAACAATGTGCTTTTATGCTAAGATATTTTATGTGCTATTGACAAAGACATAGGGTAGCTACAATATAAAAAATGTATAAATGAATTTGATACTAACATGTTTGATTGTTTATTGATGCATTTGGATTTATCTATCTATTTTTATCTGGTCAAATAAATTATTATTTGATCTTATGAAATGTAATTCCACACGATGTGCTTTCAATATTTTGCAGGTTATTGCAACCGTATGCTGAACAAAATACAGGAATAGTTGTTCTCTCTCTTGACTACGGTTGATTCTTTCTTTTATTTACATTTATTAATTTATCAATATAGAGATACAGTTGTACAAAGTCTGAACATAAAGTGTTGTATCAAAACTTTGCATTTCAAACGTTAGAAATGAGAAAAAAACTCGGAGAGTGCAAACCTCCGCCAAGGTCTTTAAAAAGTTCCTGGATCCAAACGGTGATCTGGATCACCACCTAAATTAAATCAGTTCTTCCTTTTCAGATTTCCAACAAATCCTGAAAAATTCATGAAAATCCGTCCATAACTTTTGAAGTTATCTTGAACACAAACAGACAAACAGATAAGGCCAGTAAAAACATAACCTCTTTGATGGAGGTAATTAAGCTACCATGTAAAACTCTCCTTGTGAAACATCAATGTCATAATTTTCCATAAACACCTCTAAGGAGTAAAATTTATCATTTGCATTTAGTAGATTATTCACTGTGTTAACATTATTTATTAACAAATTATGTAGAAAAGTGTTTTGTCTATGTATACATGATGTCTATCATGGACATCATGTATACATAGATGCCTCATTGAGCGCTGGAGAGTGAACCAGCAGTGTCGCCGCCATATTGGATGGATCTCCACTTTCGAGTCACGCTGCAGAGTCAACGTAGTTTCCCCACATAACTGTTTTCTGTGGAACAACGTGTTTATATTACACACAAACAAAACACTTTTCTACATAATTGGTTAATAAATAATGTTAACACAGTGAATAATCTACTAAATGCTAATGATAACTATTTACTCCAATGAGGTGTTTATGGAAAATTATGATATTAACGCTTCACAAAGAGAGTTTTACATGGTAGCATAATTACCTCCGCCAAGGAGGTTATGTTTTTACTGGCTTTGTCTGTTTGTCTGTTTGTGTTCAAGATAACTCTAAAAGTTATGGACAGATTTTCATTAAATTTTCAGGACTTGTTGGAAATGTGAAAAAGAAGAACAGATTTAATTTAGGTGGTGAACCAGATCACCGTTTGGATCCAGGAACCTTTTAAAGGCCTTAGCGGAGGTTTGCACTCTCCGAGTGTTTTTCTGGGTAACTTTTGAAATGCAAAGTTTTGTTACAATACTTTATTTTTAGACTTTGTAAAACTGCATCTCTATATTGATTAATTAATAAATGTAAACAAAAGAAAGAGTCCGCCGTAGTCAAGAGAAAGCCAGCAACTATTCCCGTATTTTGTTCAGCATACAGTTGCAATAACCGGCGAAATATTGATTGTGTGGAATTACGTTTAACAAGGTTGAATATTGATTTATTTGACCAGATAAAAATAGATAAATCCAAATGCATCAATAAACAATCAAACATGTTAGTATCAAATTCATTATATATATATATATATATATATATATATATATATATATATATATATATATATATATATATATATATATATATATATATTCATTTATAGCATATAAAAAAATTTTAGCATAAAAGCACGTTCTTTTTTAATGTTTTACAGTGATCTGTATCATAACAAAATCTCTGCCCTTTGTAACAAACCGAACTATGAGAAAAATCTGGTAAAATTATCGCTGTGGTTGGGCCTACATCTTACAAATAAATGCATTTAAAGTGCATTGAGACCCATCCAAGATCGCGGCGCGAAGAGACGGAAGGCAGCGTGACACAATGCTGTTCTATGTTTATGTCTATGTGATCAGCAGACCCACGATGTCTATGAGCCGACCTGTTTTCTTCTTCTGCTCCGCCGGGTCCCAATTCTTCTTCTATTGTTTTTATTGTCGTTTGCAGCATACATCTGGAAATTCTACCACCGTGTGGAGGTTGTTTCCACAGCAAAACCTCAGGATGTTATTATCTGTCCTTTTCCCCTTGTGCTGTTTTAAATCAACTCTCTAACGTCATGTCAACTTAAAAAAAGACCAAACTTTACTGATATATCTTTAGAGTTACAAAAGTACAGACATGGATCTACACAGGCATAGGATTATGTATTATTGACACCAAAGTACAGGAAAAAAAATTAAAGTTTTTAGGATCTGCTGAAAGAAATGATTCAAAAGCCAATTCCTACTTTATCAACATATTCCCTGCAGAGCAAAACCAAATCTTACAGTAAAATAAAAAAAAGTAGTTGGATAATTGTCTAAAATATGAACTTTTCTGCTCTTGAGTACAAATACTTAGTTTAATTCAATTTTTTTTTATTTCTTTGTATATTTAAAAAAAATCATTCATTTATTCATCATTCATTCATTACTTATTATTTATACTCATTTACTTTACATATAAATATGTATAACACAGACCTACTTTATCACTTTATACACTATACGTTATCACCACCCCTGGTCAGAAATCTGCAACCGTCTTTTCACCAGGGGTTTCCAGCTCCTTGAGAGGCACTATCCTGCAGGTTTTAGATGTTTCCAGCTTCTTGAGAGGCACTGTCCTGCAGGTTTTAGATGTTTCCAGCTCCAACGCACTTATTCTTCAGCAGGAAATGTTCAACACCTGCAGGGTTCTGACAGGTAATAACGGACCTGTTTGCTATTTAAGGTTTTATTTACATGAAGTTTACCTTAAAAAAAATAGTCTTTATAGCTGCAGTACAGAAACCAAAGCACTGTCCTGGGAAACAACCTTCTTCAGTTCATTTTAGGATGTTTGTTTATTAGATATTAGAATAGATCTTATGGAAGACATTTTGTCCTGGTACCTTATTAGATCTGGTGGCCGGGCCTTTACCCATGGGGCCCGGTCGGGCTCAGCCCGAAAGGGTTACATGGGCTCCACCTCCCGTGGGCTCACCATCTGCGGGAGGAGCCGTAGGAGTCGGGTGCAATGTGAGCTGGGCGGCAGCAAGAGGTGGGGACCCTGGCGGTCCGATCCCCGGCTGCAGAAGCTGGCTCTAGGGACGTGGAACGTCACCTCTCTGGTGGGGAAGGAGCCTGAGCTTCTGCGCGAGGTTAAACGGTTCCGGCTAGATATAGTTGGACTCACCTCAACGCATGGCTTGGGCTCTGGAACCAGTACCCTCGAGAGGAGCTGGACTTTCTTCCACTCTGGAGTTGCTCATGGTGAGAGGTGCCGAGCAGGTGTGGGCATTCTCATCAGCCCCCAGCTTGGTGCCTGCACATTGGGGTTTACCCCGGTACATGAAAGGGTAGTTTCCCTCTGCCTTCGGGTGGGGGGACGGGTCCTGACTGTTGTCTGTGCTTATGCACCAAACTGCAGTTCAGAGTACCCACCCTTTCTGGAGCCCTTGGAGTGAGTGCTGGAGGGTGCTCCTTCTGGGGACTCCATTGTTCTGCTGGGGGACTTCAATGCTCACATGGGCAATGACAGTGAGACCTTGAGGGGAGTGATTGGGAGGCATGGTCCCCCCCCTCTGAACCCAAATGATGTTTTGTTATTGGACTTCTGTGCTCGTCATGGATTGTCCATAACGAACACCATGTTCCAACATAAGAGTGTCCATATGTACACCTGGCATCAGGATTCCCTGGGCCGCAGTTCGATGATCCATTTTGTAGTCGTATCGTCGGACCTGCGGCCACATGCCTTGGACACTCGGGTGAAGAGGGGGGCGGAGCTGTCAACTGATCACCACCTGGTGGTGAGTTGGCTCAGGTGGTGGGGGAGGAAGCCGGTCAGATCTGGCAGGCCAAAACGTGTTGTGAGGGTCTGCTGGGAACGTCTGGCTGAGTCTCCCTTCAGATCCGGCTTCACCTCCCACCTTCAGCAGAGCTTCGAACATGTCCAGAGTGAGGCGGGGGACACTGAGTCCGAATGGGCTGTGTTCCGTACCTCTATTGTTGAGGCGGCCAGCCGGAGCTGTGGCTGTAAGGTCGTTGGTGCCTGTCGTGGCAGTAATCCCAGGACTCGTTGGTGGACACCAGCAGTGAGGGATGCCGTCAAGCTGAAGAAGGAGTCCTATCGGGCCTTCTTGGCCTGTGGGACTCCGGAGGCAGCTGATGGGTACCGACAGGCTAAGCGGCATGCGGCTTCGGCTGTTGCCGAGGCAAAAACTCGGGCATGGGAGGAGTTTGGTGAGGCCATGAAGAAAGACTTCCAAACGGTTTCGAGGCGGTTCTGGTCCACCATCCGGCGGCTCAGGAGGGGGAAGCAGTGCTCCATCAATACTGTGTACAGTGGAGGTGGTGAGCTTCTGACCTCAAATTGGGACGTAGTGGATCGGTGGAGGGAATACTTCGAAGACCCCCTCAATCCTTCCAACACGTCTTCTGATGAGGAAGCAGAGCTGGGGGACTCCGGGGAGGATCCTTCTATCTCTGGGGCTGAAGTTGCTGAGGTGGTCAAAAAGCTCCTTGGCGGCAAGGCCCTGGGGGTGGACAAGATTCGCCCGGAGGCTCTGGATGCTGTGGGGCTGTCGTGGCTGACACGCCTCTGCAGCATTGCATGGACATCGGAGACAGTGTTGCTGGATTGGCAGACTGGGGTGGTGGTCCCCCTTTTTAAGAAAGGGGGCCGGAGGGTGTGTTCCAATTACAGGGGAATCACACTCCTCAGCCTCCCTGGTAAGGTCTATTCAGGGGTCCTGGAGAGGAGGGTCCGCTGGATAGTCGAATCTCGGATTGAGGAGGAGCAGTGTGGTTTTCGTCCTGGTCGCGGAACAGTGGACCAGCTCTATACCCTCTTTGGGGTCCTGGAGGTGACATGGGAGTTTGCCCAACCAGTCTACATGTGTTTTGTGGACCTGGAGAAGGCATTCGACCGTGTCCCCCGGGGGCTCCTGTGGGGGGTACTCCGGGAGTATGGGGTACCGGACCCTCTTGTGCGAGCTGTCCGGTCCCTGTACGACAGGTGTCAGAGCTTGGTCCACATTGCCGGTAGTAAGTCGGATTTGTTTCCAGTGAGGGTTGGACTCCGCCAAGGCTGCCCTTTATTGCCGATTCTGTTCATAACTTATATGGACAGAATTTCTAGGCGCAGCCGAGGCGTTGAGGGGATCCGGCTTGGTGGCTTCAGGATTGGGTCCCTGCTTTTTTTCCTCCGCAGGGTGGCCGGGCTCACCCTTAGAGATAGGGTGAGGAGCTCGGTCATCCGGGAGGGGCTCAGAGTAGAGCCGCTGCTCCTCCACATCGAGAGGAACCAGTTGAGGTGGCTCGGGCATCTGGTCAGGATGCCTCCTGGACCTCCCTGGTGAGGTGTTCCAGCCACGTCCCTCTGGGAGGAGACCCCGGGGAAGACCCAGGACACGCTGGAGGGATTATATCTCTCGGCTGGCCTGGGAACGCTTCGGGATCCCCCCCCCCCCAGAGTTGGCAAATGTGGCTGGGGAGAGGGAAGTCTGGGCTTCCCTGCTTAGGCTGCTGCCCCCACGACCCGACCCCGGATAAGCGGCATGAAGACGAGACCTTATTAGACCAAGTCGTTTAGTAAAGACAAGTTGTGTTCTTCTCCTTTCTCATCAAGCAGCACATGGTAACCAAATCTTTTATCATTCTTCTCTAATTGACTACAGGATGGATGTATTGATACTCTGGAGTCAATACTTCAATATCAAACAGTCAAAATATCAGATTTGATACTTTTCTGAGCATGCTACCACTCTGCTGATGGAAAACAATTTTCATTTCTAGATGTGAGATTTAAGCAATAAAACTGCGTGATGCCTAGAAACAGTATTTTCTTTCTGAGTCACATGATGTTTAATTTTTTTTGCAAAATAAAAACTATATATCTAACATTGTGACAAAGTACATTGTGATTTGTAGGCATTTCCATTGCAAGGTGTTTAATACAGTTTTTATGAGAACTACAGGTGATGCCATGTAGCGTTGTTTCAGGGATTTCCAGTTGCTGCAGAGGATTTTTCACAGCTTTGCGAAGCTTTTCACTTTTATTTAATTTTTATGACTGTTAAACTCTGCATTTAACTGTTGCTTGCTATCAAGGATGGAAGTTATATTAATCTCTGATTATATGTAAAATTATGTTTTTCTCCTCTTCCATACATTTGGTCACATTTACCTGACATGCCTCCATATAGACGTGTTTGAAAAACCACCTCAAGAGCTTGAAAACATTTTAATGATATTTTATTGAAAAGTAGGCGTTGCCATTGTGTTTTTTTCCTGCGATATTTACAGTTGTGCTCATATTTATTCATCCCCTTTCATTAAAGGAAAAAACCAGTTGCCTGTAAAATAAGCTGAAATTGACTAAAGTAATAATAAATAAAAAATTTATGAAAATCATGACATTATTTTCTAATTCTGGTTCAATAGAAATATTTTTTTTAAAAAGCAAACAAATAAGATAATTTATTACATATTACATCACATATAAAGTAATATTTAGTTGAACAATCCTTTAATGTTTCCACTACAGTCAGGTGTTTTTTGTTCCTCTGTCAGACTTCTGCACCTGTTGACAGGTATTTTGTCCCACTGTTCAACAGAAAAGTGCTCTAATTTGTCCAGGACACATTTGTTTGTTTTTTTGTTTTTTTTTTCTTTCTTCAACTCAATTAAATGAAAAAAGAAAAAAAAAAAAAAAAAAAAAACCTGTGTCTTATATTACTAAATCATATTTTTGCAATTTTTTTGTTATTGTTCCTTTTTTAAGTCTCCAGTTATTTGAGTGACTGTTGTAAATTCAGCCTTTTCTTTAATGAAAGGGGATAAATACATATGAGCACAACTTTAGCTATCGTGCAGTTTGAGGCGGGATGGAAATGCAGCTTTGTTACATCTGGAAAAATGACAGCAGATAGAGATCATGGGAAAAAAATCTTCTAAAATCATCAAAAATGCGACTACAGTGCGACTCAAATCCCAGTCTCAGGCTCCAGTCTCCACCTCTGATCACTTTCTGGCAGAAAAAATAAACTCCTGTAACTGAGACACAACTTTTCAGGGTTTTTATGGAAGGCAGAACGAACCTGTTGCACAGTAAAAGACAAACTCTGAATGAAAGCACCCAGAGGAAGAGGCGGTTCTGCATGGTCGTGATGTCCTGGTGTTGCTTGTCCTGCATCTTTCAGGCCATCACAACAACCAAAATAACTTTATTTATAATAATCTATGGCACAGAGTCGTTGCATAATCCACTTTCGTGAGCATAAATCTTTAATCATAATGACATCCATCATATTAAGTGCACAGTAAACTGTAAACACAAACATGAAGCAAAGCAGCAAGAAGATCCACGTGAAGCCTCTTCACTCCAGCATCAATATTTCACCAATATTTTCAGTTCCCGTTGATTAGAATCTGCGTATTGTTTTCATTTGATACAGTGGAGAACCTGGACCCCAGAAACTCTGTTGCATCCTGTAAAACATGAGAAGCCGACACTTTCTGGCAGTTTCACACCTGCAGCACTAAACTCGTGTCTCCCACATGTCTGAATGTTTGTATAAGTGCACTTTTAGTTCAAATTAAAACAATTAAATCCTCCAGCTGCTCTTCATGCTGCAGCGAGACGTTCTGCAAGCTGAAGCTGTTAAAAATCAGGAACAACACATGAATGTAAGCGAGAGTATCCAGTCACGTTGGACGGTTTGCAGTTTCTACGTTGTAAAGTCTAAAAATAAGGAAAATATCATCAGATGCACAAAACATGACACATTAGCCCCATTTATGGCAGTTTTTCACTCATTAAAGGAATGTTTCAACAATTTCAACAAAGTATAATTAAGATTAGCAGGTGTTTCCGTGATATTTAGTACGTCAGCCATAGTTCTGATGAAATTCTGCCATGTCGCCTGAAGTGTGTTTCAGATTTTCCGGATTTTCCACGGCTTTTCAAAGCCTTTCTCCGTCTTTGCTCTTTCTAAGGGCAGAAAGACTTCTTCTGTATTTTCTGTCAGTGTTAACGACTGAAGAACAGAAGAGAGTAACATGTCATGTGACGTCCATCTGAAGACACATTTTCCTCATTTTAAGACTTAAAGAAGTGAAACTTCTGAACTTCAAATTAAAATCTTTGTTCTTTCTTTATCAGCGGTTTGAATCTGTGAGACGTCGGCTGCTCCGTCTCCGAGGCGTTCCATCTGATCAGGCGCCGTCGATGCAGTCCTTTAAAGAGATCAGATGAGTTAAATAAGGAAAGTCTTTTATTAGTATCAAATGTCATTTCATTACCTTTGTTCTGACAACCGTAGTGTAGTTCTGAGGGGAAGCTGCGCTCATTACTGTAGTATAAACAGTAATTCTGAAAGGGTTGTTAAAGCAGAAGACACACAGTTATGTATAATAAGACCTGAGTAGGAAAGCTTTAAAATAACTGCATGTAACTAGTAGAACGTGACAGAAACTCAGCTGCTGAAACTGTAAATATGGGACACGAGGAAGTAAAACTGCTTTGCAAACAACTGTTCCGTGTTGTATGACAGAAAACTGCTTGCTTACCCGTTGCACACTGGAGAGAGCGATAACACCTGCAGGACAAGGCTCGGTTAGAAATCCATGCATTCAGACGTGTGCGTGTTCTTCGTCTCACGTGGACGTGTCCACACTTACGTGATAAAGCGAATTCATGTTGATGTGATCTTGGCCCGTTGCATTCAGTGCCTTGTTTGCTGCTTCCCTACGAAACAAACACACAACAGCACCAGAACATCATCGGGGGGGGGGGGTATACAAGAGACTGGGTACAAACAGGTTGTACCCACAGCTATCTGATCGAGCATTCTCATCCGAAATCCAAGAAATTCTTGCCGGAAATAATGAAGCGATCTCGAAAAGTCAAGCTAGGAACTTCTAAGTGGCCGAGGACCTCGGGATTCAGAATGTAAAGATGGAAGCAGCCAGTACTCCCCGTAGCACATTGTTAATAAAACCCTTTAGAAAATAAATTTGTGTCCGCGAAGTTTCTAGCAGCAGTCAGTCGCTCGTGTCTCGTTTGGAAAAAAGTTGCGTCAATATCATAGACTGTATATAAAAAGATGGACGGAGCCTCCGTGACGTCACCAGTAGGTTTCTGAAGAGCTAAAATGAAGCTCGGTGGGCGGTTCCTACCGTCGCCATCTTGGCAGAGGCATGTCGTCTCGCCCGGAAAATACAAATATGGGCAAAGAAGTGGAGCTGAGAGGGGGGCTGTGAGCGTCATGGTGGATGATTGACATCGAGCGAACTCCGAGCTTTCTGTAGCTAATAGCTAACCGAGCTAACCCGGAGATAACAGGAGCTAACCAGCTAACGGAGGTAAGCAGGCTAAAGCTAAGTCACGTTGTTAACCAACTAAAAACTGCGGTTGTTCTACATTCTTCTTACTTGAAGCCGGAGATCGGGTACCTGCCAATCAACAGGACACGCCACTAAATATGCCGAACTTAAAGAAAAGATTAAATTACTTTTAAACGGGCGAGTTAGAAAAAAAATCACTCCTCCAACAGTTGTCATGAAGGTAAACCTGACCTATTAAACCTAAAATGGATTTTTGTACCAGGTTGTAAACATGTTCTATGGGGGTCTATGGAGATTTGCTCTGTTTTGGAGCCCCTAGTGGATGAACGGGGGAACTGCAGTTTTATGCACTTCTGCTTAGGCTTCTCTTTTAACCGCCGGATGTTGCCGCTTGGTCAATATGGGTTAGGGAATCATAATCACCTGAACTGGCTGGTGTTCTCATTGGGGCTTTTTTTTACAACGGCTTTGTTATTTTCTTTTATTTTGTAGAAGCTCACAAACTGGCTGTTTTGGAATCATCCATTTTTTCCATGTTGGTGCAACAGACTGTCTACTCTGAAATCCCAGGCAACATGAACGCACCACAAGCCCCTCAGAAAGACAGACAACACATTAACTTCTGATTACACCACTTGACGGCATTTTATGAGGCTAATACAGAAAAAAACATGTTTTTATGAAAACTACAGGAGAGTTTTACACTTCGACCCTGTTTTTAAACTTTAACAGCAAAGTAAAAACATTGAGATTTTACTAAATAAAATCTAAGACCTTGGATGAAAATGTGCCCTTTTTTAACACTGTAAGGCCCATTTCTGTTCCATTACGTATGTAAATGTTGATGTCGGGTTCAAACGTTGTCATAAGTCACGGTGCCTCAGACTTCCACCCATGTTTTATGTTACCATGGTTGCTGAGTCAGTTTGGTCAGTTCCACAAGGGGGCAGTGTTTAGTTTAGAGTTAACCTCTGACAATAGTTGACGATGATAATTCGCCACCATAAAGTTGTTTACAAACTTCCAAAAACAACAGAAGAGGATAAATAAAAACACAGGCTGTGTTTGAATGTCCAACTCGTCCCCAACCCCTCATTTACTACACAGCGCTACACTACATAGCAGACTACTTAGTGAACTCGTTCCTTTGGCAATTCGGACATGAAGCTGGCTTTTTTCTCCTCGTCGCAGTTTACGTAACTACCAATTGTCACCACGGCAACCATATGTCGTAACAAATCCAAGCCAAACTATTTTCTTATATTGCATTTTATTCTTTGTTACATATTTATTCAATAAATAAGGATATAAAATTAATTATCTAGTTTTTTTTTTTAACTTGCTTTGACATTCACGTCCTTTGCGCCATTTTGAGCTCTTGCCTGCAATGCATTGTGGTCTATATTGACCCGTCTAGTGACCACTGACACTCACTACTCTTCAAACTGCATTGTGGGTCATTTTAAGTGCACTACTTTTCTCTGTGAACATTTGGACACCCCGAGAAACCAATATTTAGCGCGCTAAGGGGTGTCAAACTCCAGTGCTCGAGGGCCGGTATCCAACAGGTTTTTGTTGTTTATTTGCACCAACACAGCTGATTCCAATCAAATGGATCCAACAGCTTATAGTCAAACTGCTTATGAATTTCGGTCAGGTGTGTTGGAGCATGGAGACAACAAAACACTGCAGGATACCGTCGCTCAAGGACTGGAGTTTGACACCTGTGATGAAGGGAATATGGTGGACATTCGGACACAACCACAACGTATTTTGCAGTTTTCAACATTTCCTTCATCAGGTGCTTTTTATTTGATGGTTTCTGTGTCGTCATCTTCTTGTTTCTCTGGTTTGTTTCTTTCTGTGGATGTGTGTCAACTATAAAACTCGACACTGCCCCTGCTGGTTTCTGGTGGTATTGCTCTGTTTTCTGCGTCAAGTGAAATTTATGCCTAATCAGCACAGGAGGGGGCCTAAACTGTCTCTGTACCAGTTTTCTGCATCCAGCACAGAGGGGCCTTTAAATTCAAAGTTCTGAAATTTAGACTTTTTAAGACCCTGATTATGGAGTGTGTTGATAATCACATGCGGTGACACACCTGCGATGATCTGACGGTGGCGCAGGAAGCCAGTGGTCAAAGTTGGTCTCCACTCTGAACCATCTAAAAAGATTCAGAAAACCCTGTTAGATGTTTGTTTGGTAAATCACACTCACATGACCTTCGTCTTCTTACCCTCCGTTTACTGGCTCCAGTGGCCAGATATCAGCAGGGCCCGATCGATCTCTGGTGATGACCACCCCTTCCCCGGGTCGCACCCCGCCCACAATGTAATACACCCCGGTAATGATGGGCGTCTTCGACAATCGCATGACTGCATCCTGAAAGTCCTCTGCTTCCTCCAATGTCTGTGTGAAGGACACACCGTTAGTTTCCCGTTGCAGGGAATTGGTCCTGATCTGGCTGCTTACTCACCTCCCTGACCAGCCAGCTGACCGGAGATCTGTGGAACAGGAAAGCAGACACCACGTTCTTCCACCAGTTCCACCAGTGCTCGGTTCCTGATCAACCACAGACAACCATGAAGATGCAGCGAAACGAGGAAATCTGACATTTGTCTGAGCAGGAGAGCTCTTACCTCGCTGGTCGCCGGAGACGGTGAACTTGTGAGGACTCTGTCCCGTCCATAAGCCAACATAACCAGCAAACGACGTCCCACGATAAGCAACCTGTAAAGAACCACAACACTTTATATCTGATTACTGCATCTCCAGTTGGATCAGTTTCACCTCCTTCTGTATTCCCGGACTGTCTGGACGAGAGGGGTCCAACTCACTGGTCAGATAACAGCATAATAACTAAGGCTGCAACGATTTGTCCACAACGTCGACAATGAAATTTCATTGTCAACGCGTTGCATTATAAACGTAACGGCTTTGCTAAAAAAACGCTTCTCAGGGCAACTGAAAGCCGTTTACCATCTACTGCTTTTCAGACCATATAAGAACTTTAAACATCAAGTAAATGACACAAAACACCACAGGAAGTGCTGGGGGCAGTATTGTCCTGCAGTGTCTTTGTTTAAACAACGAAGAAGAAACTGACAGTGGCGCAATCTATTTCCAAAGTTTGCGGATATTTCACGCTAAACAAAAAAGTGTCAAACGGGTGAAATGTATGGATAGATTTTCATGAAAAATAATCGTGACTAATCAACTAATCGAAAAAATTATTTACAGATTAGTCGACTATTAAAATAATAGTTAGTTGCAGCCCTAATAACAACCAAATCATTTGTTTTATTTGACTTTTTCTAAAAGTCCCCAGAACCAGAACCAGAACCTGAACGGGTCTGACGGAGGGACGGATCCTATTGAAGAAGTCTGGGATGTTCTGGAAAAAACATCTAATGATGAACTTTAGAAATTCCCTCAAGGACCCGGGAGAAATGGCGGACGGGGATTTGGGAGAAAAGACGGACAGAGACCCGGATGAAAACACAGACAGGGACTCAGGAGAAAAGACGGACAGGGATCCGGGAGAAAGACGGACAGGGATCCGGGAGAAAGACAGACAGGGACTCAGGAGAAAAGATGGACAGGGATCTGGGAGAAAGACAGACAGGGATCTTGGAGAAAGACGGACAGGGATCCGGAAGAAAAGACAGACAGGGACTCAGGAGAAAAGACGGACAGGGATCTTGGAGAAAAGACGGACAGGGATCTTGGAGAAAAGACGGACAGGGATCTTGGAGAAAAGACGGACAGGGATCCGGGAGAAAAGACAGACAGGGACTCAGGAGAAAAGACGGACAGGGATCTTGGAGAAAAGACGGACAGGGATCTGGGAGAAAGACGGACAGGGATCCGGGAGAAAAGACAGACAGGGACTCAGGAGAAAAGACGGACAGGGATCTTGGAGAAAAGACGGACAGGGATCCGGGAGAAAAGACGGACAGGGATCCGGGAGAAAAGACGGACAGGGATCTTGGAGAAAAGACGGACAGGGATCCGGGAGAAAAGACGGACAGGGATCCGGGAGAAAAGACGGACAGGGATCCGGGAGAAAAGACAGACAGGGACTCAGGAGAAAAGACGGACAGGGATCCGGGAGAAAAGACAGACAGGGATCCGGGAGAAAAGATGGACAGGGATCCGGGAGAAAAGACGGACAGGGACTCAGGAGAAAAGACGGACAGGGATCCGGGAGAAAAGATGGACAGGGATCCGGGAGAAAAGACAGACAGGGATCCGGGAGAAAAGATGGACAGGGATCCGGGAGAAAAGACAGACAGGGATCCGGGAGAAAAGATGGACAGGGACTCAGGAGAAAAGACGGACAGGGATCCGGGAGAAAAGACGGACAGGGATCCGGGAGAAAAGACGGACAGGGATCCGGGAGAAAAGATGGACAGGGATCCGGGAGAAAAGACGGACAGGGATCCGGGAGAAAAGACGGACAGGGATCCGGGAAAAAAGACAGACAGGGACTCAGGAGAAAAGACGGACAGGGATCTTGGAGAAAAGACGGACAGGGATCCGGGAGAAAAGACGGACAGGGATCTTGGAGAAAAGACGGACAGAGAAAGTAAATAAACAGCATCAACACACCGTTCCATTCTTCAGGAAAACTACGTCTATAGTCAGATTCTTCAAAACAGGATGTGGATAATCCAGATTCCTGCCATGGTACACGTTCCCACTTTGGTCCTGGGCTACGACGCTCGTGCAGAACCTGCCGGTACATAAACATGGGAGACATATTCATTAGAGAGGGGTTCTTAATATCCCTACATATCTGCTGCTGTGTGTGAAAGTCTACATACGCAGAGACTTCATAAGCAAAGTTAAGAATGATGATGTCTGACAAGCTTCCTCCCAGCTGTGAGGCCATGCCACGGAGCTCCGCTGCGTAAGGCTGAGGAACGTACTTTTCCAGGGCATTGACAACAGGAATGAAAGCATGATGAACCCATTTAGGAACAGTGGAGCTGGGAACAAAGAACAACTGATGGTTACAGTTATCATGGGAGACTGAACACCCATCAATACTGCTGATCAGACAGATGTGCTGCTGTGTGGAGAGGTTTAATGAGACTAATCCCAGCAATCACTGGGAAAGAGGCAGGGTACATCCTGGACAGGTCGCCAGTTCATCACAGGGCCGACACAGAGAGACAAACAACCACACACACACACACACACACTCCTAGGGACAATTTAGAGTAACTAATCAACCCAACATGCTTGTTTCTGGACGGTGAGAGGAAGCTGAAGCACCCAGAGAGAAACCCACTGCATTTATATTAGTGGTAAAAACTGTAACGGTAACATCTGTCTATCGGGAGCAGATTGAACAGGTGGGAGGAGTTCTTTAAACTGGTCAAATAATGAGTGTAAGGTAACTTAAGATATTCACATGTGAACTCTATTTACACAAGAAAACATAGTGTGTCAACATGTACACATCCTCACAAAAAAAGAAAAGAAAAAAGTTTCCTCCAAAGCTAGCAGGTCGGAGCATCGTAGTGGAAGAAGGATGGTGGGAAACCATCTGAAACAATCTGAATGATGGTAATCTGTCAAAGTTTGGTGAAACCAGATGGAAGAAAAACAGCAATAGAACTCAGGACCAAATATTTTATAAACAATTCTGAAAGATGCGTGTATCTATCATTTTCCATCCGTTTGAAGCTTTATTATTCATTCTGAAAGCGGTAGATGACCAGATGCCCGAGCCACCTCAGCTGGTTCCTCTCAATGCGGAGGGGCAGTGGCTCTACTCTGTTCTCCTCCTGGATGACCGAGCTCCTTGCCCTATCTCTAAGGGAGAGCCCGGCCATTATGGGTGGGAAAATCTAATCGAAAAATTGAATATCAAGATTTTTTGCTTCAAAATTTAAAAAAAAATTATTTTTCTTTTTTTTAAATTAATAAAAATAATCCATTGTAAAATTTTTGATCACTTTTATTGTTTTTATTGATCTTTTTACTTGTCTTCTAGGGCATTATAGCAGCAGATTGATGGTCTGGCTACTGGGTTGTTGTTTTTTTTTCTTGAAATCAAGAAAAATGACAAGTAAAAAAAGTTTTGTATTTTTTTTGTCTGTTTGTTTTTAAGTCTCCAAAAATCAGCAATATAGAGGGATCATGAGAATCGCAATTTAAATGGAATCGGCACCCAAAAAATCTAAATCAAACCTAATCGGGATGAAAGCATATCGTCACAGCCCTACCGGCCACCCTGCGGACGAAACTCATTTCAGCTGCCCGTATACGAGATCTCGTCCTTTTGGTCACGACCCACAGCTCATGACCATAGGTGAGGGTAAGAACTGGTAAATCAGGAGCTTTGCCTTCTGGCTCGGCTTCACCACAACAGATTGGCGCTGAGTCCTGCAGACACCGTCTGTCGATCTCACGCTCCATCCTTCCCTCACTCGTGAACAAGACCCTGAAATATTTAAACTGCTGTGACCTTTCTGCTGATGCATTTTCATTTTCAAAATTTTGGTACCAATTTGCTGTCAATGTTATGAAAATTCAACCATGAATGTCGGTTTCTTCATAATTTTAACAATATTAGCAGTCTTGAAGAAGAAAATGAAAGTTTGTATTATGTAGCATTCATTATATTTATCAGTAAAAAAAAATGTTCTGAAAATGAAAAAGCATTTCTGTTAATCCATTTAACATATAAAATCTCTTCCACACTAGCTGAGGTCAACAAATCCAGAAAATGAGGAAACAGCATCGAGATACAGTAAAAATAGTAACATTTAACTACATAACAAGCATCTTAAGTATCTTTGACATCATGCATTATACGTTTTGTTTTTATAAATGTAGTAATAGCTAACTTATTACACTTTTTGAGTTCCTTGTTGTAAATATAAGCTTACTGTAACACTTCCTGTATCAGGTTTAACAGATCAAACTGATCCGAGTTAAAATGTTTCTAAAACTATGACGATAAAAACAAACTTACTCGATGATGGTCGCGGCGGCTTTCCTCAGATATTCTACATCAAAGACTTTGAGAAGTGGCGTCCAGCGGACTTCCGCGCCGTCGTCCAGGCTGATGTTCACCCTGGGAGGAGCGAACTGCGGCTGGCACGAGCCTGCCAGCGCGAGCAGCAGCGCCACGGTCCGTAACATCACGACGGTCCGGCTCCGACTCACTCTGACACGGGACGAAACCAGTCCTGTCTATGCTGTCCTGCTGGGACGGCTGAAAACCACACAGTCAATGCTGGAAACGGCCCCAGCTGTGGCTTTTCAAAATAAAATACTCATTTCTAAGTCGTTTCTTACCAACAACAAACAGCAGCAGAGTGGATGGTTTAGTCTCCCAGTAAAACCAATACAAACTACTCGGCGTATCCATCTCCAGTACACTGGATTCTCGGTGCAATTAGTAAAAATGCATCTCATCCACATGCTGCTGTTTTAACTGGACCTGAACACATTACACCAGTTTAATAGGTTTATACTGGTTTCCAGTCAGTCTCGCAAAAGACTGTGAAAATCTACCGATGGTGAGGCAGGACTATTAGGTGCAACTAGTCCACACCAGAGTCCAGACCAGAGTCCAGACCAAAGCCCAGACCAGAGTCCAGACCAGAGTCCAGACCAGATTCCAGACCAGAGTCCAGACCAGAGTCCACACCAGATTCCAGACCAAATTCCAGACCAGAGTCCACACCAGAGTCCAGACCAGAGTCCAGACCAAATCCCAGACCAGAGTCCAGACCAGAGTCCACACCAGAGTCCAGACCAGAGTCCAGACCAGAGTCCAGACCAAATCCCAGACCAGAGTCCACACCAGAGTCCAGACCAGAGTCCAGACCAAATCCCAGACCAGAGTCCAGACCAGATTCCAGACCAGAGTCCAGACCAGAGTCAAGACCAGATTCCAGACCGAAGCCCAGACCAGAATCCAGACTACAGTCCAGACCAAATTCCAGACCAGAGTCCAGAAACTAGATTTAAAAAAATCTCTTCTCGTCATTTTATAGTAATTTCATACTCTATATTTTTATATATTCCATTTAATGATCCCTCTGAACATCACCGTAATGTTTTTAATGTTTAATGCAGGGACGTCCAGCTCTGGCCTCGTGGGCCACAATCCTGCAGGTTTTCCATGTAACCTTGTTCCAGCACATATAACTCAAACGAATCATTCATTGAGCTGAACGCCATTGGCTGTTGGCTCTATTTAATGGAGGTTGGGTGTGTTGAAACAGGGATGCACCAATAACCTGCAGGACAGCGGCCCTCAAGGACCGACTTTGAGGAACCCGTGATTTAATGTAAAACACTTTGAATAACATTGTTTAAGTTTAAACGTGACATAGAAACAGATCTGTCTTATTTACTCCACGTCCTGGTTCATGGAGTTTTTCCTTCTTACGATTATTTTCCTTTTGGCTGGGTGTTTCGTAATGTTGAAAGTAGGATGCTTTTATTTGGAAAGGGGTCAGACAGGAAGTGAGACAGCTGTCTCGGCATGTGGTCGAGCAGGCAGCTTATCACTAAATTGATACGACCTCGCAAATATCCAGCACTTATCTTTAGTTTCTCTCTGCAGCAACTCTGAAAGACACGAATGAAAGAATTAAACCCTGAATTCATTTACATTTATACAAAAACCAAAATCTTTACAGAAAACATAACTAAAAGAAAAAGACTGGAATAAAAGTAAATATATCAAACTGCAATTGCAAATCGCAATTAATCAATAAACATAAATAATAATAACAATGATATTATTATTATTATTATTATTATTATTATTATTGTTATTATTATTATTATTATTATTATTATTATTAATAATAATAATAATAATAATAATAATAATAATAATAATATAAGCCCCCATATCGCAAGTGCAAAATTATATTATGTGGAATACAAAACTCATTGGAAGAATTTTGCCACCTGTGAAAAACTCCATGTATTATTTAATCCTACCCACACCATGTATCCTTATTATAGTTTATTTCATTATATTGTTTACTTACATTGTTTACTTATTAATGTGAATGCCCCCAAGAGCATTGAGATCCTGTTCGGCCATTTTTATTACTATTCCGCCAAACTTTGCCGCGCTACTCCTCCTGCACCGTTCAGGTCACTTCAGTCATTTACATCTCAAACCCTGCAGCTCCTTCGGGAGATGTGTGCTACGACTTTTGTCGTTTCAAATCTTTCTAGTTTTTGAAATGTTTAGCATTTTGTAAAAAAAAAATAATAATAATAATAATTCAGCCTTGTGATTGGATGAAAGTCCTTCCAACCAAACGCGGCTTGGACCGTGCAAAAATTTAGCACAGTGTTTGGTCAATTTTTTGCATAATGAGCTGAAAACTCCTTCAACAGGGTTTCGGAGCTTTGCACCGGTTTGTAATGTCTGGTTCGACTTCGACGGTGCTCCCTGCAACATTTAAAGACTTTGATAAATCTTAAACACATTAAACAAAGTTTTTCACATTGAACAATAAAGTCTGTCACATCTTTACTGGAGTTTAGTTCAACCTTACACAATTTTTTTGTAATCCTGCTAATTATACCCTGTTGGAAGTGAAAAAACAGGCGTTCCCATCCAAATTGGAAAATATTTGAATGTTTTTTCCAAGGTGCAACTAAGAGTACTAGTGGTGTAGTGAGCAGTGTGCTTGAATACAAAAGTTCATGGGTTCAATCCTCATGTGGGGCAATTAGAAAAAACGTCAGTTGTGCTTTTTTTTTTTTCTCCAATTTCTTATACTTCTGCAGTTTCATTTCAATAATTCAGCATAGTTCAATAAATGGACATTCACATTTGCTATTATGTTTCTAGTTTTTATTGTTTTTCTTACCATGTATTGTTTTATTGCATTGTTGACCTTGGGTTGAACATGTACAAGACAAATAATCTTGAATCTTAAATAATGATATTAATAATAATAATAATAATAACAATAATAATAATAATAATATGATTACAATAATAATAATAATAATAATAATAATGATAATAATGACAATAATGATAATAACAATAACAACAATAATAATAATAATAATAATAATAATAATAATGATAATAACAATAACAACAACAACAATAATAATAATAATAATAATAACAATAATAATAATAATAATAACAATAATAATGATAATAATAATATGATTACAATAATAATAATAATAATAATGATAATAATGACAATAATGATAATAACAATAACAATAACAATAATAATAATAATAATAATAATAATAATAATAATAATAACAATAATAACAATAATAATAATAATAATAATAATAATGAAGGCCAGAAATGACATGTTGCATAAGTAAACAGAGGCATTGTAAGTGTGGGATTGTATCTCTGGACGGTTTTCTCTACCATTCAGGACTGACTGCTTATTATCTGCTACTGTAAGAGTTCATTGCAGAGAAATGTGATTTCCTCCTGCTCCTCTTACCTTTCTTACCAGCTTCATTGATTTTGGTCTGACTGCTTAAAGCTTAAATGGAAAAAAAAAAAGCACTGCATAGTTTTATCTTTATAGTTTTATCTCCATAGTTTTTCCTGCAGCGCCTAAAGGTGAGTGTACCTGCCACAACTCAGTCACATGACTGCATGTGAAAAACTGCCACAAAGGAAAGCTTGCCGTATTAGCACCATTTCTGACCTACAAAACACTCACTGTAATCCACATCCAGGCTTCAACGGACATCTGGGCCAGATGTGGCCCACAGCAGACTGTAACTGAGCCACAGGTGCTAAAAGTGGCCCGGATTTGGCCCAAGCTTGTCTGCTATCTGAGCGTTTTCTTGTGTCTAAAGGAACGGATGCTTCTCTGCCTGTCTTTACGGATCTTATTTTCTCATCAAGTCTTTCTGGTGCGTTATTAGAAATCAGCCCTTCAGCTAACGCAGGCCTTCCAGATGCCTCATTCACAGCGTGCACACTGTTCTCATGCTCAGAAATTCTACAGTTGTCCCGACTGGTGTGTTCTGGTCCACATCCAACTTCAGAGAAAGATTTTAACTTCCAGCGTCTCAGTAACAAAGTCATTATTTTAATTCTCTGTGGTTCTGGCCTTGTTGGACCGTCGTCTTTATCTCGTGGCAGTCTAAACTAAGCCGGTGGTGATACCTGAACAGATGTGTCCTGCTTCAGGAAAGTTGGAATAAAAAGATATTTCATAGCTGTGAAATTTCTTTTGAATTAATGCTTAAACAGAGGTGCTGACAATTAGTGTTGATACTGGGTTTATGTTGCACATTAAATCCAAAAGTGTTTCATCCACTCATCCATAACTGCATTTCCATTTTAGATTTTCAGAAAATCAAAGTGATATTTGTTCATTTTGATGAACTACAACTGTGATTTGCAGATGTTGCCACTGAATTCTGTCTTAAAGCCCCATTTTTGCTGTTCTATTTACATAAAATAGAATAAACTTTATTGGAACATGAAGTGAACTATGGCCTATCTGGTCTGATAGGCGATACGACTGAGGCTGCTGCATCTTCTGAGAAACCTTCTGCACGGTAAAAAAAAATAAAATAAAACCAAAATAAACACCTTTCACAGGTCACATACCTCTTTCTTTCTTTGCATGTATCATGATCCAGTTTTTATTTTATTTTAAGTTTCTGCAACATCATTGTGAGATTTCCATCATAAGCATTTAAACAAATAGAAATAAGATTTTACAAATCAGAAACAGTTCTGATGGATCCACATGTTGTGTAGAATATTTCAGTCTGGGTTTGAAGATGCAGTTTTTGATCAGGAGCTGGTCTGATGTGGTCTAAGCTCCTAAGAATGACGAGAACTCTGCTTTTATGCATGTGGCAAATCTCGCGTTGTTTATTTACTTCTGTTGATGACACGTTAGAGATGTCATCCCTCTAGCGTTGGATCTTTCTGGGTCTCCCTCCAGAGGGACGTATCGGAACACCTCCCCATGGTGGCGTCCAGAAGACATCCAGACCAGATGTTTAATCCACCATCTGGTTCCTCTGGATGTGGAGGAGCAGGAATTCTACTCTGATCTCCTCACAGACAACCAAGCGACTTACACTACGTCTAGGAGAGAGTCTACATGACATGATCCGCCTGGAGATCTCACACTCCATGCTTCCCTCTCCCCGACGCTTCCCTCTTTCCAGACGCTTCACACTCAGCTGTGAATCGCTCCAGGAAGAGCTGGATCCAACAAAACCACGTCATCTGCAAAGATCCTGAATCCGGCAAAATGCCTCAACACTTTGGCTGGAAACTCAACACGTGGAAACTCTGTCCATAAACGTTCTGAGAACAATCCGGGATAAGGAGGAGTCTTGAGCTGCTCTATTTTAAAACAAGAAGCGCTCCTGGTGGCACGGACCGAGTCAGTCCTTTAGTTTACTTCTGTCTCCAGCGTCGCATCTCTTCAACATCAGCTTGTCTATGTGCACACAAGACCTCTGATGTACATCCACTTAATGGAGTTATTAGTTTGATTAAGTCATCATGTAAACAGCATAATCTGATTATGATAAATCAGATTAAGACACCTTGATTTCTCCCCAATAATCTCATGTCTTGTTCCCTGTGCACATGTAATTCAGATTTACTGTGCATGCATTAGGAAGAGTCAGAAGACGAGGGCGACAAGAGGCTAAAACAGATGAAGAAGCTGTATAAACAACAGTAATTGTTCCCTCCGCGTGGAGTATAAATGAAGGACTGATGCAGCATTAGCGTCCATACAGCTAAGGTTGAGTCTTCTGTCATTATGTATATTAAAAAATCCAATAAGAAACTGAAAATTAAATTTTTTTTAATGATCATATTTCCACAGCGCATGTAAACGCATCGTATCCAGTTACTGAAATGATCTGATTACTAACAATTGCCTTTTTTTATTTGGTTATGTAAACAAACTAAACATAAACCTAACAGTGTGAAAGAAATGGTCAATGACAGAGGAACTGTATTTATTAATAAAAAAAACTATTTTCCTCTTGGCGATCTGTCCAGGGTGTATCCTGCCTCCCACCCGGTGATTGCTGGGAAGGTTCCAGCTGCCCACAATGAAGCAGTGAAGAAAATGGATAAATGAATGTGTGGCTTTTTCTGTTTATATTTACTTAAATACCTGTTACATTTATATTGTCCCAGAATGAAGGATTTATATCTGCTCACCGTGGGACCCCACACCTGCAGCTGCCGCCATTTTTACAAGCTTTAAAACTGCAGAAGCAGCTTTGTTTGATCTCAGTCTGGGATAAGTAATGTCCTGATAGCAGTCTAGTAAAGACAGCACACATCTAGTTTCCTCATGTTTCCTCTTTGCAGATGAAAACATGCTTATGTCTTTTTTTGGCCACTCATGCCCACCATACATTCACAATGTGCTATACTCATATTTACCACTGGATGGCAGTAATTTCACGCCTCAATTCATACAGTTGTGCTCATATTTATTCATCCCCTTTCATTAAAGAAGGAAAAAAAACAGCTGCCTGTAAAATAAAATGAAATTGACTAAAGTAATAATAAATTAAAAAATTATGAAAATCATTACCTTAATTTCTAATTCTGGTTCAATAGAAATATTTTTTTTAAAAAGCAAACAAATAAGATAATTTATTACATATTCCATCAGTCATAAAGTAATATTTAGTTGAACAATCCTTTAATGTTTCCGCTCCAGTCAGGTGTTTTCTGTTCCTCTCAGTCAGACTTCTGCACCTGTTGACAGGTATTTTGTCCCACTGTTCAACAGAAAAGTCTCTAATTTGTCCAGGACACATTTGTTTGTTTGTTGTTTTTTTTTTCTTTCTTCAAGTCAATTAAATGAAAAAAACAGTGTCTTATATTACTAAATTATATTTTTGCAACCAACAGGTGACGTCACGGAGGCTCCGCCCATGTCTATATACAGTCTATGGTCCTTATGCTCACAGCCTCCCTCTAAACTTCACTCATTTTTCTATTTTCCAGGAGAGACGACACGTGTGACGCTGCCAAGATGCCAACGATGAGAACCGCCCAATGAGCTTCAATTCAGCTCTTCAGAAACCTTCGAGTGACGCCACGGAGGCTCCGCCCATCTTTTTTATACAATATATCATTACAATCATGCAAAAGCTGAAAAAAAAAAACTGTAGTTTTTGCCACAAAAGTCACATGAAGTCTTACAGGAATTCCTTGTAGTTGTGGTTTGTCTAAAAGGTTGTGCAGTTCGTTTCTGGAAGCTTCAATTTTCTCTCGATCTGCTGCATCCACCATGTAACTACACACAGAGAGACGACAAGAGGCAGAAAGAAGCGGCTTGAATCCACTTTAAATCAAAACAAGCAAATTTTGATGAGCAGCTGCAAGCAGACTTACACGATCGCATTTACTCCTCGGCAGTAGCGCTCCCACATGCTTCTGAAGCGGGGTTGTCCTCCTATGTCCCATATCTGAAGACAGAAGACAACAAGCTGCAGTTGTGCTCATATTTATTCATAGCCTTTCATTACAGAAGGGAAAAAAAACAGCTGCCTGTAAAATGAGATGAAATTGACTAAAGTAATAATAAATAAAAATTTTATGAAAATCATGACATTATTTTCTAATTCTGGTTCAATAGAAATTTTTTTTTAAAAAAGCAAACAAATAAGATAATTTATTACATATTATATCACTCAAACCAATATTTGGTTGAAGAATCCTTTAATGTTTCCGCTCCAGTCAGGTGTTTTCTGTTCCTCTCAGTCAGACTTCTGCACCTGTTGACAGGTATTTTGTCCCACTGTTCAACAGAAAAGTGCTCTAATTTGTCCAGGACACATTTTTTTGTTTGTTTTTTTTCTTTCTTCAGTGTCTTATATTACTAAATTATATTTTTGCAAATTTGTAGTTATTGTTCCTTTTTTAAGTCTCCAGTTATTTGAGTGACTGTTGTAAATTCAGCCTTTTCTTTAATGAAAGGGAATGAATACATATGAGCACAACTGTAACTTTGGCAGATTTTCTCAGTGGTGCTAATCCAGCATTGTCTTCATCCTGCCTCTTCTCTGAGCTCTCTCCAGACAGTAAAAGTCAGTCTCATCTTGACTCTTGTCTCTTTCTTTTCCTTCTTTGCTGAATCAGCAACGATGTACGTTCATTCTGGATGATGTGTTTATATCCTCTTGATAGCAAGTGACGCGGTGTGTAAAGTGAAATTCAGCTGCAACATCACGCGGCATCCCGGAATAAAATAAAAGTAGTGAAGCGGTTTCTCAGGGACACTGCTGGACAGTGACGGAAATTCAGAAATTCTCATGATAATGGCAGGTTTATTTATATATCACATTTAATTACATATAATTACAAAAAGCAACCAGAAATATGAATAAACAAGTGTAAGTACATGTAAAAATATGCATAAAAGCCATTGGTCCATATCAACATTCATAATGTAACCATCAAACCTGTCTGGAAGGTAGACAAAACTACCTATATATATATATATCTATATATATATATATCTATATATATATATCTATATATCTATATATATATATATATATATATATATATATATATATATATATATATATATATATATATATATATACACATATAAATAAATATCCTGAAGTGGCCCGGAGTTACATGACCTTTTTATGCCCTCGACCCCCTATGATCCTATTGTATCTCTGTATCTATTGTAAGGCAGCGCTGCATGGCCTGAGATTAGCTCGGTTCTGTTTTGCTCTTTTGTCATGAATGTTACATGTCTGTATGTCTGACCTTGCATGAGCTGGCTTGAACTCTTAATTTCCCGTCGGGGATGAATAAAGTATCTTTGATTTGATTTGATATATATAGTGGAAATGAAGATATGATATATACAAAATGACAAAAGCACTTCTATAATTATTACTCTTTATTTACAAGAAATTAAAAGAGTTCATAGAGTTTACGCGGGGATAGAGTGTATCATAGTACAGGAATGGAGGTCTCAGTGTGTGTCTTACCCACTGGGACAAGAATTTAAATCGATCCGTTCCATTTTACTTTAAATTAATTACTTTTTATTTCAGAAAACAAAAACAAAAAGCCTTAATGTGGATTTAGACGCCTCTGGTGAGGTGTGTTGCCTCCACTCACCACAAGGTGGTGCTAGTGTCACAATTTTCAGTCCGCCTGAGAGGCGTCAGTCTGAGTCTGCAGGCCGTATTTCTGTTTTGATTACAAAGGGGAAAAACAAATCCTTCCACGCATCTCAGGGAGACGTGGTGGGTGGCAGCCGCTCATGATGCAGGCATTTTTATTTTCATTATTACAGCAGCGTTGCCGCCCAGGAGGAAAAAAAAAGTGAAGGTTAGTGTAGACCTGTGTTCCATTATCATTCAATGTGAAAGTACATGAAACTCAGCGTCCTTTCTGGAGGCTTTACAACCTCTGCCTGCATTTCCACTGAGGTGGTGCCAGCCACATCCTGTCTCTCAGGTGAATAATTCGACCATTTCATTGTGAAACCACAAGAAAAACCCAACTCCATTCTGTGATTTTAGTTTCTTTCTGAAACATCTTATTATTTTAAGGTTTTAAGGCGACATCGTGCACTGCAAAACACTTTTCTCAAGCTTCCAGTTATATTAAAGAAATGAAAATAAATCCTTAAATCGTTTGTAAAACTGCTGAGAAATCCTTTTGAATTTGTTTACAGTCTGTAATCTAAGACTGATACACAGAGGCTGTGCAGCTCTGTGGCTTATGTAAGTGTTATGTAAGTGTTTATGAGGGGTTGTCAAGTTGGCTGGCTGCAACACGTTTAAGCCAACACAAATTCCACGGGGAGGAAAAAAAACTTTATTAATACCTTAATATATAACAATAATGCTTTATATACAAAATATGTACAATCATGTGTTACAATGCAAAATAAAAATCCAGAGTACCTCTTTCTATACAAAACTATTATTATGCTTTAAACTTTACATTCACACTTTGCTAAAGACAATTACAGCGAATTCCTTTAAAACTGCTGCCTTTGATGCGTCTGAACGACACAAATAAAAGCAACAGAATGAGCCGACACGAGGCCGAAGCCTGATGCAGGTCTACACACACACACACACACACACACACACAGAGCTAAATGCTACCTCATCCTTCCTCCGGTAGCTGCACACGCACACGCCGCGCGCTCACGTATCAAAAATAGAGATGTAGAAGTAGTAGAAGCAAAATAAAATAAAGATGGTAAAAAATAAAAACATTACTTTACAGGAAGTTCATCTGCACGAACAAACAGCCGCAAGTTTAACTGTAAAGCAGGTTCAGACTCAGTTTCACGCAGCGATACGCTGAGTGTCAGGATGCCGCTTTGTTCCGCTCCACCTGCATGCAGCTGCACCTGCATGGAGCTGCACCTGCATGGAGCTGCACCTGCATGCTACACCTGTATGGAGCTCCACCTGCATGCTGCACCTGCATGGAGCTGCACCTGCATGCTACACCTGTATGGAGCTGCACCTGCATGGAGCTGCACCTGCATGGAGCTGCACCTGCATGCTACACCTGCATGGAGCTGCACCTGCATGGAGCTGCACCTGCATGGAGCTGCACCTGCATGCTACACCTGCATGGAGCTGCACCTGCATGGAGCTGCACCTGCATGGAGCTGCACCTGCATGGAGCTACACCTGCATGGAGCTACACCTGCATGGAGCTCCACCTGCATGGAGCTACACCTGCATGGAGCTCCACCTGCATGGAGCTCCACCTGCATGGAGCTGCACCTGCATGCTACACCTGCATGGAGCTGCACTTGCATGGAGCTGCACCTGCATGCTACACCTGCATGGAGCTGCACCTGCATGGAGCTGCACCTGCATGGAGCTGCACCTGCATGGAGCTGCACCTGTATGGAGCTCCACCTGCATGGAGCTGCACCTGCAGTGAGTATGGAACTGGAGCTCCACCAGTCAGAAGTCAATATGAACCAGTCAGATTTACTTCGACAACATTCTGGTCTTGTTGTAGCTACAGAAGCAACGCTGCAGGTGGATCCTCCGTCCACAGATCTGCAGCAGGTCAGAATAATAATAATAATAATAATAATAATAATAATAATAATAATAATAATAACAACAGCAACATTCAAGCAGCATCTATGGGGGCTTTCTCCTCGTTGCGATCTTTACATTCACACGGAGGCGGGACGACGTGACATTCTGGGTTTGACATTCAGCAACAAGTTCAGAGAACGGAAGACGAAGTCTCCTGGGCGCTCGTCATCCGGACCGTCTTCTCCGCGAGTCCCGCGGCAGGAGTAACGTAAGCCTTGGCTCGGGCGTGCGTGGCGGTCCGACAGTGAGCGGTGGGGGGCGGAACTACGGCGCTGGTTTCCCCTCCGTTCGACATTCACGCGGAGGATCCTGACGTGTTCTCAGTCTCTGGTTTCAGAGTTCGACGGAGGACCCTGCTTCAGAGTCCACCTGGTTCTGGTGGGGTCCTGGAGACCCTGCTCTAGGGGACAGGCTCGTCCCAGAACCGTTCATGCCCGGGTACATCACCGGTATGCCCCCCGGGTACCAGCACTTCTCCAGCATGGGGAGGTACGCCGCCGCCGCTGCTGCCGCGGGGGGGAGGAGGTAGAAGGGGAGGCAAAAAGGCGGCTGGTTCGGGGAGAAGCTGACGTAGCTGCCGGGAGCTCCTGCTGCGTGAACGGAGACAACCTCGTCCTCAGACGAGTCTGATCTGGACCTCTTGGCCCGAGGCTCGTCCCCCTCCTCTTTGATGGTGCCGGACGCAGGGTTCTTCTGCTCCTCCTCCCTCCCGTGGCTCTGCGACCACCGGGCTTTGGGCTTGTCGTGCTCGCCGCCGTAGCCGCTATCAGTGTCCGTGTCGCTGCCGCTCTGCTCGCTTGTCCCGTGCTGGTAAGTCCTCTGAATGACCGGGACGCAGTTCTTGGCAGGTCCGTCTGAGGACCTGGCGGGCTGTCCGTCCGGTTTGCTGGCCCTCTGCGGCGTCTCCTCCGGCACCGGGTCGCCACCGTGCTGCAGCACTTCGGCCGCGACCTTCTGGATGTGACTGATGACGTGGGACGGGGTCAGGTCCCTGCTGCTGTCCTGGCTGGACAGATAGTGGAGGACTTCTTTGGCGCACAGATGGAAACCAGAACGAAACATGTCCTCGCCGCTTTCCGCGCCGTCGCCTCCATGATCACCTGCAGGACACGACCAGAAGCACCGTGTTACCCCTCACATCCCGTTTCCTGATCCGGCGCTTCCAAAGCACGACACTTACCGATCTGCAGATCCTTCTGGAGTGCCAGAATTTTCTGCTGCTGCTGCTCCAGGACAGCGCTCAGGGTTTTCACATGCTTCAGCGTGAGCTCCAGCACCACGGCTTTCTCCAGATGACCCAGCGTCTAAAACAGGAAGACCTTCCATAAACATGTTGATCTCACTTACGTAACACGCTGTGCAGCGGAACAGAAGGCAAAGCAAGGCGTGGAGATGGGAAACCAGGACGTCAACGCTCACAAAAAACCACCTTTACAGACTCACTTTCCTCATAAAAACTTGTTTTGCAGAGACTAAAGTGCCTCATCTGGACTATAAATCAATAGTTTGGGGTGAACAAACAGCAGAGAGGAAGCATGTGACGTCTCAGTTGCTCAGACATGCCATATCTAGAAGATAATACTGACTGTGAGTTTCAGATGTTCTGGCAACAAGTCCTTGAGCTGCGAGATGCACTCGTTGATTCTGTCACGTCGCTTCTTCTCGATGAGCCGGTGCGGCAGCTTGTAGGTCTCCTGCAGGGGGTTCAGACATGCCTTCAGTCCCCAAAAAGCTGCTTTTTTAAACCATTAATACAGAAATATCAGGCTGCATTTACCTTGCAATCATCCACGCGCTTGGAGCCTCTCCGGGCTTTGTACACATAAATGGGAAAGTCCATTCTTTTGGAGAGAAGAAACAAAAATTCTAATTATTATTATTTTTTTTTTATTTTATTTATTTATTTTTTTTTAGTAAAGTTCTGCTCAGAGATGAATTAAACAGAAAATGTATTTACCCCTGCATGTCAGATAGATCCACTGGTGGGTGTTTGGGCACATAAGGAGGCGGTTGCGCACTTGTAATCCTCTGCATGTCGCTCGGACGGAAAAACGCGGAGAGAGAAAAAAAAAAAAGCCTGAAAAGCTCCAAAATGACTCCGATTGTGTCTGAAACCAGAAGAAGAGCCGCTTTAAAAGTAGACTTTTCTCGATAAAAGTGCGCAGCGAGCCTGAGGTCCGAGCTGAGGAGAACGAGTCGCGAGGCTCCACGCCCGAGTCAATGTGTGAGAGCTGGGTGGGTTCCTGGCGACGTGTTAAATAAACCCTGTGACTGCAGGCACGTCTCCGCGCTCGAGAGGCAGACTCCGTCACATGAGGCTCACGTGTTGGACGGTGCTTTCAGCTCCTCACCCCTCCTCCCCCCTCCTCCCCCCACGCTGCTGAAGCACAGCCCACTGCTGTAGTACTCCTTCACGTCCCGTGTCCCACCACGCTCCGGCGCGCGAGGCGGGTCCGTGTTTACATGGAAAGTGGAGCAACAGTTCTGCTGCGCTGTGGGGAAATGTTGCGTCTGACATGAAATTTAGAGAAAATAGTCCAATAAGATGAATATTAAACATGAAATCAGCTCGTTTGGTTACTTAGAAAACAACCTGAGTCACATTAAACCTATATTTAAGAAAAACACGTACGATTTAAAAAGCTAATAAGAGGAAAATCAATAGCTATTAATCGATGGCTTTGGGGAAATGTTACGTCTGACATGCAGACATGATGACGTTTAGAGAAAATAGTCCAATAAGATGAATATTAAACATGAAATCGGCTCGTTTGTTTACTTAGAAAACAAGTTGAGTCACATTAAACCTATATTTATGAAAAACACGTATAAATGTTTGATTTAAAAAGCTAATAAGAGGAAAATAAATCGCTACTAATCGATAGTTTGACACAGTTTGATCAAATCTGAGTGTCATAGCAGCGATAATAACAGATATGATGATAAGAGTAATGAAAATAATGTTCATTCTAAGCATTTTTTGCTTTATCATAATAACTTCACCATTTCTCTGCATTGCCGCGCGTGCCAGGCAGGCATCACGCGACAGCGGTCGGACTTTAATTCTGCATCGGTTCGCCGTGCCGCACGTGCACCTCCATACGGGACGGTTAACGTTTCAGGCCGCCGCGTCGCGCGGCACACCCAGCGGACGGTCACGTTGCGCTCCGCATGGACGGTGGCCGGGAAGCCGCTGACGTCACGCGGCCGGGAGTGACCGACTGGTCGGTCTGTCGGTTCCAGCCGCCGACGTCCAGACGCACTCCGGTTATTTATAGAAAGCAGCTTCACAACAACACGCTGCAAAGCAGACAGCAAGGCGGGGAGAGCTGAGAGGGAACGTTTCAATGTTTGTTTACCTTTTACAGCTTTTGTTTACTTACAAACAAACTTTACTGTTTTCATTCCAGCTGCGGGAGCTTGTTAATCATAACTCAACACAGATTATGTTTAAAACTACAAGAACTTTATTATAAAACAGTCACATTTTTACACACCTAAAAATCAATAGACATGTTTTTAAACAGAAATACCATGTTCCCTCATCACGTGGCTCCTCACATATGAACATTATTTTATTATTAATAATAATAATTACTATTATTTTATTTATTATTATTATTTCTATTATTATTTCACAGCTGTTTATAGCATAATTTGCTGTTTAGGAGGGAATGAAGTGGTAGTATATAGACTGAATACTATTGCATAACTCCATCATAATAAATTATTAGAAGCCTATAGATTGGAAACAATATTATTAGTGTAGTTTGCAGCTTCATGATTAACACATTATTTAAGATACTGATGTCTGTGCTCAGTATTATCACTACACTTTTACATTATAAAATGATGTGATGCCTGGTTTTATTAATGAATACTCTACATTTAGCAGACACTTTTATCCAAAGCGACTCACATATGAGAGTGAGAACAACACAAGCAAGAAATCAAACAGCAGAGGACATCATAAGGAGGTGTAAGTGGACTGTCCAGTTGGATGCTGGTCCTTACCTGAAGTGCTACAGGCTTTTTTTCCCCCTCCCTTCCCACCTCACCAATATGATCAGAATTAAATGACTGGAAATTAAATAATTAGATAAGAATATAGTTTCTAGTCCAGTTTGTTTTCTTTTTCCATTTTATATTTTGTCATTATGTTTAAATAATATTTCCTCAATCAATCCATTTTGTGTGAATTTGACCAGAGAGGTATAGCTCATTCTTACTTTTTTCTTTGTTATTAGTACTCATTTAATCAATCGTATTAATAAAACTCTTTGTCCCTAAAACTAAAAAAATGTCAATCTTTAGCATATAAACCTAATGAATCCCAATATTCCCTGCTAAAAAAAATAAAAATTCCTTTCACCTTCCAACACATAAGTGTATTTCATTTAATCTAGATAATTTGAGGGTAAATGTAAGTTTGTAGCTGGCTAATTATTTCTTCATTTTGGCTTATTTTCACATAGAAAAGAATAAATCTGCATGTGTAACATGGTGTGTTCAGAGGTGTCCTACATAAATCTACACACCACTTAAATGGTATTTTTATGCACTTTAAATGGTTCTTCCTCATTCCCCAGAAAATATGTAATAAAATATGTAAGATAAATTTATTATTTTTTATAAGTTGACAATTATTTATTATGCTTATCTGTACATTGTATGTGTGATGCACAACAGAAATCCTGAGGGCCTTCTTATGTCATCTAAATTTAATATTTTTATCACGTGACTCCAGCTTTATATTTTGTATTTTAAATGATAAATAAAATCAAATTTCTGCTTCACCGTCCAGCCGTTTGGCAAGAAAATGGACAGTTTTTGGCAAATTTCTGATGGTTTTAAGCTTTGCAGAGAAAAGTGTGAGCGATGTGAAACAAACTAGCAAGTTAGCATAGCTATGCTAGCAGCAGCTAGCCTACATTTACTTATCAGATGGATACATTCATTTAATTCTTGTTAGAAATCCTGCATAATATTCTATTTGTATCTATTGGTTACAGTATTCTAACTTTCTCCCGCAGGTTTGAGTCAGGAATTAACCTTTAATTTAAAACGCACATTAGCTTCCCAAAAACCAACAGTTTTCATGCTTCCAGAAACGGGTTAAGTCTCCATTTTAACTCTAGACAGTAAAAGTCGTGATAACTTTGAAAGGAACATTATAAGAAATGAAACAAATTAAGCTTGTTAGTTTCATTTTAGGGCTTATTAAATGTCCAGGAAACGTGTATGAAAAGAAAACATTTAGCTAAAATTGGTGGCTAATGGCTCCTGAGTACTTCATTAGAAAGAAAGAAGTCCATCCAGTAAGTTTGATGATTTGAAGGTTGGTGAACTTTTGGCATTAATGTGACTTTCCAGGAAATTTCTGCATTGATAAAATCCAACCAATTACAGACATTTCACAGAGTCGCTGTTAGTTTGTTCTGAAATCCAATAAAGTCGGCATGTGACGCGGTTTCATGATGTTCCAGAAAACATGTATGTAGCCATGACCAGGATGTCTTCCCCACTTTTCTTTCAACCATTTTTTTATTGATTTGTTAACAGAAGAGAAAAATCCTCAGATTTATTTGCAAACTGGATGTAAATATGTTGGTGGGAAAAAGAAAAAAAGAAAAAGGACGCATGTAACATGAAAAGATGGCGGCCGCATAATGGAACGACCCAACTCACTTTTTCTTTATTACAAATATGAAACTTGAGCAAGGCTTCACGATCAGGAACCACACTTTTTACACAGTTAATAAAGTTATAAATGTCCTGCGATGGACTGGTGACCAGTCCAGGATGTACCTGCCTTTCGCCTGATGATGGCTGGGATAAACGCCAGCTCCCCGTGGTCTTAATTTGACTTAGCATTTAAGAAAATAAATGAATTTACAAATGATCTGAGGAAGCAAATGAAAAAATTCCCACAACTCCCATCTCCTCCAGATGAGTCTGATAACTTGTAAGGATCATAAGGTTTTCAGCCAGTAATGGGCAATACGATCACTTCTCCTGTCAATATGACATCATTTCAGTGATCCAGATATCAATACTTCCTGTCCCTTAAAGGAAAATCATGATTGGACAGCGTGCGCTAATATCTTTACTGCAACACAAGCATGGAGTATAAATACAACTAAGAGCTTTTTAATACTTATAAGAAAGGATTTTAAAATAATAATGAATTATACTGATGAGTAAATTAAAATACATTTTTCTCAATATTTCAGCTTAAGTATGAGAAACTCCGAGGATGAGACGACTTGGGATAACCAGAGATGGACATATCAATACCTGAGCTCATACTTTGATACCACTCTAAATATTGGATTCAGTACTTTATACTTTAATGTAAATACTACTCATCTGATAAAAAAACATGACATTTGTTTTCACTTCTCGCCGAGGGGTGAAGAAACGGTATCTGAGTCACATGATCATGGCAGCCAATCAGATGACATGACGCCATGATGATGCAGGTTTGTTGTGATATTTTACTGGTGTAATGCAGATTATGTTGTGACACAGATCATGGTTTAATTTTTTTGTATTAATTTGTAGTTTAAGATCTTTTTCATTTTAAAAAGGATTTATTTGATCTTTTTTTTTTTTTTTTAAATTTACACATCAGTATAATTTATTCTGGTTTTAAAAGCATTTCTTTCAAGTATTAAAGTTCTTGAGTTTTATTCATATTCCATATTGCTGTAAAGGTATTAATGAACAGTGTATAATCATCACAATCCATATTAATATGGATGAAAAAGTGCCATAAACAAATTGTATGGTATTGACAGGAAAAAATCACCGACCTCAGCTAAAACTTAACAGACTGGACTTTAATTCAACACAGTTTGACTTTACTCCACCAGATTCAACTGGTTTTCCACTGTAGACCGACGCAGGAGATCCTGGTCTTTTATACAGTTATGCTATGAAATCACAAAACCACCAACTGGTTTCCTTGTCTGTGTGTGAATTTATTTTCCTTTATAAAATTGCTGATTAGATTTTAATTTGAAACTTATTTCACACATGAACACTCACAATGAAATCACATTACTTTTCTTGCTAATCTTTGACATTTTCAAATGTTTAATCACCAAAGACTCCTTTATGTTGTATTTATTAAATGGGGGGAAAAAAAGTAACGTTTTTGTAATAAATGAGGCAGTAATTCTGATACAGAAACTGGCAATTAAGGGGTTAAAAGTCTGAAAATGATTAAATATTTACTATTTTTGAGCAGGACAGAATTTTTAACTGATTTCAGCAACAAAAGGAGAAAAATGTTGATTTTGGATGATTTTATAGCTGTTTTTGTACATGGACCATTGTGGCCATGAAGGCACCAGGTGGAACCAAATTTCTCAACAGACATTGATTAGAAAAAGACAACGGATTGAAAAAAAAGGTTATTGCAAAAAATGAACAGATATAGTTGCAACATAGCTAAGAGGATCAACGGGGGAAAAAAATTGATTAAAAAAAAAAAAGAACAAAAATGTCACAAGGAGGGGGAAAAAAAAAGGGATGAAGTTTTTTGTGATCATATAACAGCAATAAAAACAGTGCAAGAGGTAAAGTTTAATTACATCAATTTTAATAAATAATTCTACTTTCATGTACAAATTGACGTTTCTCAGGTTAGTTTAATCTTAACGTTCTTAGGTTTTGTTTTCTTCCATCCATCTTATTTTACTATACAAAAGCAAATGTAAGCAACAAACTGTACACACAGAAGTCCCAGAAAGAAGGAAAAAAGTTTATCCAAAGCATGAAAACTAAGCAAAATAACCTTAAACATGAAGGTGACTCAGCAGAATGTAAACAGGCACAAATGGAAACGAAACAAGTTGAGTTTCTTACTGGATAAATGACACGACTCCTGAGCAAACTGTGACAAAATACTTTACAGCCCAGTTAAATAAGAAAGCTAATTTCTCCTGAAGTATAAGTTAGCACTGAGACATGAGCGTCTGATTTACACAAGTGGAAGTAAATGACCTTTTTATATTGCTCTCACACAATTTACTACCCCTACAGTGTGAAGCTGACACTCCAGAAGTACGTGCATTGTCAAGAAATAATAGAATAAACTAATTATAGTAGCTATATTATTATATTTTGTGTAAGTACAGAAAGCCCACGACTTCTTAATTCATCTAGAGACGATAAAGATCAGACAAAACTACTGTGGTGGTTTTAAACAAACCAGAACTTAAATTTACACACCAGTGAGGTTGCATATTTAAGTTAAAATATTGCACAGGATCCAAAAAGAAGACAATAAATACTGCTCATGATGCCAGGAGGATGAATAGAAAACCTTCTAATAAAATAAAAAGGATGAATTCCTCCTGTCCGGTTTCAAGTTCAACCATTCAAGGCCATGTGTTGAGAAATCCAATCTGTAGGTAGAAAACATTTGGCACCGGGTGGAGCAGAGCGGAGGGGTAGGAGGGGGTTGAGCGCTGCTGTCTGGATAGAGCTACACGTTGCCTTATGACTACCTATATTACAGTGTTTCCCTACCGCTTCTACGTTACATCACACAGTGTGCAGCCTTGCCGTGAGGACCGCGCGCTTCCGTCCAGACGCCGAGCCGACGCCAAGCGTCCAGTCCCTGGTGGGCCTTCATGCAGGCTGCTGGGGGTTGACGTTCATGTGCTGAGGGTGTCCCAGCAGGCCGATTCGCTGCTTCTGCTTCCTCTGCTCTGTCATCTGAAGATCACAGAGAGGTCAAACGTTAAACAAGACGCATGCACATTCCCGTCGCTCATGCTCAGCCTTTCACTCGCTGCTCGGTTGTCTCTACGCCCGACGGCGTCCTCATCCACCTCGCTCAGTCGTCTGATGAAGGCGGCAGAACACAAAGCACTCAAAGCGAAACTCTGTCGGTAGAAATTTCAGAGATCAATAAGGCCATGAGTCATAACACAGACGGTAACCTTTACACCAGCGTGGAGACGAATGAGTTTTCTGCAAAGAATCCACTTTATTAACATCAGCCAGAGATCTGCAGAGCAGCTCTGAAACACAACAGAGAGAAGACAAAGTGGTCTTGTAATGAGTGTTCCAGGAGAAATAATTCTGCGTAGAGGGGCGTGTTGGAGGAAAACAGCACTTAAACGCATCAAGTGGGCTTTTCAAACTCAGTTAGCAGAAGAATGTCGTGTCTTTCTGCTTTGCAACATCCCGATTTAACCAATTTTCTCTGGAATGACCCATTAAACACCACGCTTGGAACACAACTTTCTCATTTCTTACAAATAAAATAAAAATTTTCTCAAATCAAAATGATTTGCATGAGTCGAATCTGGAGTGAAAAGTGTGGCTGATGCTTGTGTCCTTCACGGCTTTCAGCAGCAGCGTAACCATTTCCTCCCGTCTGGGTCAAAATGTCTCGGAGACATTCGCTTCCTCTTATAGAGTTCTCGTTTCCTGGGTAAAGATGTTTTCTTCTACGAATCTGTTTACTAGAAGCTGTGGATTGCAGCAATACTCGTCGTATTTATATGCAATATCAGCAAAAGGTTCTTTCATTTAAAAAAAAAAATAAAGAAGCTGGTATTTAATTGCTAATTCTGCAATTCCAGATGGAAGGAAAGCTTTAATATCGAGCATGCAGATAAGAGCTCTAGTTTTAACCCCTTAAAGCTTTATAAATAATATCACAGTGTCCGAGACCTTTTGCAACACTTTACGGTAAAAACGTCGCTCAAAACCGATCAGTCCAGTCTGATCCCTGTCTACTGCCCCCTGGTGGACACATTCTGCACTATAATAATTTAAATATACAATTATTCTTGTGAATTATTTTTAAGGTTTTATTAAGAAGCCAAATAAAGGCTTGATCTTCTTCTCAAGTCGGGCTCTAAAGGGTTAACCTGCAGCCGGTTGTTGATAAATGATGTAAATAGAATGATCATCAAACTGTAAACTATGACTCATCACCTTTTGTAATTAGTAAACTGTGCATCTGACATGGCGACGAGCTGAGCCGTGCTCGCCTCCTACTCCGTCAGGAGGTGACAGACATTTTACTTCAGTCCAGACCAACCTGCTCCTTCAGCTCGGTCAGCTGGCCCGACAGGTTGGTGACCAGCTTCATGGTGGACTCCAGCTTCTCCTGCAGGTTTCTGATCTCATTCTGCTCCCCGTCCGCATCGCTGCTGACCAGCGACATGGCCCGCATCCGTGGAAACCAGTCCAAGTTGTGTTCCTGGTGAACACAAACCCGCTTTGTTAGGTGACATCATGACATGAGACAGACTCGTAGTGACGTTCTTCTTCATTTGCTTTACGTTTCCTAGGAAGTTACGAATTTTCAGGCCAAATTAGGTTCATTAAATACATCAAAGGTGCTTCATGAAGCAGCAGAAATGGTATAAAGCACCATTTAGTTTTGATTTTTTTCATCTCAGGTCCGGTTTTATCTCCGGCTGAGATTTCAATCAAACTACTCATGCTGGGACTTTCCCAATGAGAATCACATGAGATGCGGACACATTCTTGAAATCACTTAAAACAGGCGGATGGTTCATGTCGCACCTAGTTTTTTTTTCCTGTATAAACTTGGCAAACTTCCTTTAAACGGATGCAGAAAGTTCCTCTTTCGTGCAGCGGGTAACGCCGCATTTGAATGCTCTGTCAGCTGCAGATGACACATTCCTCCAATCAGATAAATGGATGCAAGCTGCTACATTTTGTTTTCTGACCTTTAAGCTGGTGTACAATTCTCTAAAAGAGGAAACTACGGTGTAACACGACAGAGAACACAAACAGCATTTCTATAAGCTGCACAGGTGTCAGCAGCAACTACAGGCTGGTTTTTATGTACATCTTTAAAGTACATTATCGTTATTTAGACACACACATGTAGTGAAACCACGACAAAAGACCTGAAAAGGAAGGTGTTGCTATTGGGAGGCTACAAATGTAGGTTTTAATATTGTTTTTTGCTGAGAGAATGAATTCTCTTACTTTAATTTTACCTGACGTAAGATGTGGAACTAAAGTGTGGTTCAGTTTTCCAGTTGGGCAAATTAAAGAGACACACCTCCAGCAAATGGAGATGTCCTTCGGTTTCAAGCGGACCAAATACAGGAAGTGGAGGATTAAAAAAAACACACACTGTGGGTTCAGCGCACGGCATTGTGGGTAAGCACCCAGTCTATTGTTCCACAACATTCAGGTGTGGAACGAAAAAAAAATCAGTCAGATGTGGAAGAATTCCATTAGAAATCTGATCGGCCCTGACCACTAGGATCTGATCAGCCCAGACCACTAGGATCTGATCAAGCCAGACCACTAGGATCTGATCAATCCAGACCACTAGGTTCTGATCGGCCCTGACCCCTAGGATCTGATCAATCCACACCACTAGGATCTGATCAATCCAGACAACTAGGATCTGATCAATCCAGACAACTAGGATCTGATCAATCCAGACAACTAGGATCTGATCAATCCAGATCACTAGGATCTGATTAATCCAGACAACTAGGATCTGATTAATCCACACAACTAGTATCTGATCAGCCCAGACAACTAGAATCTGATCGGCCCAGACCACTAGGATCTGATCAATCCACACCACTAGGATCTGATCAATCCAGACAACTAGGATCTGATCAATCCAGACAACTAGGATCTGATCAATCCAGACAACTAGGATCTGATCAATCCAGACAACTAGGATCTGATCAATCCAGACAACTAGGATCTGATCAATCCAGATCACTAGGATCTGATTAATCCAGACACCTAGGATCTGATTAATCCACACAACTAGTATCTGATCAGCCCAGACAACTAGAATCTGATCGGCCCAGACAACTAGAATCTGATCGGCCCAGACCACTAGGATCTGATCAATCCAGACCACTAGGATCTGATCAATCCAGACCACTAGGATCTGATCAATCCAGACCACTAGGATCTGGTCAATCCAGACCACTAGTATCTGATCAATCCAGACAACTAGGATCTGATCGGCCCAGACCACTAGGATCTGATCATTCCAGACAACTAGGATCTGATCAGTCCAGACAACTAGGATCTGATCGGCCCAGACCACTATGATCTGATCAATCCAGACCACTAGGATCTGATCGGTCCAGACCACTAGGATCTGATCAATCCAGACCACTAGGATCTGGTCAATCCAGACCACTAGTATCTGATCAATCCAGACAACTAGGATCTGATCGGTCCAGACCACTAGGATCTGATCGGCCCAGACCACTAGGATCTGATCGGTCCAGACCACTAGGATCTGATCAATCCAGACCACTAGGATCTGATCAATCCAGACCACTAGGATCTGATCAATCCAGACCACTAGGATCTGATCAGTCCAGACCACTAGGATCTGATCAATCCAGACAACTAGTATCTGATCGGCCCAGACCACTAGGATCTGATCAATCCAGACCACTAGGATCTGATCAATCCAGACCACTAGGATCTGATCGGTCCAGACCACTAGGATCTGATCAATCCAGACCACTAGGATCTGATCGGTCCAGACCACTAGGATCTGATCGGTCCAGACCACTAGGATCTGATCGGCCCAGACCACTAGGATCAGATCGGCCCAGACCACTAGGATCTGATCGGTCCAGACCATTAGGATCTGATCGGCCCAGACCACTAGGATCTGATCGGTCCAGACCACTAGGATCTGATGCAGATCCAGGTTTTCTTGCCACTGGTGGAGAGGGAAGATGTTCTTTAAAAGCTCTGAGGCCTCATTTATAAAGCTGTCGCACAAAACCCGCCGTACGCCAATAAGGGCTGGGCGATATGACCTTCTAGTAATATCCCGATATTTTTATGGCATGTCACGATATACGATATATATCTCGATATTTACCTTAGCCTGGAATGAATGCTTTGGTGCATACAATCACATCAGTAAGATGATTTTGTGTCTCCATTAAAATATAACTGTTCATACTGCATCAAGATATGCTGATTTTAAACATTCATGCCAAAAGGATGAAATTGTAACGAAGCAAACTGATCAAAACCGTATTTAATGAACAGTTAAAGCAGTGGCAGAAACATGTCATTTTAAAACAAAATAAAGTGCCTTTGCATGATGTAATAAATGCAACGTATGAAAATAGGTGCTCTAGGGGGGGGACTTTTCAAATGATGAACTATTATAAGGCTTTGCTTTATGGATATGTTTTTGAGTTGTCGTGTATTTTTTTTTAATTGCAGAGTTTAGCGTAGAAATCAGTCTTATAATCCAGGCAGAACGTCCTCGTATCGTCTCCAATAAACGGCTTCAGCCAGTTTTTAATTCAGGATTTGATTCCCACTCCTTTCTGTACTTTCTAGAGACATGACGAGCTAGATAAATATGCTTGTGTCACACACACAGTGGATGAGGTGAGTAAGTGACAGAGGCTGTGAATGTAATCAAATAGAATTGGATTGTTTTTGCGTGACATGAAAAACTTTGCAATTTACGTCCCACTCTGTAATCCAGGGCGGGATCAGTGGCGGATTTGGCTGTTCATTGTGACTGTAGGTGGAGTCGTGCAGGTGTCCTCTCTGCTCCTCTGACTGGCTGCAGCTGCAGCGACTGAGTGCTTTAGGACGGGGAGAGACTCTCCTTCTGACAATAACTTTGCAATATGTGCTTTAAAGTCAGTCGCCAAAACACCTGGAAAGTCTCCAATAACTCCAGTAAAAATCGCGAGATTTGTCGCTAGTCGCTTTTCACAAAAAAAAGTTGCCAGGTTGGCAACAGTGGCTACACGCTGCCTCTCATGACGTAGCACGTAGCTCACGTTATGTACTTAACTAGGTGCGCTTGCTTTAACTCTCCGTGCAAAGCGGTGCAGAGTCGAGGAGGAGGGAGAAAACCCCGCCCACAGCTAAAAACTGCGTGACAACGGATACTCGAATATGACGAATATAGGCATTTTCTATATCGCACAGGGGACTAGCCACGATATCTCGATTATATTCGATATATCGCCCAGCACTAACGCCAATTATAGACAATTTTTGGGATTTATACGAACAACTCTGACCATGGCGCACGCACAAAGTCTGGAGAAACGGGAAACGGCGAAAGAAAATAAAACCAAAGAAATGGTGTGAAATTTGAGACATTTTTTCAAAATCAAATATAAACTTTCACACAGAATGTTGTACATTAGCAGCATCTGCAAAAAAAGAGAAAACGCATATTTGATTTTCTTACTCCGCCACGTAAAACGTCAATCGCTAAAATCTGTTCTGAAATGAAGCAGTTCTACATGTTATAAAAGCCATTTCACACAACTAATAAGTCGTACAGAAGCTCCCATGCTAATAAAGTTCTAAATGAATAACTGCAATTAAAATGATGTGGTCGCCCGTCAAAATCGTCCATCATTAAGTGGATCAGGGTGTTTTCCCATCTGCAGATGTACAGAACATGAAGTGATGGTTGGATATAAAATGAACCCCAATGTGTCAAGGCGCACAGTGGCTTATCTGTCCCTGCTGGTGAACATGGCGCATGTCGACTCGAGTCGAGCCGGTGCTTTTCAAAGGGAAGAAGTGACTGACAGAAGATCACTCCTTCTCCCAATCCAGAGAACAGAGTAATAGAACTATGTGACCATCAGCCAGACTGCACATCAGGCTGATGAAGTGCAGGCAGAGGTGCCTCGATGCACAGGAGGAAACCTGTTGTACAGCTGCAAATGTGTGCAGATGGTGGAGACGCTACATAACATGGTACTAAATGGGTATGTATTAAGTTACCCCTTTACCCCCTTAATCTTCCTGTTAAAGAGGAGTTTTTCCTTCCCACTGTCGCCACGTGCATGCTCAGGATGGGGGATTAGATCGAAGTCATGACTCGATGCAGTCAGTTGGTTTCTATTATAGGATATGTATGAATAGGCTCAAATAATGTGTATGTAAAGTGCCCTGTGACAACATCGTTGTGAAGTGGCGCTATACAAATAAAGTTGAAGTGAATTGAATTGAATTAAGTTCAGCTGCAACAAGCACTGTTGTTCCCAATCTCAAATTCGTCATCTCACGTTGGAACCAAACGCTTCTGCTGTACGCAACGTCTAGAAGTGATGCAACACATCAGATGTTGAGAATTCTGATTTATTTACAAGTTTATATTTTAGTGTCATTTCTGTCAGGGTGGTGTTTATTTCTCTCCATCTCCTGCACCTCCTCCTTGATGACAATTATTGGTTCCTCTGCGAGGACACGCCTACTGGGGGGCACAAGGTGGAATCACTCCCCCTCTCCAACCACATCTGGAGTCAGAGACGTCTCATTTATGTGCGTTCATTTTATAATATGAAACAAAGGAATAAACATCCAGGGTCTCTGCTGCATTTGGTTCCAGCGACTCTTTGGACTCGCTCATTTTCCCCGCCAGCTTCTAAACTGTGGCAGTGGGCAGCAGCACCGCCTTCCTCCCTGGTGAACACCCTCCTCCTGTGGACGAAGATGCCCTCTCCCCCTACATTTTATTGTCTGACTACTTTCTTTTTTTTTTTTCTTTCTGGATATTCCAGTGGTCTGATGAGACACACTGACAGCATCTGTCACCTGCTGACGCTCCTCTGCTTTTCTGATGGTGCTGATGTCCATCCCGTCTCCACCAGATGAAATATTTTACATTTTACAACCGGATCTATTAAAGTTTCTTCCTCATTTTTCAGAAAATTCCTCTTTTTTGCTTTTTTCTCTGCAGAACCGTCATGGAAATGAGATGGATTAATATTTATCAGGGGTGTTCACCTGACCTTTTATGGCCAACATGTGGGCGTGACAAGATGTTCCGTCACGTGCGCAAAATTTAGTGTTGATCCCGATTTATAAAGTGAAACAGGCGTAGGACGTGCGTGCGCACTGCTTTGTAAATCGGGAAATTTTTTTTCCTGTTTTCCGTATGTACGCCACCTGTAGTCATCGTTGCTGCGCACAGTATGATAAATGAGGCCCCTGGTCTGGAATAGTGTTGCACCCCAACTGAACTGAGTCCCCTAATGGGCTGAGTCTGGTGGACTGTCTTGTTGTGGACGCACAGTTAGGTGTTTATTTCTGTTTTTTTTCTTTTGTTGTCTTTAGTGTTGAACTTTTCCCTCAGATACCAGTCAGACCAGCGCCGACAGTGTAGCCAAAATAGAATAATCTTTCAGGGACTGAAGTTGGTTTTGATATGTCTGACGAAACGCAATGGGTCATATCAGAAAATTTGAAATACTATATAAACAGCTTGCAAAAGTTAAAACAAGCAGCAGCAATCACAGACAGTTTAATGCAATATGTTTGTAAAGAGAAGAAAATGGACTAAATGAGCCCAGTTTCAGATTCTATTCTGGTTCCAGTCATTACAAGCTGCAGATTAAAATCTAAATTGCAATGTAAAGACAAGGGAGAAATGTGCATTTCTAGGATCTCATGAAATGAAGTGAACTTATTTTTCCAGATGCCTGCAGGCAGCTCGGTTACATTCTTTTATGCTTCTATCTCCTCTGGCACTTTGACTAGCACATGCCACTGTTATCGCTATCTTAAAAATAGGTCCAAGTCATGTGAAGGCATCCAAGTTTAATTCTTCATAAGCCGGCATTTATGTTACTGTCATACGTCGTCAATCAAGACCAAATTCCGTCTGAAGCTGCTGAACCAACAGAGGATGCAGCGTAGCCACTGTGGTCTCCGTGCAGTGCAGAGGCTGAAAAAGTCCCTGAGTTTCAGTGGTTGATTCAGAGACACTGGGGCAAGTGAGGTGGCCTTGCTCACCACAAACCAGTCCTGGGTAAGACAGCAGCCAGCGGGGAATCACACAAGACTAAGATAATGAAGCATACACACTCATTGTGAAAGGAGGAGAGGACGGTTGTCAAAATGTTCTTGATAACGCCCGCTATCTATAACGCTGGATCAGAATGTGGAGCTATAACGCCCTTTTGGTAAAACGCCCGCTAGTTAAAACCATTGCTAGATATAATGTCCGCAGCCATAACAACCGCTAGCCATAATGCTCATCAGCTAAAACGTCTGCTAGCTAAAATGTCCACTAGCCAGAATGCTCACTAGCAACTAACTTTTATCTTGTAAAATGAGTCTGTTCAGGTAAATTTCCTTTTCTTGAAGTTCAACCTTTCAGTCCTCAGGTGGAGTTTTATCTCACACTTTAAAGGTTTTCAGTCTTCTGGAAGACTGAAACAGTTTTTGTAGAAATAATTGTCCGCATGACCTCACAACACGAGGATGGTTTGGCTTGTAATTGTCATGGCTTGTAATCTTTATTTCTAGTTTCAATAGGAGTTTTCTTTGTAGATGGGTGCAGGTCTGTCTGGCCACATTTTTTTCTGTTTTTTTAAACATGTTTAAAGAAACAATGTGAAATTTTGTTTCTTGATTTATTTACTGCAACATTAGCTGTACTCATGATAAATGTAGTCCCCATTGTGTCTGGAGAACTGCTGGGTCCAGGTTTTGTGGCAGACTTTCATAAATTCATACAATTTGATCAAACTATAGTAATTTCTAATGCTTTTCATCCAAAAAGGATCAGAATTTGGGGCCTAACAGCAAAGGATTAAATATATATACATGTACAATTTGCACATTTTTCTTAAAATTAGCCCATTTTATAACAATTTTTTATCATTTGTTCTACTTTAATGAAAAACATTTTTTTTTTCCAGATTTAAAGTCTCCACATAATATAAATTCAGCATTTGGAATAAAAACAACGCCTTTATTCTACTGATTTCTCATGAAATCACACACACACACACACACACACACACACACACACACACACACACACACACACACACACACACACACACACACACACACACATATAATTCAATATTAAATGATTTCCACTTGGATGGAACACCATACAAGATGTTGAACTTATTTATTATTGTTTTAATTGTTTTAATTGATTTTATGTTTTATTTAGTGATAATTTCATAAGTTTTATTTTTTTATTCACTCATTAATTTTCATATCCTTGTTCTATTTTTATTTTTATTTCTTAAAAATATTTTTTCCCTATATCGCTTTGAAATACTGATGAATGCGTGACATATTTTTAAAAAATTTAGTTAAGTCATTTGTAGTTTTTATTTTAATTTTATGCACCTCACTTTGCTTGTGTCTTCTGTCTGTACAATAATTCTTAAAAAGTGAATGCATTTTAGTTTGTTAAACTGCCTAAATTACAGGTATAATTAACATTTTAAGTTACATAATATTTGTTGTAGTTCAAAATAAATGTGGTCAAAGATGTTATTTTTTGTTACTGTAAAAATGTTGAGTAAAGTTTTTTTATTATTGTTTTTCTAAACTTTTATACTCTTATGAATGAACAAATGCTGTCATTTTTCTATTATTGATGAAACCTGATTAAATTGTGTGTTTAACCAAAAATCCATCTTTAATGCGTGTTTAATTTCTGTAAGCAAGAAAACAATCAGAGCGTCACAAAGTGTGATTCGGCCAAAACACACGTGTGCGACTGACAACCGTTTCCACCAGCAACCCGACTTTCTTTCCATCTCCATCAGTGATAAATGAAAGCTCTTCCAGTAAACTGATAAGTCTGAGCGCGTTTTAAGACAACAATAACGCCGGCTTCAAGAGAAATGACATATGCACGCTTTTCATTATTAAACCTGCACGGGCCATAACAGAGAAACAGGATGCCGTGTGGTTAAAACAGCAACAGAAAACGTCACAGTCATACCACAAGCCACCTGATACGCTGACAAATATGCAAATGCCTCTTTAAAAAAAAAAAAGGAAAAAAATGTCAAAAAAAGAGGTGCTCTAAGAGCAGGGGCGTCTTTTGGTGTCAGACGCAGTCAGAATTAGGACGAGTGCGAAACATGCATCATCTTTTTACACTTCAGATGTGACATTTCACCCAGAACCCTCCACCATTGACGTCAGTCCCAGTCATTGTTGGAGTAGTTTGACTTGTCCGCCCCCCCTTCTGTCCTGACACTTCTTCCACGTTACAGTAGCATCAAATAAACCGAAAGACGGTGGGAGAGAAGCGGTTCAGAGGGAAAAAAAAACTATTAAATATTGCATTTCTGTTGAAGTCAGTTTGCATGTTCTCCCCACATATGTATATTCTCACCACATCTGCATGTTCTCCCCATGTCTGCATGTTCTCCCCACGTCTGCATGTTCTCCCCACGTCTGCATGTTCTCCCCATGTCTGCATGTTCTCCCCATGTCTGCATGTTCTCCCCATGTCTGCATGTTCTCACCACGTCTGCATGTTCTCACCACATCTGCATGTTCTCCCCATGTCTGCATGTTCTCCCCACGTCTGCATGTTCTCCCCATGTCTGCATGTTCTCCCCATGTCTGCATGTTCTCCCCATGTCTGCATGTTCTCACCACATCTGCATGTTCTCCCCATGTCTGCATGTTCTCCCCATGTCTGCATGTTCTCCCCATGTCTGCATGTTCTCCCCATGTCTGCATGTTCTCCCCATGTCTGCATGTTCTCCACATGTATGCATGTTCTCCACACGTCTGCATGTTCTCCCCACGTCTGCATGTTCTCCCCACGTCTGCATGTTCTCCCCACGTCTGCATGTTCTCCCCACGTCTGCATGTTCTCCCCACGTCTGCATGTTCTCCCCACGTCTGCATGTTCTCCCCATGTCTGCATGTTCTCCCCATGTCTGCATGTTCTCCCCATGTCTGCATGTTCTCCCCATGTATGCATGTTCTCCCCATGTCTGCATGTTTTCTCCACATTCTCTCTACATATACCAGCTTCCTTCTACAGAAGATATCTGTCTACATCTGGGTTGTTGGATCAGACAGAAAATTTGGGCAACATGGGCCCAAAAATCTGACCAGTACTCAGTCACATAACCACCACATAGAGCCCACAAGGAACCTACCACAAGTAATTCTTGCGGTATAAGGACCACTTCTGGCCCAAAAAAAAACCCAAAACAAAACAAAAAAACACTCATCCAGGCCAATGACTGACATCTGGTCAAAATCTGGCCAGCACAACACTTGCTGTTACCGTAACGTAGTCATAAGGGCTAAAAGTAGCCAAGATTCAGGCCAAACATGTCTGTTTCCTGGGAAAAACAGAGCCTGTCAGTAGAGATGGATAACAATGAAGTACAAACGCAAAGGTAGAGTCAAATTTTTCTGCTTTGGTCAAATCAACCACCTGATCCGGATGCATGTCCCTCTGAAAAACAATGACTGCATAAAGGTTCCAGATAAATAGTTAAAAATGAACGCTGTGTTTGTCTTTGCTACTGTATCACGTATGTGTTGAGCTTCATGAAAAAGGATTCATGAGTTGTTGTAAAGCCAAGAATCTGCATCCTCACCTGTTCTTATTATATAACTGCAGCTAGAATACATTTCAATAAACTGATAAAATAAGTAATTTTGTGTAAATGTCCAAATATGAATGAACCTTTCTGCAGACACACTTCATTTTGTATTTTCTCCCTACATTTCCCATCTTCATCCAATACAAACAATCTAAAACATCCTGTCTTTGCACATAACTTGGACTTTGCAATTTATCTAATAAACATATTTTATTAAAGAAACTCGCAGCTGCATGTTGACCTAGGAGTTAACAGTAAGTCACCTGACAAGTCATCAAGGTCTTTAGCATGATGCGCTCTCCCTTCCTTAAGCCTGAAAGCTGGTGGTCACAATGCACCCCTTGAAAGTCTCGGTTTGGCTCTACGGGGTGAGAAGTTAATGGGAGAGGGAGACAATGAGGGGGGCAGAGGAGGGGTTTAATCCTAAATCATGTGGTTACTTTTAAGACTAAGTATAACCGGTTGCGACGTGAGGCAGGAAAGTGGGCTAAATCTGTTAAGCAACTGTCAGAAAGTGCGTCAGGGAAGTAACCACTTCACAAAACGGGGCTTTCCTTTGGCAGTTAAGATACTTTCTAATGCTCCACATAACATAAGATTATTGCAACAATCGAAGAGAATTTTATTTCTGGTTTTTACTGATGATGGCAAATTTCAGCAGGCTGGATGACTGGAGGCACAAAAATCCACCGTCAACTGGTTTGTTGGTCATTTTCTAATGATAAAAATGAGAAAACTGAAGATAAGAAGAATCCTCCTCCAGGTTCTGAGAGTCTATCATGTGGTGATGTGCAAACTTGTGTCTGTGATGATGAAAGAGAGACACATGATGCTACAAGCGCTACATGACTGAGCATTTTCTATTCACAAAGTACATTTTGGAAGGATTCTATACCTGCAGAGAGGGGGGAGACTGCATAACACTTTCAGGCAGTGAACCAGGTAGACAGATGTTCTGTGCATCACATCAAGCTGAAAGAATGCAATAATGATTTCTGCCCAAACTAATGCAACCTAAACATCAGGGTCAGAAGGCACCAGCATGAAGGTTACCCCAGAAAGAGACCAAACAAACAGCTGATACACTGCTGCATGCAAGGTCTTTGAAGTAAGGTCCATGAGAAAAATCACTTATTTGTGTAAAAAAAAAAAAAAAAAAAAAAAAAAAAAAAGACTTGATTTGTAAGATGGAGGGATCGGATTTTCAGAAGATTTCCCTTCACCTTGCAGATGCAACTCTTTCAGATGATGTTGAGAGATTCCCATCAGTCTCTACAGGCACACAGCTAAAAGAATAAAAGTTGTAACGCAGTAGAAAGTACTCAGGAGTTACATAAAAATAATTTCTAAAGGGAATTATAAATCTGAGAGACTAAAATAATGTGGAGTTCCTCAAGGCTCCATCCTGGGAACATAAAACTTGGCATCAATGACAATAAAGAACTGATATTACACTGGCTAAGCTAACCTTGGCAGCCGTTGTGCTCGCTATGTGCCGGACAGGACGTGTCTGCACAAAGAAAAAGACGGGGAGCTCAACAGCCTTTAAGATTTAAGATATTTGGCCAAAACCTGATGGATTTATTATCATCAAGAAAGATGGACGGAGCCTTCGGTGGTAAAAAGTGAATCCTATGTGGAAGTGCATAAAACTGCAGTTACCCCCTCATCCACTCGGGGCTGCAAAACAGAGCAAATCCCCATAGACTCCCATGTTAAAAAGACCAACTTCACAGCAGAAATAAACATGTTTACAGCCTGGTTCAAAAATGCATTTTAGATTCAATAGGTCAGGTTTACCTTCATGACAACTGTAGGGGGAGTGAATTTTTTTTTTTTTTTTTAAACTCACCTGTTTAAATGTAATTTAATCTCAAAGTTTGGCGTATTTAGGTGCGTGTCCTTTTGATTGACAGGTACCCGATCTCCCGCTTCAAGTCAGAAGAATGTAGAACAACCGCGGTTTTTAGCCGGTTACCAATGTGACTTAACTTTAGCCCGCTTACCTCCGTTAGCTGGTTAGCTCCTGTTATCACCGGGTTAGCTCTGTTAGCTCTTAGCTACAGAAAGCTCGGAGTTCGCGCGATGTCAATCATCCACAATGACTATCACAGCCCCCCTGTCAGCTCCACGTCTTTGCCCATATTTGTATTCTCCGGGCAAAACGAATAGAATGCTCCTGCCAAGATGGCGATAGTAGGAACCGCCCACCGAGCTTCAATTCAGCTCTTCAGAAACCTACGGGTGACATCATGGAGGCTATGCCCATCTTCTTACAGTCTATGGTGTTAACACAACAGCTTTCTCTGGTTTGCTCTTTAACGTCGCTATGACAACAAGGTCTGCTTTTTAACATTGCTATGATGACACAACCTGCTCGTTGCCACGGCTATCTGCTGAGTTACTCTGAAAGGGATGCAAAGTCAGAGCTCAGAAATAAACAACCAACTGCTGTTTGCAAACAATAAGTCGTATTAAAAGAATAGTTGAACTGTGAACACCAGAATGGTTGGAGACATGCATGGTAGTGATTAATTTTTACTGTAATGTCAACAGTATTTCAACAATGGCAAGTATGAAACAAATAAGAATTGGATTTTTGTGGTTGAACTGGGGTCAACAGGAGGAAAAAGTAGACTTTCTAACCCTTGGAGCATTGTAGCATCGTCACAGCTCTTTCACACCTGAAGTTCATTTGAAGCAGACTTAATTCCCCTTGTTTTGAGATATAATATGTGTACGCTAAGGGAAAAACTCTTTCTGGGCTTGATTTATACTGAATGTGAGAGTGGAGAGGGTTTTGGGCAGATTCCAGATTTTTCCTAGAATATAACCTGCAGTTGTGTCTAAACCATAAAGCATATCAAAATGTCATTTGAGCCTGTCAAAGTTTTATCTTTCATGACCAGTGTAACGTTGCATTGCTGTTTTTAAGTGAAAGCAGACCTAAGCTCAAGGTTTCCAAAGTATGCTGGGTTTTAGTTTCATGTCGGACAAATTCCATTCATTTCTATAGGAAACAAGCTGCATGTTAATGCAAATTACACAAAAACATAAAACTTTTGTACAGCAAAAGTCAAAGCACACTATTTCTGGTTGAGATGCATGTTTTAATGAAACTTTTTTGGGGGTTAGATTTTAAGCTGCAGGCTCAGTTAGATGCCAAAAAACCTGAAAAACTGTAATATGTGCTTCAACGCTTTCAGCATCTGCTCCCATAAGGAAAACAAACGTGTGTAGAAAACTTGGGAAGTTAAACGTTAACATGTTCATGCATCATTACATCCTCACCCGGATCATCTCAGCCACGTAGCTCTCCGGACCGGTGTACTCTGTGGAGTCCTTCACCTTCACCAGGACGATGAAGAACAAGTAGTGCCACATGTTGTGCTCCACTTTAATGTGTTCTTCAAAAGTTACTGTCTTGTTGTCAAACTTGTCTCTTTCCAGACCTAAGAATGGAAAAAAAAAAAAGAGAGACACACACACACACACACACCAGATAAACATTACTCCTATTTCTTAGGAAGAGTGAGGAAATACCCTGCGTTAAAAATGACGTGGTTGCTCTTGTGACTGAAATTATGGTAAATGGAAAAATAAAGAGGAAATGGGATCATGTGGGAACTGGCAGAAAAAAAGAAAAAACGTCAAGAGACAAGACGAGCTCAGAGTTCACAAATATTTTAGTCAAACTCAAGTCTTAAAAAAAACTGAAATAAACATCAACAACAAACAGAAAGTATGACTAGAACTGAGAAGTGGCAGAAGATAAAATGCCAATAAGTGACTATTAAGGCCAGAGTCTGTGTATGTGTACAGTCTGATGTGGTCAAGCCCCATATGGCAACAGGAAGAAACACTCCTCCTCCACACCAGCACCTACAAATGACTAACCATTCATTCTGGGAAGAGGAGGCGTTGGGTTTTTTTTTTACCCAGAAAAACAGGCCTGATGTGAAGCTGCATCACAGCAGTCGCATGCTCGCACAAGAGCAGACCACTCGCCTGATTTCTCCTCATTTCATCACCATCATCTGCAAGTCGGAGCGTTTACACCACACTGTGTGCAACGCATCCAGTATCGATTACCGCTTCAGCTCCAACGCATTTATTCTGATTCTTAGAAGAACGTATGACTGCTGTGCAGCAACGAGGGGCATAAAAAAACAAACAAACAAACAAACAAAAGAAAGTGGAAAAGATGTCGCAGAGGTCATGAATCATATTCCCGTAACAGGCAGACTGACTACAAAAGCAAAATCAGGGTAAATTTACTTCCTCACCACAAATGAAACACGTCGTCTTGAGAATTTCTTCTTTCTTCTGCTTTTCACTCCTCAGGTCAGCGAATGTGTCGATGATGACACCAAAAATGAGGTTGAGGACAATGATGATGACCATGAAGAAGAAGAGGAGGTCGTAGATCACTCTGGCGGCGAACAGGGGTTCCTGCGGAGAAAACCAGCTCGTCAGTCACATTCAGTCTGTTTGTAACGAAGTGCAAGATGCTAAATTACTTCATTTCAACATCATTTCAACAGAAAAGTTGAAATGATGTGCAAAACGCAACGATTTATAAATGGACTGCAGAAAGAGAGTCAGGCTGCTGCAGAGTATCATTACATCTGGCTCATATCAAACCAAATGTTCCATTTCTGTCAAAGTCTCCACCAGTCACACCACAGGAGATGTTACTCTTTCCTCTGGCCAGAGGAGGCAGCAGCCTTTATGGATCCAGTTGGTGGAAAGGTGGAGTTTTAAATGTGTTTACTGATGAAGACCACTTGAACCCATTGTGACAAAGTGAGAATGTAACTGTTCACCACTTGTCCCTAACATTTATCTTGTCTTAAATTTGTCCCTTTGGCTTTATTCTGTTATTTCTGTTGCCAGGCAACCATGCTGCACTCTCTATCCAGGGCTGTTAGTGTTTGCATTGTGTTGCATTTTTTATTGTGTTACCATTTGACATTATTCTTTAACTCCACCTTGCAGGATAGGTGTTGGGGAATGGCCAACCCAGCACTTCCTCATTGCAGGTGTGAGTGACTTCTTAGATGAGTTGATTGGGAGAAACCAAGTGGAGGATTTCCTCTTCTGTAGTTTCTTTGAGTGCAGACGTAAGTGAAATAGTGTATTAGAACTGGTATTCTTTTTGTGTGTTTTTGTTTAGGAATTTGGTTTGTGTATTATTGTTGGTGTAGAATAAGGTTGCTGGGGATAGTGACATGGGGAAATGATTTAAGCTAAATCAAATCAGGTGTGTGTCTTATAGGGTATACAAGTAGTCAGTTTTGGGAGCTCGCAGGGAGAGAGTGAGGGAAGAGGATGTGAAACTGGTGACTGATTGGCCACAGAGCTTGGAAATTGTACTATGGACCACTCTTGGAAAATAAAATGCTCAAATGTAAGGGAATCCCAGGACTGCTGATTCTGTCTACGTCTGATCTTCTTCAACCTTGGACACACTACCTCACACCCATGCAGTGTTTTAATACAGAGCAACATGAGGGCCTGAAGATTAGGACTGCTACTCCAACTGAAAGAGGTTTTTCATCCAGAGGTGTCAGATGTTTAGGTAGAGGTACAGAGGCGAGGCATATAAAAGATTTCAGAGAAAGTTAAAGGGGAAAAGCACTGGTGATGTTAGAAAATAAAAATGCCAACAGTACACCACCCAATCTCCCCAAAAAAACATCACTGTAGAGGCCATAATGATCCAAATTCTATACTTTTATTTACTATAAAACCAGCGTCAGGTACATGATACATATCGTTTGACACATTGCATCATTTTAGGGTAAAAACTGCTCAAAATCCTGTTGAACACAATCTGATACTTGTCTTCTACCCTTTAACAGATACCAGGAAGATTACACTATAAGAATGTGGAAATATTACATTTTGTTAAAGGGCCAAATAAAGACTTCATATCAAGGACACGTTCACGTCAGCCTTTTGATCCAAATCCAAGTCCGTTTGCTCAGAAAGTCCGCTTTGTTTGAGGAAATGTGAATGCGCCAAACAAATTCTGATTCGGATCAAAGAAGCGGACGCGGTCCGCCTGCAAGTGCAAGGTTCGGGCCGTTTCAAGCGGACTACAAAAAACAGCAGGCGGACAACAAAAAAAGTCACTTCCTGTTTTTGCCACCCCATTGCATTGTGGGTAAAAACATAGCACTGGCGTTAAGGATCCTCTGCCTCGTCTGTTGTTCATACTGCGTCCATTGTTGCAGTGTATTTCTGCAGTAAACTTGATATTGTCATCACGAAAGCATCTGTTGATCAAGTCACTGAAGTTAAATATCTTGGTTTCATGCTGGATTTAATTCTGACCTTCCAATCGCACAAGAAAACTATCAGTCTGACACAAAATATTTATGCATTTCTTCTCACACATCTCACCCGACTGGACCAGGACAAACCAGTAAATCTGCCATAAGACCATTACAATCTCTAAACAAATTAATTTTTTTAAAAACACCACCTAAATCTGGAACACTGACGTTGTCCCTCTAAATTTCAACTTTTTCTAGGGGGTGTTTCCTTATGGTGCCAATGTCTGGGTGGGTTGGGGATGTTTGTAGGGTTTTTATTGGCCATGCTGGGAAGCTGCAGATGAAAATTAGCCTCAGGCTAACTCTGGTACGATGCATTAAGTGTTAACTTTTTGTGTCCGAAATTGTACATGGTCCTTTGTAATTTTTTTACAAATTGTACGGCCAGTTTGTGGCGACTTGTACGGCCAGTTTGTGGCGACTTGTACGGCCAGTCTGTGGCGACTTGTACGGCCAGTCTGTGGCGACTTGTACGGCCAGTCTGTGGCGACTTGTACGGCCAGTCTGTGGCGACTTGTACGGCCAGTCTGTGGCGACTTGTACGGCCAGTCTGTGGCGACTTGTACGGCCAGTCTGTGGCGACTTGTACGGCCAGTCTGTGGCGACTTGTACGGCCAGTCTGTGGCGACTTGTACGGCCAGTCTGTGGCGACTTGTACGGCCAGTCTGTGGCGACTTGTACGGCCAGTTTGTGGCGACTTGTACGGCCAGTCTGTGGCGACTTGTACGGCCAGTCTGTGGCGACTTGTACGGCCAGTCTGTGGCGACTTGTACGGCCAGTCTGTGGCGACTTGTACGGCCAGTCTGTGGCGACTTGTACGGCCAGTTTGTGGCGACTTGTACGGCCAGTTTGTGGCGACTTGTACGGCCAGTTTGTGGCGACTTGTACGGCCAGTTTGTGGCGACTTGTACGGCCAGTTTGTGGCGACTTGTACGGCCAGTTTGTGGCGACTTGTACGGCCAGTTTGTGGCAAATTGTACGGCCAGTCTGTGGCGACTTGTACGGCCAGTCTGTGGCGACTTGTACGGCCAGTTTGTGGCAAATTGTACGGCCAGTCTGTGGCGACTTGTACGGCCAGTCTGTGGCGACTTGTACGGCCAGTCTGTGGCGACTTGTACGGCCAGTCTGTGGCGACTTGTACGGCCAGTCTGTGGCGACTTGTACGGCCAGTTTGTGGCGACTTGTACGGCCAGTCTGTGGCGACTTGTACGGCCAGTCTGTGGCGACTTGTACGGCCAGTTTGTGGCGACTTGTACGGCCAGTCTGTGGCGACTTGTACGGCCAGTCTGTGGCGACTTGTACGGCCAGTTTGTGGCGACTTGTACGGCCAGTTTGTGGCGACTTGTACGGCCAGTTTGTGGCGACTTGTACGGCCAGTCTGTGGCAAATTGTACGGCCAGTTTGTGGCGAGATGCGTGGCCAGGTAATTGTACGGCCTGTTCAGCTCCACAATCATGATGCAGACGTGATAATGTCTTATTAAAGGCACAACAATGTGCTGCAATGTAGGGCTGATTTTTTCACATGAGACGAGTTTTGGGATGAAGAATAAACACTTATCTGCATCAAAACACAACGTGACTATTAAAACAACACCAGCACATTTTATTTCTCACTTTAAAGCTGAAACAAAAACAAAGATCTTCATCTTACCAATGAAACACAGATTTTCAGCCCCGCCTACAAGGAAGTTAATACAAAAACATGCCAGCAGACAAAACTTGAGATAAAGGAAGAATCCATTAGATGCATCAGCACACCTGAATCGTTTTTTTTTTAAAATGCCACATAACACACAGGCCTTGACTCCCTGCATGCCTTTCTGGTGTGTTCATGTTTACAGCCTGAGATTTAAGGGAAGCATAGAAACCCTTTCTGTTTAGCAGATCAAATATATGAGTTATTCCGCACCACAAAGCTCAACAACAAGCATGATACACATCTAATGTGTAGATTTCTCAATAGAAAAAAATCCATATCCCTGTGCATACTGTAATCTAGTTGTAAACATGTTGAAATAATTGAATGTGAGCGATTTCTGGAGCTGTGAGTCATTTGCTGCATCTTTGCCTCAAGCTGCAGATCTAACGTCGTTACATGCTTGTCTTCGTCCCACATGAGCACAATGTGCAGTTATTTCTGGAATGTTTGGGGCTCTGAAAGTCCTCTTTGCAGCCGTTTGACCTTTGTGCAGGGCACATCTCAGCCAGACAGACAGCAGCTCTTTCTGCCTTCTTCACAAAGCTCCCACCATCAAGAGCCTGGAAGCCCAGACACTTATTTCTGGCTTATTGAGTCAGATTCCCTCTGCTCTTTTTTGAAGTCGGACAAGTTTAAGCGGTTGATTTTCTAATGCCCTCATCAAAGATCAATCACTTTTCCTCATTCCCTTTGATTTAATTCACCTTGATTCAATCTGTGGAAGGAGAACGCATGAGTATCTGTCATGTGTGTTGAGCCGTTAGTATCAGGGCAGAACGAAGCGGGAGAAATCCCTCAAACTTAAAGAACTTAAACGCTTGTGCGAGATTTCCTGCCTCGATGGCGTTTCTGTTCTTCGTACCTCTTTGGACGGCTTCCTCAGGACGTCCCCGACACCTCCTCCACTCCTGAGGCCATGACTCAATACGGTGACGATGCACATGAGCAAGGAATCACACGTCCGCTCTTTGTCCTCAATCACCACTGATGGGGTTACTATGGAGACAGCAGAAATGATAACGTCAGGATCCTGAAGGTAAACAGTGAAGAGGTCACAATTTACAGCTGATATGCTGCAAACTCTCCATTTTGGATTTCAATTGGATATTTTTGTCACTGGTTTGCTGAAAAAGCCCCATTAAAAGGGTCAGTCAGGATTATACTGGGAATTTTTTTTCAAAACAGGTCACCAGACCATAATCATCCAGTCCAGCGATGGCTGATTCAGAAGCCTAGACAAGGTCAGGGAGGATTGGACATGGCTGACTGATCACTTCCAAGTTATTAATGGTTGCTTTTCTCATCAAGGTCAGTCATTGTTTGGAGTCTGAGGCTTTCCGTGCCATTGCTGAGGAGACTCGAGCTGATGGGACTTAACCTTTGACCTTTAGGGTGGCCCTTCTCAGACCATAAGGAGTCTAAACCTCTGGCATTTCACCTCCTCAGCTGCAGATTCAGTTTGAATCCCATGATCGCTGATCTGCAGCTGACTGGAGCAGATCTGCTCAGGCTGCGTCGCCATGGCGCTCATACGTACACAAACAGGCCATGTGCGCATAAGCCCGAAAGGAATCTCCAGCACGCACAAACACAGAGGAACCCCACGACCCTGACCTCAACCTACCGTCCGTCACAGCTTCGGTTGAGCAGTTTTCACCGTTTTCTTTCTGACAGACCGCAGCAGAAAACAGCTCTCCCACCATGCTGGCTCCATGTTCTGCTGCGGTAGGAACACAAGGCACAAACTTTCAGCTTAACAATGCATGTTGACCTGGAGAGATGGCGTGTTAAAAACATAAATCATGCGTTTGGTGCCATCAGGAGACAACATGTCTCCTCTGGGTCTGGAAGTGAAACAAATCCTCATCAGCGAGAGAATGAGCAGAACTTCAGCTCACCGAGTGTTTTGTTGGGTATCCTGTCGACAGCCAAAATGAAGTCATCTTTGAAGAAGATGTATCCCACGATAGAGAAGAGGTAGACGAGGATGAGAGCCAGCACGGCCGTCAGAACGATGGAGCGACCGTTGCGGGTGACGCTCTTTATGACGTTCAGTAGGGTCTCTTCCCGATAAACCAGATCGAAGAGCTGGAGAGGAGAAGGTTTGAGTAAAGCTCTGCAACATCTCAGAGAGGATGTGTTCATGGTTTTATGTTCTGCGTGTGCGCTCACATACTAGCAAGCTGTAAAAGAAGACGTGGACGAAGACACCAAGAGAGCAGATGATCAGGTAGAGCAGATGGTACAGGAACTCCACGTCCAGGATCATGGCTTTGTATCCGCGCGTGAAGGTTCCTCGGTTCCCAACGAAGCTCATCAGGAAGATCACCTTGTTACATAACTAAGGAACAAAAGCACATGAAACTAAATAATAACACAGAGCCTTTCTGCCTGTTTAACGAGGCGTTCTTACATTAAAACCACCCAGTAGCAGCAACGTGGGCTCCAAGCCCACCGAGAAGATGAGGCGCAGGATGGTGGAGGCGATGAGCGCTCGGATGCCGTGAGGCTGTGGCAAGACGATGACGATGGCCAGAGATACCAGCATGGCCAGCCACAGCAGGGCGGACAGATGAGGCTCCAGAGTGCCTGAAGATGCAGGAGATGTGTTCATCATCAGTTCAGCAGATGTTTATCCCGGGAAATTGACCACAAACTGACCTTCAGCTGGACTTGTACATCCAGAAATATTCACAGAAAACTAAAAAATAAGACGTCTAAAGGATGTTTTTTCTAGTTTGACCTGCCGATTGGCTGTAAACAAGCCATCCTACTCTCATCTGTTTGTTTGCATCAATGAATCCTCATCACCAGCTGCAGCTCAATTCTTCTGTCTTCACACTAAACAGTGGTAAAGTAGCTCCACACACAGCCTGAATCTCTTATCCGGCTCATCCCCATTTCCCTCAATCCGTACTGTTCAGACCACATGACAGGTACTAATTTTAACCTCCTGACTACCAGGAAAAAAAATGTGTAACTACAAATGTCCACTACGGAGGACATTGCTTAAACTTTTGAATATTGTGGTAGAATATAGTTATATTTATCTAAGAAACAATTTAATGTGTTTATAAGATATTCAATGAAAATATAACGACAAAATTTCAAGTAAAAATCAGCACAAAGAAAAGTATTCTGCACTTTTGCTCTTCCCATAAATCATGCTTGTTGCAATGGAGGCCATTTTTCTTCAAGAGAGAAAGAAAGTTCACAAAGCTCCACCTCCACAAATGAGGTACCATTTAAAAGCACTAAATGTAAATTTAAAGACCAAAAGGTTTTAGTTCAGTAGCATTCAGGGAGATGAAAATATTAAGTTTACAAAGGTCCTCCACAGAGGACAAATTGAACTACTGGTAGTCAGAAGGAGATAACCTTGTTAGATAAACCTACAACTGGCTGCAGCCAGATTCATTAGGGATGCTTTCTGGTGCTGCTTCATAACCGGCCGCGTGGCTGCTGGGACTCGCCAGCTGGGATGTAACACACCTATGGAGTAGGGCTGGACGATATGACCAAAACCTCATATCCTGATATCGCTCATTTTATATCCTCATAACGATATAAAACTGTTGGTGTAATGTTGTGTCAGTCATCAGTTATGTGTCAGATGTTGCTAGGCAACGGCAGCAGTGATCTCCTTCCATCTGGGGGAACTATGGCCGTATGACGTTTCACAGGTAAATACCTGTTTCAGCGTTTGCATCTGGAGTTTATAATGAGCTTTCGCCTCTACTTGACGCTGCTTTTGCTCGTTGACTCTATTCTTTATCCTGATTCCTGTGCAGGTAATAAAATTAGTTAGTTGTGTCGGAGTCCGTTGTTGGGACTGTTAGCTAGTCTGTTGTCGGTTCCACGTCGGTCTTTTTATATCCAAACTGCATCCATGCCACAGAAATTTCCCTTCTTTTTGAAAACGAGTTAATCAGTTTGGGTTGGCTGGTCACAGTCTTCCTCCATGTTTGTTTATGTATTGCAGCGTACATGTCGTAAAGCGCATCTTGATGTAAAATACTGCATTAAAGCACCTCATCGTGGCGTAAACAATAGAGCCTCATATGAAACGGTGAATATTTTCTATTATCCAAACGATATATCCTCATATTGCCCAGCCCTACCACGGAGCATCCATCTCCAATGCTGCTGTCAACCAGGATATATGAAGATTCATGAGAATAAGGTCCAGCCTCCAACTTTTAAAGGTTTGATCATGTAGTGAAGAAGTTCAGAAGTGCACAACACAATTCGACACCTTGTACAAGCACTTTTAGGTGCAACCACATCAGAATGGAGGCATTACACTCCTCTTTCCAACATCGCTTCGGCTCATTGAAGTTAGCAGGAATTTGCAGGCACAGCTGTCTTAAGCTCCAAATCAAGCTCAGGTCTGAACTTTGGATCATTGCGACACAGTTACTCTTTTCTTTTTCAGCCATTCTGCTGTAGATCTGCCTCTGTGTTTGGGATCATGGTCCTGTTGCATGACCCAGTTTCAGAGAGATGGCCTCATGGAACTCTGGAATACTTTGGTATCCAGTGCAGCGGGATGGTAGCATGGTTGATATGAGGCCTTTGTGCTGATTTGCTGTGTTGGCTTTTATTGAAAAACTGTATCTTTGCAAATGCAAGTCGTGCAAACAAGTGTTCCTTTACTGTAATTAATAACACGCAATCTCACTCCACATGACTAAATCCGTTGGATTCTTCGTCCTTTGTGTCACTTCTGAATAACTCTGCGTGGCGATGTAACTGTACCATTGACAAGCGTCTCCCCGCGGCATGTTGTTTAAGCACCCACTGGTGAACTCGTTCCTCTACCTGTGGCTATCTAGCTTTGAGCCCACAATTAGCTTTTTGTCTTCTTCATCCCAGTAAGAGTAGCCTCCGCTTTACGCCAGTATATAACAAGTTTCTCACTTGCTCCAAACTTTCTCTCTGCTGCTCGATTACCGTTTTTAGCTGCAAATTTTTACAACTTGCAGCTTGTCGTCTGCAGAATATCATTTTATTTTGGGGGCATTTGTGTTCAGCTGTTCTCAGCTGACTTTCTAATATTTACTGTTTAAATGTATAATTATTAAGAAGTGCGAAATGTTGGTGCGTAAGTCTAGAGTGTCCTCTTGTTGCTGTCTGTGAAATTATATATATATTTTTTCATGTATAAGTCGCAGGAATAGCTAACCTATGAAAAAAGTGCGACTTATAGTCCAGAAAATACGGTAATTACTTTTTTTAAACACTGGTTAAAACACAGATGAATGTTGCAGAGCAACAGTGTAAACATCCGCTTCCGCAGAGGCGCTCACACACTCACCAGCTAAGTTATTATCTGCACATGTTCATGATGAGGTGGAACGGGAGGTTCTCATCGTGATGAGGTGGAACGGGAGGTTCTCATCGTGATGAGGTGGAACGGGAGGTTCTCATCGTGATGAGGTGGAACGGGAGGTTCTCATCGTGATGAGGTGGAACGGGAGGTTATCATCGTGATGAGGTGGAACGGGAGGTTCTCATCGTGATGAGGTGGAACGGGAGGTTCTCATCGTGATGAGGTGGAACGGGAGGTTCTCATCGTGATGAGGTGGAACGGGAGGTTCTCATCGTGATGAGGTGGAACGGGAGGTTCTCATCGTGATGAGGTGGAACGGGAGGTTCTCATCGTGATGAGGTGGAACGGGAGGTTCTCATCGTGATGAGGTGGAACGGGAGATTCTCATCGTGATGAGGTGGAACGGGAGATTCTCATCGTGATGAGGTGGAACGGGAGGTTCTCATCGTGATGAGGTGGAACGGGAGGTTCTCATCGTGATGAGGTGGAACGGGAGGTTCTCATCGTGATGAGGTGGAACGGGAGGTTCTCATCGTGATGAGGTGGAACGGGAGGTTCTCATCGTGATGAGGTGGAACGGGAGATTCTCATCGTGATGAGGTGGAACGGGAGGTTCTCATCGTGATGAGGTGGAACGGGAGGTTCTCATCGTGATGAGGTGGAACGGGAGATTCTCATCATGATGAGGTGGAACGGGAGATTCTCATCATGATGAGGTGGAACGCGGAGATTCTCATGGTGATGAGGTGGAACAGGAGATTCTCATCATGATGAGGTGGAACAGGAGATTCTCATCGTGATGAGGTGGAACGGGGAGATTCTCATCGTGATGAGGTGGAACGCGGAGATTCTCATGGTGATGAGGTGGAACAGGAGATTCTCATCGTGATGAGGTGGAACGGGGAGATTCTCATCGTGATGAGGTGGAACGGGAGATTCTCATCGTGATGAGGTGGAACGGGAGATTCTCATCATGAGGTGGAACGGGAGATTCTCATCATGAGGTGGAACGGGAGATTCTCATCATGATGAGGTGGAACGCGGAGATTCTCATCATGATGAGGTGGAACGGGAGATTCTCATCATGATGAGGTGGAACGGGGAGATTCTCATGGTGATGAGGTGGAACAGGAGATTCTCATCATGATGAGGTGGAACGCTGCAGAGGCGTGTAAGCCAGGGAGATTCTCATCATGATGAGGTGGAACGGGAGGTTCTCATCATGATGAGGTGGAACTGGAGATTCTCATCATGAGGAGCAGCAACTTTGTAATGCTTCATGTCAACATGGAGAAAAACCTCTGAGGAATGTTTCCACCTTGTTGAAACCATCAAACCAAGAATTAAGACGGGGGGTCCAGCCCAGTACTAGAAGGTAGTCCTGGTAAAGGGGACGGGGAATGTTTGTGTTGATGATCAATCAGCATTTGACCTTGATACCATCTACACTCCTTCAGAAACTAAATATGAAACAGAGAAATGTGAGATGTGAAGCCGTGTTTACCTCATTTAAAAACCCGACCTTTATTTTCACCTCAAATTACATCATACCATCTGAAACGTTGTGACTAGCAGGGGCTGTACTCGCTGTATTAGTCAGAACAGGATACTGAGAGATGTGATGATGCCAGAGTTTCTGACAACATGCGTCACGACACAGTGAAGCTTCACTTCAGAATGTTTATGATCCTTATGAAACTAAACATGGTGGGGAAATAACCTCACAACACAAACCTGTTTTATATTCCAGATCAGAACAACTACTGGTATTTTCTAGTGCTGAAAAACTGCATTTCCATTCCCCATATAATCCCAAAATGTGTCTTTTCCATTGTACAAATGTCTTTAACTCTACCTTAACATCCCCTGACTGAGGGCTGAGCTGTGTTTCCTACAGGCTTTACAACGTACCAGTCTTTCTTTTCATAGCATCCTCTTCCAAGATGCAGAAATATAGTCAAAGCTTTACTGGGAATCTTTAAAATAAGCTCTTGTGCAGGATTGTTTGCTTTTATTACGAGGTGGAATAAAAACAAACATCAGATCCACTTGTTGTCATTCGGGGACATCATGGCTCGACTATATTTTACCCCAAACAGAGATGTTTTTATTTGGTCCTGTGAAGGACTGGATAGAATACGCAGCCATTACCTTTCAGTAATTTCTACATACGTCACTCTCACACGCTCAGAGATACCAGAGTCGGTCAGAAAACTTTACCAGAATCGTATTTTCTCTGTGAACGTAGATTATTGTTTACATTTGGGTGAAATGTTTTAAACAGGAAGGGATTTTAAGAAGCTGAAGAAGAAAGAATTATTAGAGATTACCGTAACCTTTCCAGGAAGCCTCTAAAACGTCTTTAATCCCAGTTTTGTCAGCTAAACCAGCCCACCTTGCTGGGGCCAGGGGGAGAGAGCTAGCATAGCCTTACTTCAAATGTCTTCTTCATCTTCATCTTCATCTTCTGCCGCTTATCCGGAGTTGGGTCGCGGCGGCAGCAGCCTAAGCAGGGAAGCCCAGACTTCCCTCTCCCCAGCCACATTTGCCAACTCTGCGGGGGGGATCCCGAGGCGTTCCCAGGCCAGCCGAGAGATATAATCCCTCCAGCGTGTCCTGGGTCTTCCCCGGGGTCTCCTCCCAGAGGGACGTGCCTGGAACACCTCAACAGGGAGGCGTCCAGGAGGCATCCTGACCAGATGCCCGAGCCAACTCAACTGGTTCCTCTCGATGCGAAGGGGCAGCGGCTCTACTCTGAGCCCCTCCCGGATGACCGAGCTCCTCACCCTATCTCTAAGGGTGAGCCCGGCCACCCTGCGGAGGAAACTCATTTCAGCCGCCTGTATACGAGATCTCGTTCTTTCAGTCACGACCCACAGCTCATGACCATAGGTGAGGTTAGGAACGTAGATCGACTGGTAAATCGAGAGCTTCGCCTTTTGGCTCAGCTCCTTCTTCACCACGACAGACCGGCTCAGAGTCTGCATTACTGCAGACACCGCACCGATCCGTCTGTCGATCTCGCGCTCCATCCTTCCTTCACTCGTGAACAAGACCCCGAGATATTAAAACCCGGAGAGGGCAATCCACCCTATTCCGGCTGAGGACCATGGTCTCAGATTTGGAGGTGCTGATTCTCATCCCAGCCGCTTCACACTCAGCCGCTAATCGCTCAAGCGAGAGCTGGAGATCACGACCAGATGAAGCCAACACATCATCTGCAAAAAGCAGGGACCCAATCCTGAGGCCACCAAGTCGGATCCCCTCAACACCTCGGCTGCGCTTAGAAATATAAGTTATGAACAGAATCGGTGATAAAGGGCAGCCTTGGCGGGGTCCAACCCCCACCTGAAACGGATCTGACTTACTACCGGCAATGCGAACCAAGCTCTGACACCTGTCATACAGGGACCAGACAGCTCGTACAAGGGGGTCCGGTACCCCATACTCCCGGAGTACCCCCCACAGGAGCCCCGGGGGGACACGGTCGAATGCCTTCTCCAGGTCCACAAAGCACATGTAGACTGGTTGGGCAAACTCCCATGTCACCTCCAGGACCCCAGAGAGGGTATAGAGCTGGTCCACTGTTCCGCGACCAGGACGAAAACCACACTGCTCCTCCTCAATCCGGGATTCGACTATCCGGCGGACCCTCCTCTCCAGGACCCCTGAATAGACCTTACCAGGGAGGCTGAGGAGTGTGATTCCCCTGTAATTGGAACACACCCTCTGGTCACCCTTCTTAAAAAGGTGGACCACCACCCCAGTCTGCCAATCCAGCAGTACTGCCCCCGATGTCCACGCGATGCTGCAGAGGCGTGTAAGCCAGGACAGCCCCACAGCATCCAGAGCCTTAAGGAACTCCGGGCAGATCTCATCCACTCCCGGGGCCTTGCCGCTAAGGAGCTTTTTGACCACCTCAGCGACTTCAGCCCCAGAGATAGGAGAGTCTACCCCTGAGTCCACCAGCTCTGCTTCATCATCGGAAGACGTGTTGGTAGGATTGAGGAGGTCTTCGAAGTATTCCTTCCACCGACCCACTACGTCCCAAGTTGAGGTCAGCAGCTCCCCACCTCCACTATACACAGTATTGATGGAGCACTGCTTCCCCCTCCTGAGCCGCCGGATGGTGGACCAGAATCTCCTCGAAGCCGTCCGGAAGTCTTTCTCCATGGCCTCGCCGAACTCCTCCCATGCCCAAGTTTTTGCCTCGGCAACAGCCAAAGCCGCATGCTGCTTAGCCTGTCGGTACCTATCAGCTGCCTCCACGAGTCCCACAGGCCAAGAAGGCCCGATAGGACTCCTTCTTCAGCTTGACGGCATTCCTCACTGCTGGTGTCCACCAACGAGTCCTGGGATTACCGCCACGACAGGCACCAACGACCTTACAGCCACAGCTCCGGCCGGCCGCCTCAGCAATAGAGGCACGGAACACAGCCCATTCGGACTCAATGTCCCCCGCCTCATTCGGGACATGTTCGAAGCTCTGCTGAAGGTGGGAGTTGAAGCTCGCTCTGACAGGGGACTCAGCCAGACATTCCCAGCAGACCCTCACAACACGTTTTGGCCTGCCAGATCTGACCGGCTTCCTCCCCGACCATCTGAGCCAACTCACCACCAGGTGGTGATCAGTTGACAGCTCCGCCCCCCTCTTCACCCGAGTGTCCAAGGCATGTGGCCGCAAGTCCGACGATACGACTACAAAATCGATCATCAAACTGTGGCCCAGGGAATCCTGATGCCAGGTGTACATATGGACACTCTTATGCTGGAACATGGTGTTCGTTATGGACAATCCATGACGAGCACAGAAGTCCAATAACAAAACACCATTTGGGTTCAGAGGGGGGGGGACCATGCCTCCCAATCACTCCCCTCCAGGTCTCACAAGCATTGCCCACTCACAAGGTCTCACAAGCATTGAGCATTGAAGTCCCCCAGCAGAACAATGGAGTCCCCAGAAGGAGCACCCTCCAGCACTCCCTCCAAGGACTCCAGAAAGGGTGGGTACTCTGAACTGCTGTTCGGTGCATAAGCACAGACAACAGTCAGGACCCGTCCCCCTACCCGGAGGCGGAGGGAAACTACCCTTTTATCCACCGGGGTAAACCCCAACGTGCAGGCACCAAGCTGGGGGCTGATGAGAATGCCCACACCTGCTCGGCACCTCTCACCATGAGCAACTCCAGAGTGGAATAAAGTCCAGCCCATTTTGAGGGTACTGGTTCCAGAGCCCAAGCCATGCGTCGAGGTGAGTCCAACTATATCTAGCCGGAACCACTCAACCTCGCGCACAAGCTCAGGCTCCTTCCCCACCAGAGAGGTGACGTTCCACGTCCCTAGAGCCAGCTTCTGCAGCCGGGGATCGGACCGCCAGGGTCCCCGCCCCTTGCTGCCGCCCAGCTCACATCGCACCCAACCCCTATGGCTCCTCCCGCAGATGGTGAGCCCACAGGAGGTGGGGCCCATGTAACCCTTTCGGGCTAAGCCCGACCGGGCCCCATGGGCGAAGGCCCGGCCACCAGACGCTCGCTCTCGTACCCCACCTCGAGGCCTGGCTCCAGAGGGGGGTCCCGGTAATCCGCACCCGGGCAAGGGAAAATTCATGCCCAGGTTGGTCGTCATCATAGAGGTCGATGAGCCGTGCTTGGTCTGGTCCCTCCCCTAGACACCTGTTTTCCATGGGTGACCCTACCAGGGGCATAAAGCCCCCGACAACATAGCTGCTAGGATCTTCGGGACGCACAAACCCCTCCACCACGATAAGGTGACGGCTCAGTTACTTCAAGTGGATTTTTAAAAATCCTTCCTCCATATCTGAATCAACAAATGAGAACAATCTCCATGCCGTGCCCAGTTTCACATTTCTACAAATTTACATCTATTTCTGCAGTAATGAGCAGGTCAGCAGGACCTTCCAGGCTTTAGATGAAGCTGTCAGTCAGCCCTCAGCAGGACGTTGGAGACCTGCAGATCTCTTCCTTTTTCTTAACAGACTAAGAATCTGATTCTATTTCTGTGATGTGGAATGAAAAAAATACAGATTTTTTTGTCGTGTTGTGCTCGTGGAACGTCTGGCACAAAATGGCCGAAGGGGACTTGTACAGAAAGAAAATGGTCCAGTTTCACCCCACACACAGGGACAGACTGGACATCTGGCAAAGTGGCCATTTTCCTGGTGGTCTGATGGTTTTCTGGGACCAGTAGGGTGTTTATTGGTCTCACTGGTTCCTTAAAGTCCGTAGATCCCTGATGTTTCTTTACAGGAAATACGTAGAAATGTGACTTCTCTCCACTTCAACTTGAACAGTCAAACACGCAACGACTCTCTGGCATTGCTGTCATTTTCTTTCTGGACACGGATCTCTGTAGCACAGATGCCAAACTCTGGTCCTCGAGGCCTGGGATCTTGCAGGTTTTTGTTTTCACCATGCTCCAACATATCTGATTGAAGTTATTTGGCCATTCTGAAGAGAACGACAAGAAGCTGTTTGATCCATTAGAGCAAAAAAACCAACAAAAACCTGCAGGATTACGGCCCTCCAGGACTGGAGTTTGGCCAGAGACGCCATATGGTGTTAACGTCTTAACTTTTTTCAAAGGTTGTAATAAAATATAGCAGTAATATAAACTGATAAACCATTTATATTAAAATAACCTAGTTAGATGTCTGCACTGTGATTTAACCCTTCATAGGGCACTCAATGAAATACCTTCAAATTAGAAATTTTAACCTAAAATTGTCCTTCTGGTATGAACCAAGACCTCCATTCTGTTGTTACATTAACAAAAAAAAAAAAAAAAAAAGTTTCATGTTGAATATATGAAAGGAAACAAAGTGGTCAAAAATAGTCACTTGCCCCATAAAGGGTTAAACACAACCCTAGATCTTTATCATTCCCATGAAAAGCTTTTTTTTTTTTTTTTTTATCAGCTTGAAGCAATTGAAGCAAAAACAAATCTATAATTTGCAATCAAGTGGTGGGGTCTATACCATTGTCTTTCATAGGGCCCAAAATTACTGGCGACGCCCCTGAGTTGGCTCCCTATTCTATGGACATTTACATGGACATTCAAGCTTTTCTTGAGTTGTTATGAGCACATGCAACTGATGTATGTATACATTCCTAAAATGTTCACGGTGTTATGTCACCTTATGTTTTTTCTTAAGCCAATTTACCTGTGCAGGGGCCAAATATGGAAACCAAGCTGTAATCTTGCACGTTTCAGTGAAAATGTCCATTAATAGGTCTGAAAATGTACAAACTCCAGCTAATAGCCGGATGAGCAGGTTATCTGTATGCTTCTTAAAGGAAGTTAACATGTGAGAGTGTGATTGTAATCATCACGGGAAGTGTGTCAGACATGAAGCTTGTGTAATGACAAATCTTTTCAACATATTCACACTGCAGCTATCATGAAAGAGAGATGCTAAAATATTGATTAACCTCTGAAAGAAGCATCTGAGTGGTGGCAGACATGCCAAGCAACACTTTTACTGGTCCACCTGATCTGAACCGCCGCATTAACCCACAGAAGCTGCCCAGCCTGGACTCCTTCCTGGTTTCTCTTTTTGAAAAGGGAAAACTTTCCAACCACAGTTCCTCCTCAAACAAACCGCCTGCAGGAAACCATCCACTGATACGTTGATAAAACGCTAAGAGGGGATTTTGTTCTGTTCGATGTTTGCAGAAGCTGAATGTTGCGCTCCTGGAACTACCAGAGTGCGTAGCCAGAGTTTGCGTGCACCTGTACAGATACCTTTGCGTGACTTCAAGCTGAGATTTATTTCAGCGCTCCACAACTGGCTTCAGTTTGAGGCCAGAACACTATCCCAATCTCTGAGTCACCAGTTTCCCAAAGATTGACCCTCTAAGCCCAGACAAGACCTTTGACACTCTAAACCACACGAGGTTTCTAAAGCTAAGCTACCCCCCCACCACCATCCTACCCACCCTCCTTTTTTCTACTTTACCACAGAGGGGAGGTTCAAACAAAAGGGGACTTCGCCGTTTGACCCCAGACCGAACAATTGAAAGTTTATACGGAACAATGTGCGTCTTCTTTTTGAAACAATGGAGGCCTTAATGGCTGAGGCTGTTTCACATCCACACAAATGCTGCCTTCAAAAAAAGCCACGAAAAAAAAGGAAAAGAATAAGAGAGGAGACGATAACTGAAGCTGCGTGGAAGAACGTGCACAGATTCCACATGTTCCCATCACCTTGAGCTGGTTTCTGACTGAAAATAGACCTTATGAGTTCCTCAACCTAAAGCCTGACTGAGCAGAGGTTACAATGAAGTGACAACAAGGTCAAACATGTTGCTCATACAAAGAATCTGAAAGAACTGCGTTCATTGTTTCTGCACAAAAAGCTCCACAATCAGCCATCATCTTTATTTACCTCAGAAACCACCAGAATTCTTTAAAAAAAAAAAAAAAACCCTCAAACAATTCCCACCACTTCAGTACTGAAACTTCAGGTCTTTTAATCTCTGTAACAGGAGGAATGAAGCCAAACATTTCTCCTCTATATTCAATCCCAAACCTGGCAAACATCTAGTAAGGGAAGGTTTAAAGCGAGGGCGAAGGTCTGCATCAGGCTCCAGTGCAGACGCATCGTATCGAATCGCATTTCCTGCTAAACAATCGCAGCTGATGATGTTCAGTTTGCAGGAAGATGCGCCTTTTTTTTTTTTTTTTTAAACCAGAAACAATACCTGTGGAGAGGAAGACGACACCTAACGGACGCAGAGTCAGACTGGAACTCATGACGGCCTGCATTGTGCAGGCCGAGATGGAAGGGGGAAGAAACCAGTTTTGTTGTTTTGGAGGTCGAAATTCTCGGCTAGGACTGGATTCTCATTACAGCAGCACTTAAAATGACGCTCACTTTGGTTTGGAGGTGTGAAACTCCACCTAAACCACAAGCAGGGAAGACTACAAAATGTTCTGTTCGGGGAAGCACAGAAGACTACAAAATGTTCTATTCGGGGAAGCTTTGCACCACAGCAGGCCACTCTGTCGGTGGTCTGATTAAACGTCCTTTAGGGTGCTGGTGCTGTTGTCCAGCGGTGGGCAACTCCAGTGTTCGAGGGCCACTGTCCTGCAGGTTTTAGGAGTTTATTTGCTCAAATCAATGTGCAGAATTTAATATTAAGCTCTGCAAAAGACTGTTAATTAGGTCTGACTCAGGTCTTAGTTGCAGCAGGAAAACTTATAACACTTGCAAGACTGTGGCCCTCGAGGACCAGATGCCCACCCCTGGACTAGTCACACTGGGATTTGGTAACTGGATAAATCCATGATTAAAGGATGAAGGATGAAAATCTGCAGCCTGTGGAAAAACCCTAAACGGTGTGCTCTAAAAAGGAAGTAATGCATTTTACTGGGGCTATTGGTCAATAGTTTTACAAAGGTAATGTGAAGAATGGAAACAATGTTTTGCTAGTCAGCAATGATTTTCCAGCAAAACTGGAGACAGATCAGCCTCAGACTAGGCTCCTTTATGCCAGTAGGGTCTAATTTACTCAAACTCATTTCCAAATAAGGCTCTCTGTAAATGGAAAAAGTAGTTCCAGGGTTAGGTTTTGCATGTTAGCAGCTATTAGCATGAGCAAAAAGTAGTTCTAGTGTGATGTTTAGCACTGTTAGCAGCTGTTAGCATGTGTAATAAGTAGCTCTAGAGTGATGTTTAACACTGTTAGCAGCTTTTAACGAATGCAAAAAGTAGTTCTGGGCTGATGTTTAGCACTGTTAGTAACTGTTAGCATGTGTAATAAGTAGTTCCAGAGTGATGTTTAACACTGTTAGCAGCTGTTAGCATACATAAAAAGTAGTTCAAGGGTGATGTTTAGCAAATTAGCAGTTGTTAGATTGCGTAGCATAATGAGTAGTTCCAGGCTGATGTTTCGCACTGTTAGTAACTGTCAGCATGTGTAATAAGTAGTTCCAGAGTGATGTTTAACACTGTTAGCACCTGTTAGCATTTATAAAAAGTCGTTCAAGGGTGATCTTTAGCACATTAGCAGCTGTTAGCATGTGTACTAACTAGTTCCAGATTGGTGTTAAGCAGTGTTAGCAGGTGTAATAAGTAGTTCCAGGGTGATGTTCAGCATTGTTGGCAGTCGTTATCATGTGTTAGAAAACTTCTTTTATACCAAGTAACGTCACTGACCTGTTAGTTCACCTGATTAGTTGTGAACTTCTCCTCTTACTGGTTTTTAATTACTTTTCAAGCATTTTGTTCCTCTTGTTCCAGCTGTTTACAGATGCGTTGCTGCTATCAGATTTACAATCAGCTCATTTTTACCATCAGATGATAAAATGTCTCTGTTTCATTACCTGATATGTTGTTTATATGTTACTGGGAAGAAAACATGAGCTGATGAGATTTGGTTTTTAATTACATTTTATACAGCTTCCCATTTGTTTTGGAAATGAGGTTGTAATAAAAGCTCATCTTTTTCCGAAATGAAGCTCTTTCTCCTTTCTAACATTTAATATTCACACTCTTAGCTCTGAGCTCCAACAGTCACAAACTAAGCAGGTTTGTTCCCTTTTCGCTAATACCTGGGGAAGTTCAGACCCTTTCCAAGTTCTCCTGAACATTTTTAAGACAGAAGCACTGAAAAACTGGTTAAAACTGGGGTACCTCAAAATACTGCAGGGTTATTATTGACTAATCTGTGATAAACCTGAGTCGACGCATGATTCCTTAGAAGCTCAACTTGATGTCCCAACATTTCTCCAGAAACTAAAGAAAAGCTTTAGCTAACAGTTTTCTGGTAAAACACATGTAAACTATATGTAAACCTCCTGCTCCACCCCAGCTAACGCCAAGCTGTGTCACCCACTTCCTGTGCAGAAAGAGTAATACTAATGGTGTTAACCACAGTGCAATAAAAACACGCATGCATGCACATAATCAGGGCTCCGTCAAACAATCCGCTGTTTTGCCTGAAATAAAAAGGTTAATGAAAAGTTTACGATCCATATTTCTAATCTGGAGTGCATACAAACAAGAATGATACAGTGACATATTTATTCATACATCCCTGTTTTTTATTTATTTTATTCATAATACGTCCCATCTTTGTCTCATTTATTGGAAAGGAACTATTTAAAATTTACAGATAGCGCTTGATAAACTACTAAAGGTTTATAAATACTGTGTTTCCTGTAAGCGTCCAGTCGTGGCAGATGCTAGACACAGTAAAACAAGACAAACTGAAGCCCACTGACCTCCACGGACACCTTCCAGCGGGTAGAAGAAGGCCACCAAGAGGTTCATGAGCACAGCCAGGTTGAAGGAGATGCTGCTCCAGAAGGACATGTTCCTGGAGCACCAGTAAAGGATGGGTTGGGCTGAAGGACAGAGTTTCCAAGCTCATTAATACACTGTTGTAGAGCGTTCTGCAGCATCCCAGCATCATGCAAATATGTCTTTATTCACTTGTTAAACAGCAAGCATATAGTGACTTATTTCACCCCAAACTTTACTTTTCCATGCTAACATGGTGCCTTTTTCAATAGAAATCGCATTTTAGAAATAATAGCTGTTATTTTTTGGAGGACTTTTAGAAAAGTCTGGGTGAAACACGATCAAACTTATCAGAATATGTAGCTTTGTTGGGAAAAATAAGCTCAACAAACTAATCAGAAAGTAGAAGTAACAAATCAGAGATGATTCAGACCTTTTTCTGATGAGTCAAGTGATCGTTACATGAACATGCATGCACACACTTTTGCTTCTATCCTTGTGGGGTACTCCAAAGCTTCTTACTCTAATCTCAAACATGACAACTGAATGGCTCACCTTGAGCATTACCCCCCTCTAACCTAATCCCCAACCTCACGTCTTAACCCCGAAAAGCAGGACCTGAATTTGATCTCTGCGGCTTGGTGTGCAATCAGTTTAAAGATTGCACTGAAATCTACAAAGAAAACACACATGCACACTTGTATGCATTGGCCTATATTTGGGAGATCAGTATCACAACCCAGTGCTATTCTGGGCCAAACTAGGGGTGGGGACTATGATCATGTCAAGCGGTTCGCAGCAGAGGAACAATATGATCTCCTGCCGTGCTGATTCATTCATATAGGAAACAGAAGGCTCTTCTCATGTTTTCTCTTGCAGACAAACATCACCCCTTCAGGTTTCTGCAAGGGACAAGCAGCAACATGCTCCTCAAAGCTGAGAGAGAATCAGTCAGAGGGGTCAACAGGGACAAGCCCCGACCTGAGCAGGAAATCCAACCTGATCATTCCGTCTTCACACACTGCTGTCGTTGATTTTGTCCACCACCCAGCAGTACATCCATAGGTACCAGTAGCTGCGCTTACATTTCAGTTTTTCCACTAAATAAAAGGGAAATTTCTAAATTTTCAACAATGCATGATAGCAATTTGCAGGTGTTTCCACTGACTGGTGTTTGGCACATAATAGGGCTGTAGGGATCCTTCCAAATATTGATAGTATCGATAATAAAGCTAGTATCGGTGTCAATACCAGCGTGGTGAGATTAATACTTTACCAGAGGAATTTGGGGGAGAAAAGCTTACGGAACAGGAAAGAGAAGCAACCAGCTAGTGGCTTTGCTTTTGACTTTATTTTTCTCACAGTTGTGTGATAAAAGTGGAAACATTTTATTTGTGATATTGTTGAAGTCATTTGATATTTGTTACAAACCAAAAATGTTTTAATTTCTAATTAATTGAAAAATGTTTTATTCAACAAAATGTTTTGTATTTTATTATGATCACATTGGCTACGGTTACATGAGGTTTTTTTAGTTCAGAATTAATAATTCTGAATTAAATAATTCTGAATTAACGTATTCTCCTATGAGTTTACGTGAAATGAATTATTCCAAATGAACGTTTACATGAAACACGTCCTCACTTAATTCCTCTTTAGAGCGGCGGGTTGGGAAGGGTTCTGATTGGACAGAGGGTGCACGTGACGTATGACGTCTACCGGAAATAAACAAAGTTAACTCCCTGCTTCTCGTCTTTTCAGTCGTAAATTGTAAAAACTACATAATAAGAACCAGTTTTGCCGCTATTTTTATTATAAATGTGAAGTAGCAGCTCAACACCAGCATACTACTTCACTTTCTGCAGCAACTGAGAAGGAGAAGAAAGATAGACCACCGAACACGGGAGCCAAAACAACGCGCGTCATCGGGACAGGACAAGGTAACGAGCATGCTCAGAACGACCGGAATTAACTTAGAGAGGAATGAAAGTTTACATGACAGAGGAATTAAATAGTTCGGAATCAAAATAAACCAGCCACTTACATCAGAATTAAGTTTAATTCTGAATAGAAACTAGCATGAGGAATTAAGTGTTTACGTGGTCGTTTTTCATCAGTTTAAAGCGGAATTAACCTTTATTCGGAATTAAACAGGAATTAAAACTCCCATGTAAACGCACGGAATAATTATCAAAAACTACAAACAAAACAATTAAATGAATTTCAAGCAAAAGTATCGGTATCTGTATCGATGATACGGGCTCTGGACCGACTTGGCGAGGGATTGATACCACAGTTTGCAGTATCAACCAGCTCGAGCACATCAGTCACAAACGACGTAAAATCTCATCCTGCAGTAGCCAGGTAGCGTGTTTCAGGGTTTTCTTTTTGCTCTAAAGGATTTTCCAGCTTTTCTCCTGCTTTTCTCTAATTCTTCCTCCATCCATACATACCGCAGCATCTTTACCTGAACTAAACTGGTCACATGACCCCAACGTCATGTTCAGTAACATGTGAAGGCATTAAAATCGTTCCAATACACGTTAGTGATTTGTTTCTATACACGTCTGAAAAACCACCTCAGGAAAACATAAAAACCTTTTAGTGATATTTGAGAAGTTTTTCTAAATGTGGGCGTTTCCATTAGCAGTCTTTTATTGCGATATTTAGGTTTTGTGTGACTGGGAGTGATGGAAACGCACCTCGCATTAAGAACCTCCCACTGGGAGGCAGATGAATGACCAGACCTGGACCATCATGCTAAATCCATTTAATTTGCCTCCTGTTCTTTGTTTATACTCAGCAGGAAGACTAAAAAAATGGGAAGCTGACATTTTAATGCCATCATTGGTGGATATTTTCTGGGTTTTTTTCTGACCCAGCTGACATCACTCTCTCCTGCTTTACAAATGCAAATGTCACAACTTTACAGCAAATATAACCAGCACAGCTTCAGCTCTTAAACCAGCTGCAGCGCGTCATCAAGCAGTTTACTTTCCTCCTTCATCCCTCCAGGTGTCAGATTTTAGGTCCAGCCCCTTTCGCACCTGGAAACGGGGGGGGGGGCAATGATGCATCAGAAGCTTCCAGTATAAGATGTCTAATGTTGCTCCTCTTATTTCTCAGTCGAATGTTTTGTCTTTTGTGTCAGTAAAATATGGGCAAAGCTATGGATTTACTTATTATTAAAAACAGGTTTGCTTTGCCTTGAGGCCTTTCTTTTCTTTTCTGATGGGTGTTTTCTGATTACAGGAAGGCGAAATCCTGCAGTAGATGGATGGAGGTGATGGAGCCTGGAGGAATGCACGAGGAAGGAGCAGGGACTATGATATAAGAAGTTGAGGAGAAAAACGCACAGGGAACTGTGTTTGTGTTACCAGTGGCCTCTTGAGTACCTCGCAGCTTCTTCTGCCAATTCATTTCATTAAAGAGGTCCTCGGAGCGCAGGAAGAAGTCGTTGATCTTGCTGCCCTGCTCGTCCCGCTCTGTGGTGTAGTAAACTCGCAGCTTGGACTCCTGCGTGAGGAACTCGCAGATGTTGGGCACGGGAAAAACGATCTGCTCCATGGTGCGATCCAGCCGTACGATCTGAACACAACCACAGCAGGCCGGCCTTAATGGACTCCGTTACCGTAGCAACTCATTAAAAGTCCACATGGTAACGCCTCCCTTCCAGTAAAACCACATGTGAACTACATGTATTTACACGTGATTTACATGGGGATTTCATCTTGTGTGGTTTTTACGTTCTTCTCGTGATTCGCATGAAGATATTCTTAAACACATTTGAACATTGGGATCATGTACTTAGCAATCACATGTCAAGAACTTGTGATTTCGATGTTCTTCATTCATGTCATCCACATGTGGAAAACATGAAGAACCATGAATAGTTTGTGAAGGACACATCACTGCTGAGCTTGCAGAGAACGAAGCAACGAAAAACTGAGCCGACTTCTGAGTTACGATAAAGCATCGTCTCTCAGAGACGCATCATGACATCACTCGGGTCTAAGTCGACGTCTAAGACATGGAGGCAACAACCGACCTCGATCTGCGCCGTATGCTTGGCGTAGAACTCCAGCGCTTCGTCCCCCTCTCCGTACGTCCCGCCTGGCTTCAGCATGGCTTGCAGCTCCTTGTTGTGACGAGCTAGCTGCAACAGATTTGAGAAAGGTGATTATCACAAAGCTAAAACTGTAACATACAATGCAAGCTCTTATTTTTCCACCGTTTCGAGTAGTAATAATCATCTGATCATCTAAATGTTACTAAGAGCTAGGACCACAGAGGTAAACTGGAACTGGGCCATGAAATGACCAGAACCAGTAAAATGGCAGGTTTCCCGTCACTGCTTACTTGATGAGCCAAGATGTAGATGTTATGGCCAACATTGCGTGGAGATGCAGAATGCTCCTCCTCTCCATCCTCACCCTCTGGTGGCTCCTCCACCTCTATCTCGCCCTGCATGTAGGCCTTTTTAATCACCTCCACCTACAAGAAACACACCATTTGAGGAACATCTACGATAAGGGACATTGTGGAACGTTTTCTAGGATTACTGCATTAATATACATGTTGTCATTGGTTAATTATGACCTAAGCTAATCGTCTGATATTCACGTAAGGCATGAATTTTATATTTGTTTCTACATAAGCCGGCAGGAAAGCGTCAAAATGGTCGCCATCTTGAAATTACCGCAGCCTGTAAGGGACAAATGACACCAACAAGGAATAAAAATTCAGAAGTGAAATATCACCGTTTTTTAAGATAAGCACACCAAGTTCGATTTAAGATTGCAAATAAACAAAACGACATGGTGAAAAGACAAAGTTGGATTCCACATCAAGAGAGGAGGATATTGTGCTGATGCTGCAAAAAGATAAAATAAAATAAGGAAGGTTCATTCTGTTCTAGAAAAGAGATGAGAACTTTTTTCGTCCAGAAGGTGAAGCTGGACCACTTCTGGACAGATTTGAGGATGTCCGTGGGACAATCTGAGGATCTGCTTCAGCAGCTAGATGCTAGCTCGAAGAAGCAGAGAAAAATGAGACAAGACGCTCAGCCATGATGATGCAAAGATTAAATGAATCAGTGGCAACAGCTCGCGACCAGCGCTGGTGACACTGTCAACACGCCTTCTCTGACTGGTCCATTGCGGATCTGTCAAATGCCA